>NC_046172.1:126398752-126408933 GCF_011064425.1 Rattus rattus | reverse complement strand
CAGGTTTGCACAAAGAATGCATATGAGGACATTTTGCCTCTCGGCTTCTTAGGATCTCCTTTGCCCATGTTTAGTTGATTTTCCTCCGCGAGGCACAGAGTCGCCCAGTGCCCGTCCGGCTCTCGCTTGCCCCGGCGCTGTCTCTATGGAGCTCAATGTACTGCAATGGCTGTGAGAGCGGGAGCCAGACGCAGCCTCCGCAAATTGCTCTTTCTAACTCGATGAAGAACTGAGTTGGACTTGTGGTGGGGATGGCATTGAATCTGTTGATGGCTTTTGGCAAAATGGCCATTTTTACTATATTAATCCTGCCAATTCAAGAGCATGGGAGATCTTTCCATTTTCTGAGATCTTCTTCTTCTTTCTTCAGAGACTTGAAGTTCTTGTCCTATAGATCTTTCACTTCCTTGGTGAGAGTCACACTAAGGTATTTTATGCTCTTTTTGACTATTGTGAAGGGTGTCATTTCCCTAATTTCTTTCTTAGCCTGTTTATCCTTTGAGTAGAGGAAGGCTACTGATTTGAGTTAATTTTGTACCCAGCCATTTTGCCACAGTAGTTCTGTGGTGGAACTTTTGGGGTCATCTGCAAATAGTGACATTTTGACTTCTTCCTTTCCAATTTTTACCCATTTGACCTCTTGTTGTTTGATTGCTCTGGCTAGGACTTCCAGTACTATATTGAATAAGTAGGGAGAGAGTGGGCAGCCTTGTCTGGTCCCTGATTTTAGTGGGATTGCTTCAAGCTTCTCTCCCTTTAGTTTGATGTTGACTACTGGTTTGCTGTATATTGCTTTTAATATGTTCATGTAAGGGTCTTGAATTCCTGATCCTTCCAAGACTTTTACCATGAAAAGGTGTTGGATTTTGCCAAATGCTTTCTCAGCATCTAATGAGATGATCATGTGTTTTTTCTTTGAATTTCTTTACATAGTGGATTATGTTGATGGATTTCTCTGTATGTTGTACCATCCCTGCATTCCTGGGATGAAGTGTACTTGATCATGATGGATGATCATTTAGCTGTGTTCTTGGATTTGGTTTGCAACAATTTTATTGAGTATTTTTGTGTCGATATTCATAAGGGAAATTGGTCTGAAGTTCTCTTTCTTTGTTGGTCTTTGTATGGTTTAGGTATAATTATAGCTTCATAGAAGAAATTGGGTAGTGTTCCTTCTGTTTCTATTTTGTGGAATAATTTGGACAGTATTGGTATGAGTTCTTTTATGAAGGCTGATAGAATTCTACACTAAACCAATATGGTCCTGGGAATTTTTTTGTTTGGGAGACTTTTAATGACTGCTTCTATTTCTTTAGGTGTTATGGGGTTGTTTAAATGGTTTATCTGATCCTGATTTAACTTTGGTACCTGGTATCTGTTTAGAAAATTGTCCATTTCCTCTGTATTTTCCAGTTTTGTTGATTATAGGCTTTGTAGTAGGATCTGATGATTTTTTGAATTTCCTCTGGCTCTGTTGTTATGTCTCCCTTTTCATTTCTGATTTTGTTAATTTGGACACACTCTCTGTGTCTTCTCTTTAGTCTGGCTGAGGGTTTATCTATCTTGTTGATTTTCTCAAAAAACAGCTCCTGGTATTGTTGATTCTTTGTATAGTCCTTTTTGTTTCTACTTGGTTGATTTCTGCCCTGAGTTTGATTATTTCCTGCTTTCTACTCCTCTGGGTGTATTTGCTTCATTTTGTTCTAGAGCTTTTAGGTGTGCTGTCAAGCTGCTGACATATGCTCTCTCCTGTTTCTTTCTGCAGGCACTCAGAGCTCATTTTTTTCCTCTTTGCCCTGCTTTTATTGTGTCCTATAAGTTTCGGTATGTTGTGGCTTTATTTTCATTAAATTCTAAAAAGTCTTTATTTTCTTTATTTCTTCCTTTACCCAGTTATCATTGAGCAGAGCGTTGTTCTGCTTCTATGTATATGTGGGCTTTCTGTCGGGTTTTTTTTGTTTGTTTGTTTGTTGGTTTTTCGTTGTTATTGAATACCATCATTAGTCCCTGGTGATCTGATAGGATGCATAGTATTTTAACTTCTTATTGAGGCCTATCTTTTGACTGATTATAAGGTCAATTTTTGAGAAGGTTCCATGAGGTGCTGAGAAGAAGGTATATTTGTTTTAAGATGAAATGTTCTATAAATATCTGTTAAATCCATTTGATTCATAACTTGTTAGTTTCTCTATGTCTCTGTTCAGATTCATGAGTGTATGGGGGCCATACCTAAGCATGGCATAACACAAAATACATTTAGTTCTACTTCAGATGTTCTATAGTCTACAGCAGTCTCTCCAACGTTAAAAGTCCAAAGTTCAGTCTCTTCTGAGATTTATGCAGTCTCTAAACTCTAATCCTTTAAGAAATCAAAATCAAAAAGCATACCGTATACTTCCAGCATCATGCAGATTATACAATACCATTGCAAAATGTCATAGTGAGAAAATACTGGAGCAAACAAGACAGCAAACCATCTAGGTAAGTTCCAAACTGCGCATGTCTAGGTTCAATGTCAAGTCTCTCTCCAGATCTCCAGCTCCTTTCAGCTTTGCTGACTGCAGCACAGTTCTTTCTCTTTGGCTGCTTCCACTCCCTGTTAGCAGCTTTCCTTTGCAGGTGTCCCATGGCTCTGGCATCTCTAACACCTTGGGGTTCCCAAGACAACTTCAACTTCAGAGTTTCTTGTTCCAGCATCTGGGATCCTCACAGAATCTTCTGGCCTTCTCCAAAGGCTTGGGTCACATCTCCAGCTCTGCCCTCTGTAGCACTCTAGGCTCTAGTTGACTCCACTCCACTGCTGCTGCTGTTCTTGGTGATCATCCCATGGTACCGACACCTCCAATACACTGGGATCTTCCACTGCAACTAGGCCTCTCATAGGCTCTCTTCATGGTGCCAAGCCTCAACTTCTTTGCATGACTCCTTCAGCCCTGGGCTGTCAATTGCAACTGAAGCTCCACCGTCACCAATGTCCTTTCCTGGCCTTTCACTACCAAGCCTCAACTGCTCTCCATGACCCTTTTATTCCTTCAAAACCAATATCACCTGGGAGACTTACACATTACCAAGTCCAGCTGCAGCACAGGTACAACCTTGGCTCTCTCTGGAACAGCTTCTCTGTGCTCTCAGAAAACACTTCCCAGAGATTTCACCTCAGTGATGCTTGTCTTTTCTTAATCACCACAAATTTCTTAGCTCCCACTAACAAGTATCAGTTGTACCCATAGTCCCTTCTATTCTGGACTATAAAGCCAGAGCCATGTGACTGAAGCTGCCATGTTCTGCTGCTTGCCGGATCTGAAACATGATCCTCTTGGTCTATTACACTATCACCAGCTTTCTGTTTTCCAACTCCTTCACTGCCTAAACTTGCTTGTCACAAACTTATTCTGTAGACTGACTTTGAACTCAGGGATTTGCATGTCTCTGTGTCCTGAGTTCTTGGATTAAAGGTATGTGTAACCACACTTGAATCTAAGCCTTTCTTTTAACCTTAGCCTCAGGTAGACTTTTCAGACATGGGCAAAAATCAGCAACATTCTTAAGTAAAGCATCATAAGAACAATCTCTCAACCATATACTAAAATTCTTCTCCACTGAAACCACTTGGGCCAGGTCTGTAGGGTTCAAATCACCCTCAGTACTAATGTTTTCCTAATTACTACTAGGATGGTATATTACACCCCACTTAAAGAATTCCACATATTTCTAAGTCCAAAGTCCCCAAATCCACATTCCTTCCAAAAGAAACATAGTAAGGACTATCAAAGCAATACTCCAGTCCTGGTACCAGCTGCTTTCTTAGTTAGAGTTTCCATTACTGTGAAGAACCACTATGACCAAGGTAACTCTTATAAAGGACATTTAATTGGGGCTGGCTTTCAAGTTTAAAAGTTCAGTCCATTACCATCAAGGTGGGAGCATGGTGGCATCCAGGCAGCCATGGTACAGGATAAGCTGAGAGTTCTACATCTCCATCCAAAGGAAGCCATATGCAGACTGGCTCCCATGTGGTTAGGGGGAAAGTCTCAAAGCCCACCTCCACAGTGACACACTTCGTCCAACAAGGCCATACTTTCTAGAATTGCCACTTTCTGGGCCAAGTATATTCAAACCATCACAGTTGAGGGTTTTTTGTTTGTTTGTTTGTTTGTTTTTGTTTGTTTGTTTTGAGGCTGTAGCAGAGATTTTCCTTATTTTACTGCATTGTCAAGGCTGTCCTTAACTCCTGATCTGTTTTTAAACTACTTTGGAAAAGTTGAGGTTATAGGTCTGTGTCATCAGGCCTAGCTTCAACACTATAATTTTATGTATTATTAGGCTGTATTCATTATATTTAGAAAAACAGAATCCTCTGATACCTTAGGAAATAAGGAACCGTAGGTGGTCATCATCTACAAAATAACTCAGAGAATGCTTCCTTATCAACAACAACACCGTCATTTAAAATATTATTACAAATACAGTATCTTGGGTCTCATTCTGTAGCCATTGACTCAGTCACTGGCCCAGAAAGCTGTGTTTTAGCAAACTTATACCGATTTTCTTTTAATGTTTTATTGGTTTTTTGTGAATTTTACATCATACATCCCAATCTCATTGATCTCCCTGTCCCTCCATATCTCCCCTAAACCCTTGCATCCTGCCCCCCCACAAAGAAAACAAAAACAAAACAAAACAAAATATCTTATGGTGGAACCTGTGTTGTGTCTCAGTCACACAGTACACCCTTTTGCCCAAATATCTTCACTGCCAAGTTTTTAGGCAAAAATTATAAATTTTTTAGTTAAAGTAGAATAATATCACTACCCTTCCCTTTCCTTTCTCTAGCTCCTTCCTGCTACTCTCCTTTGGCCTCCTCCCATGCCTCCAACTCTCAAATCAATAGCATCTTTTTCTTTGTGTGTTTATATATATGTGTGTGTGTGTTTATACATATATACATATACAGATCAAAGATATATATTTGAATATAGATATGCTACATATCTATATACATACACACATGTCTTTGTAGCAGTATGTAGCAATATTAGTGGGCATGTTAAGGTGGAAAGGGAAATTTTTCCATAAGTTTTTCACCCTTAGACAAAAAACTCTAGGCATTAATGATTGCAGAGAGGAAATTAATCAGCCTTTCCCAAGGCTGAGTCACCTTAATAATTGTCCAATGCAGAGTAGTCATCCATGAACCCATATATACCTGGCAACAAAATCGACTCAACAGCTTGTATTCATATATATGTAAGAATTTTTATTAATAACTGTTTTTGACAACTTCATACATGTATGAAATGCATTCAGATCAGAGTCCTCACATCTTTTTTGATGTCACTCCTCCTTCTGTTAGCTCCATTTCTTTCCTGAAAATCTCTTTCCTACATTCACTTTTGGTTTGTTTTGTGACCTGCAGAATTTCATTCAGGCTGTGTGTGTGGCTGATTATGTGTTTGGAACTATTCCTTAGAGCCTGGTAGGCTCATAACCGAAAACACAGCTGACTATTATGGCTTTGTCTTTCCCACAATCTGTAATTTTCCAATAGTTAATCAATATAATGATAAGTTCCCCTGAACATTTTTCCATCCATGTTGGGCGGTTCTGACTTATGGAAGTTCAGTAGTCAAAAAAAATTGGGGAACACTTATGTAGTGGGCAGATTGTAGCTTTACTCCTGTATTTTACAAAAGAGGAAACTGAAGTGTGATCACTTAACCACGAATATGATTCCAACATTGGTTATTATGCCCAATATCTCTTGATTCCTAGTCCAGTGCACTGTCTGCTGTGTTTTGCTTTGTTATTAACCTCCAACAAGTGGTATACTGCTAGCAGGCTGGGGAACACCAGGTAGTGTTTGGAGGTACTTTCCAACATTAATCTTTCATAATCTTTAGGAGAACTTGAACAATATATACATGCTGGAGTGCCCTACCCAGGAACTCGATGCTGTCAGTTGGGCCTTAAGTCAGGGCATCAAGAATTTAAAAGGCCGGGTCACACAAACCCAGGAGCAGCTCTCTGATCCCAGATCTGGCTGAAAGAAAACAGGTCTACAGGAGTGCTGACACACAGGCTTACAGGAGGGTCCCACAACTGTCGGAGACAGCAAGACAACCTAACACCAGAGACAACCTGATGGCAAGAGGCAAGCACAGGAACCTAAGCAACAGAAACCAAGACTACTTGGCATCATCAGAGCCCAATTCTCCCACCAAAGCAAATACTGAATATCCAAACACACCAGAAAAACAAGATTTGGATTTAAAATCACATCTCATGATGATAATAGAGGACTTTAAGGAGGACATAAATAATTCCCTTAAAGAAATACAGGGCAACACAGGTAAACAGGTGGAAGCCTTTAAAGAGGAAACACAAAAATCCCTTAAAGAATTACAGGAAAAAACAACCAAACAGGTGAAGAAATTGAACAAAACTGACCAGGATTTTAAAATGAAAATAGAAACAATAAAGAAAGCACAAAGGGAGAAAATCCTGGAGATAGAAAACCTAGGGAAGAGATCAGGAGTCATAGATGCAAGCATCAACAACAGGATACAAGAGATAGAAGAGAGAATCTCAGGGGCAGAAGATACCATAGAAAACATAGACAAAACCATCAAAGATAATATAAAATGCAAAAAGCTCCTAGCCCGAAACATCCAGGAAATCCAGGACACAATGAGAAGATCAGATCTAAGGATAATAGGTATAGAAGAGAGTGAAGACTCCCAACTTAAAGGGCCAGTAAATATCTTCAACAAAATTATAGAAGAAAACTTCCCTAACCTAAAGAAAGAGATGCCCATAAACATAAAAGAAGCCTCCAGAACTCCAAATAGATTGGATCAGAAAAGAAATTCCTCCAGTCACGTAATAGTCAAAATGCCAAATGCACAAAACAAAGAAAGAATATTAAAAGCAGTAAGGGAAAAAGGTCAAGAAACATATAAAGACAGACCTATCAGAATTACACCAGACTTCTCACCAGAGACTATGAAAGCCAGAAGATCCTGGGAAGATGTTATACAGATCCTGTGAGAACACAAATGCCAGCCAAGGCTGCTATATCCAGCAAAACTCTCAGTTAACATAGATGGAGAAACCAAGATATTCCATGAGAAAACCAAATTTACACACTATCTTTCTACAAATCTAGCCCTAGAAAGGATAATAGATGAAAATACCCAATGTAAGGAGTGAAACTAGGACCTAGAAAAAGCAAGAAAGTAATCTCCTTGCAACAAAATCAACAGAAGAGACACACACAAAGATAATTTACCTCTAAACCAAACATGACAGGAAACAACAATCACCATTCCTTAATATCTTTTAATATCAATGGACTCAATTCCCCAATACAAAGGCATAGACTAGTAGACTGGATATATAAAGGGGACCCAGCATAGTGTTGCATATAGGAAACACACCTCAGTGTCAAGACAGATTGAAAAACAATTTTTCAAGCAAATGGTCCCCCCCCCAAAAAAAAACCAAACTGGAGTAACCATTCTAACATTGAATAAAATCGACTTTCAACTAAAAGTTATTTAAAAAGTTAAGAAAGGACACTTCATATTCCTCATAGGAAAAGTCCACCAAGATGAACTCTCAATCGTAAATATCTATGCTCCAAATGTAAGGGCACCCACATTCATAAAAGAAACCTTACTAAAGCACAAAGTACACATTGCACCTCACACAATAATAGTGGGAGATTTCACCACCCCACTCTCATCAGTGGACAGATCATGGAAACAGAAACTAGACAGAGATATAGAGAAACTAACAGAAATTATGAACCAAATGCGTTTAACAAATATCTACAGAACATTTCATCCTAAAACAAAAGAATATACCTTATTCTCAGTACCTCATAGAATCTTCTCGAAAATTAAACATATAACCAGTCACAAAGCAGGCCTTAACAGATGCAAGAAGATTGAAATAATCCCATGCATCCTATCAGATCACCATGGACTAAGGCTGGTCTTCAATAACAACATAAAGCCCACATATACATGGAAGCTGAACACCACTTTACTCAGTGATAACTTGGTCGAAGAAGAAATAAAGAAAGAAATTAAAGACTTTTAGAATTTAATGAAAATGAAGGCACAACATACCCCAAATTATGGGACACAATGAAAGTGGTGCTAAGAGGAAAACTCATAGCTCTGGGTGTCTCCAAAAAGAAAATGGAGAAAGCATATATTATCACCTTGACAGTACACCTAAATCCTCTAAACAAAAAGAAGCAAACACACCCAAGAGGAGTAGACAGCAGGAAATAATCAACTCAGGACTGAAATCAACCAAGTAGAAACAAAAAGAACTATACAAAAAATTAACAAAACCAGGAGCTGGTTCTTTGAGAAAACCAACAAGATAGATTAAACCCTTAGGCAGACTAACCAAAGGGCACAGAGAGTATATCCAAATTAAAAAAAAAATCAGAAATAAAAAGGGAGACATAACAACAGAATCTGAGGAAATTCAAAAAACATCATCAGATCCTACTACAAAAGCCTATATGGAACAAAACTGGAAAATCTGGATGAAATGGATAATTTTCTAGACAGATACCATGTACCAAAGTTAAATCAGGATCAGATAAACCATTTAAACAGTCCCATAATGCCTAAAGAAATAGAAGCAGTTATTAAAAGTCTCCCACCCAAAGAAAGCCCAGGACCTGATTTGTTTAGGGCAGAATTCTATCAGACCTTCATAGAAGACCTCATACCAATACTGTCCAACTATTCCACAAAATAGAAACAGAAGGAGCACTACCCAATTTCTTCTATGAATCCACAATTACACTTATACCTTAGTAACACAAAGACCCAACAAAGAAAGAGAACTTCAGATCAATTTCCTTTATGAATATTGATGCAAAAATACTCAATAAAATTCTCACAAACCAAATCTAAGAACACATCAAAACAATCATCCATCATGATCAAGTAGGTTTCATCCTAGAGATTCAGGGATGGTTCAATATACAGAAATCCATCAGGGTAATCCACTATGTAAACAAACTCTAAGAAAAAAAGTCACACCATCATCGCATTTGATGCTGAGAAAGCATTTGACAAAATTCAACACCTTCATGTTAAATGTCTTAGAAAGATCAGGAATTCAAGGTTCATACCTAAACATAGTAAAAGCAATATACAGCAAACCAGTAGCCAACATCAAACTAAATGGAGAGAGACTTGAAGCAATTCCACTAAAATCAGGGACTAGACAAGGTGGCCCACTCTCTTCCTTTCTACTCAATACAGTACTCAAAGTCCTAGCTATACACAACAAAAGGAGGTCAAAGGTATACAAATGGGAAAGGAAGAAGTCAAAATATCGCTATTTGCATATGATATGATAGTATACTTAAGTGACTTCAAAAGTTCCCTGAGAGAACTCTTAAACCTGATAAACAACTCCAGCAAAGTGGCTGGAAATAAAAGTAACTCAAACAAATCAGTAGCCTTCCTCTACTAGAAGGATAAACAGGATGAGATAGAAATTAGGGAAATGACACCCTTCACAATAGTTCCAAATAACATAAAATACCTTGGCGTGACTCTAACTAAGCAAGTGAAAGATCTGTATGATGAAGACAATCTCAGAAGATGGAAAGACCTCCCATGCTCATGGATTGGCAGGATTAATAGAGTAAAAATGGCCATCTTGCCAAAAGCAATCTACAAATTCAATGCAATCCCCATCAAAATTCCAACTCAACTCTTCATAGAGTTAGAAAGAGAAATTTCAATTCATTCGAATAACAAAAACCCAGGATACTGAAAAACAATCAACATCCCTGACCTCAAGCAGCATTAGAAAAAAACTGTATGAAAATAAGGTACAGAAACAGGCTGGTGGATTCAATGGAATAGAATTGAAAACCCAAAATAACCCAAGACTTAGATATTTGGCCAAGGAGCAAGTCTCTCCAGGGGTGGGGGAAAGCCAGCTTAACAAGCAGTGCATGAAGAATGCAATTGACCCATTCTTTTTTTTTTTTACATTTTTTTTTTTTTATTAACTTGAATATTTCAGGTACATTTGAGTGTTATCTTTCCTGCCTCAAGCAAACATCCTCCCTCCCTTTCCTTATGGGAAAGTCTCTCCTGACCTCCCCCATTGCCGCCCTCCCCGCAACAGTCTAGTTC
>NC_046172.1:126378351-126398652 GCF_011064425.1 Rattus rattus | reverse complement strand
ACTCAGATCTATGAGTTTTCTTCTTAGCACTGCTTTCATTGTGTCCCATATTTTTGGGCATGTTGTACCTTCATTTTCATTAAATTCTAGAAAGTCTTTAGTTTCTTTATTTCTTCCTAGACCAGTTTATCATTGAATAGAGCTTTGTTCAACCCCGATGTCTATGTGGGCTTTCCGATGTTATTGTTGGTATTATAGACCAGCCTTAGTCTGTGGTGGTCTGATAGGATACATGGGATTATAGCAATCTTCTTGTTGAGGCCTGCTTTGTGACCGATTTTATGATCACTTTTTAAGAAGGTACAGTGAGGTACTGAGAAGAAGTATACTCTTTTGTTTTAGGATAAAATGTTCTATAAATATCTGTTAAGTCCATAACTTCTGTTAGTTTCTCTATGTCTCTGTTTAATTTCTGTTTCCATGATCTGTCCATTGATGAGAGTGGGGTGTTTAAATCTCCTACTATTATTGTGTGCAGTGCAGTGTGTGCTTTGAGCTTTAGTAAGGTTCCCATTATGAATGTAGGTGACCTTGTATTTGGAGCCTAGACATTTAGTCAATATTGGTGGATATTTCCTTTGACATATATCAAGTGTCCTTCATTACCTTTTTTGAAAATTTTTTTGAAAGTCTATTTTATTCGATATTAGAATAGCTACTCCAGCTTGTTTTCTTCAGACCAGTTGTTTTCTAGCCTTTTACTCTGAAGTAGTGTCCCACTATGTCTCTGAGGTGTGTTTCCTGAATGCAGCAAAGTGCTGGGTGCTCCTTGTGTATCCAGTCCATTAGTCTATTTCTTTTTATTGAGGAATTGAGTCCACTGATTCTAAGAGATATTAAGGAATAATGATTGTGGCTTCCTGTTATTTTTCTTTTTAGAGGTGTAATGATGTTTGTGTGTCTCTCTTCTTTTGGTTTAGTTGCAAGGAGATTATTTTCTTGCTTTCTCTAGGGTGTAGTTTCCCTGTTTGTGTTGGAGTTTTCCATCCATTATTCACTGTAGGCCTGGATTTGTGGAAAGATATTGTGTATATTTGGTATTGTCATGGAATAGCTTGGTTTCTCCATCTATGGTAATTGAGAGTTTTGCTGGGTATAGTATCCTGGGCTAGCATTTGTGTTCTGTTAGGGTCTGTATGACATCTGTCCAGGATCTTCTGGTATTCATAGTCTCTGGTGAGAAGTCTGGTGTAACTCCGATATGTCTGCCTTTATATGTTACTTGACCTTTTTCCCTTACTGATTTTAATCTTCTTTCTTTGGTTTGTTCATTTGGTGTTTTAACTATTATGTGACAAGGGAAATTACTTTTCTGTCCAATCTATTTGGAGTTCTGTAGGCTTCTTGTATTTTTATGAACCTCTCTGTCTTTAGGTTAGGGAAGTTTTCTTCTATGATTTTGTTGAAAATATTTACTGGTCCTTTGAGTTGGGAGCCTTCACTCTCTTCTATACCTATTAACCTTAGGTTTGATCTTTTCATTGTGTCCTGGATTTCTTGGATATTTTGTTCTAGGAGATTTTTGCATTTTACATTTTCTTTGACTGTCGTGTCAATGTTTCTATGGTATGTTTTTCCTCTGAGATCGACTCTTCTATCTCTTGTATTCTGTTGGTGATGCTTGTATCTTTGACTCCTGATCTCTTTCCTAGGTTTTCTATCTCCAGGGTTGTCTCCCTTTGTGCTTTCTTTATTGTTTCTATTTCCATCTGTAAATCCTGGTTGGTTTTGTTCATTTCCTTCACCTGTTTGTTTGTGTTTTCCCGTAATTCCTTAAGTGACTCTGTATGTTGATGCCATTATGCAGGTACACGATAGAATATGGCCTGTCTTTGAATGTAGGAAGGATGGGCAGGAGAAAATTTTTAAAGAAGAGGAGGAGATTGGAGTGAGAGAGAAGTGAGAGAAGCAGCCTAGAGAGCATGGAGGCAGATGTTAAGATTCATCTCTGCACATTTACATGTTGTTAATATTCATAAGGGATTTATATGGACAGGGCTTTGTATGTCTAGGTGGGCAATTACATATTATCAATAGTATCAGAACTTATTTTGCTGTGTGTTCTTTCATGTGGTGATTTAATTGGATTCAAGAGAGTACATGGTGGTGGCAGGACACTGGGCTGCCACGGAATTGGGATGTATATGTCTGACATGGTGGCTACCTACCTTGGGAACTAGGCAGGTAGAGAGATTGTTGCCAGGCTCAGAGAGTAGCCATCGGCAGTGTGATATGGGATAGAGGAAAGCAAGTGAGATGCTTTGCTGACTGAGATGAAGACATCTACCAGATATTTTGGGACACTGAGTTGTCGAACCTATTGCAGAATAAAAGAAAGTCATTTTTATTTTTTATATTTGTACGGCAACAGGATTCTTTAAGGGATTTATGCGTTTCCACTTTAAGGGCTTCTACTCATTTACTTGTGTTGTCCTGCATTTCTTTAAGGGAGTTATTTATGTCCTTCTTAACGTCCTCCACCATCATCATAAAATGAGATTTTAAATCCAAATCTTGCTTTTCCAGTGAGTTTGGATAACCAGTGTTTGCTTTGGTGGGAGATCTGGGCTCTGATGGTGCCAAGTTGTCTTGGTTTCTGTTGCTTAGGTTGCTGTGCTTGCCTCTTGCCATCAGGTTGTCTCTGGTGTTAGCTTGTCTTGTTTTCTCTGACAGTGGCTTGACCCTCCTGTAGGCCTGTGTGTCAACACTCCTGTACACAAGTTTTCCTTTAGCTGGATCTGTGAACAGAGAGCTGTTCCTGGGTTTGTGTGACCTGAAGACTCAGTTAGATTGCTTGGTACAGATGAGTTGGTCTTACCTCTGCTCTCAGGTGTGTAGGTGCTCCTGGTGACTGGATTTCAGCTCTTGGGGCATGCAGAAACCCAAAGGGTACTGCCCCTGACTACTCGTATGTCCCAGTGCCCAGAGAGCACAGATTTCACTAGGTATTTCCTCTTGGGTCAGGAATGTGGGCAGAAAATAGTTGTCTCCCCAGAAGTCTCAGGATTTTCCGCATGTCTGAGTGTCCAACTCTCTCCACAAATGGGATTTGGGTGGGACAGATTCAGTCCAGTTCTGGGTGCAGGAAGAAACCAGCCACTTCCTGCTGCTGACTGCTCCTATATTCCTGTATCGAGAGGCAGGATGTAGTTTCCTCTTGTCCATGAATGTGAAGGTAAGTAGGCAGAAATGGTGGTCTGCCCTGAGGTCTCAGGATTGTCTGTACTTCTGGGTGTTCAGTTCCCTCCCCCACAGGATTTGGGTGCAGAGACCTGTGGGATAGGAACAGATCAGGTCTGGCACAGCCAGAAACCAGAAGTACCCTGTCCCCGATGACTTCTGCTTTTGTGTATCCTGAAGTCGCCAGGTAGGTATGTTGGAGCAGAAAAGTTGGTCTTACCTCTGTTCTCAGGTGTGTAGGCACTCCTGACAACTGGCTTTCAGCTCTCAGCACAGGCAGAAACCCGAAGGTTCCTGCTCCTGACTGCCCCTAGGTCCCTGTGCCTAGAGGGCACTGATGGCACTAGACAATTTTGTCTTGGGTCAGCAATGTGGGCAGAGGATAGCCTGCTCTGAATTCACGGGAGTGTCTGAATTTCTGAGGGTCCATCACTCTCCCCAATTATTTTGTAACTTCAAGTATTATTGCCTTAATGTGTGTCAACCTGATACAAGCTGCTTGTAGACCTGTTAATATAGTCATACTTTTATGATAAATTTAGATAAGGGACTGCTCTTTTACTGTTTATCATGTATGTATGTATAACTTTGTATATTTGCAGGGCAAGTAGGTATATAATTTCAGAAAGTTGAAGTCCTAAAAATATTATTAACAGAAGATGTAAGAATTTCTGCATGTTCTAATTCATTGTGTATCTTACTTGTAAACTATTTGCCCTGAAGATTTAGAAAACAGTTTCTAAATTTTATTTGTTTTAGCTTGATTAACACACTTTAATGAGAACGGTTTCTTCAGGAATTGCATCTGCGAAGTGAAGCAGTGTGGCCTCAGGACTTTGCTACCTGCTCCACAGGCTTCTGAGGTCATTGCACTACCAACTCTCCAGTGCTCTTGAAGCACAGACTGGACATGGTCTCTTCTGTGTGATGTCCCTGTGGCAGCTTAAGGGACTGGATGTGGGCCGGAACCTGAAGGGACCGACCAGATAAAAAGTTCTCTGCAGCCAAATCCCGTGGGAGGGAGTACCCCTTGCATCTCTAATTTTCAGAGTCTTCAAGGTAATTTCAGTTTAACTTTCACAGATTTGTTTAATGGCCTTCTGGGCCTCCTTGTAGGGATGCTCCCTGACACAGGCCAGGAGTAGGCACTTCAACTTAGATGTAGAGGGAGAGGCTCCAATCCTCTTTTTTGTAACCTTCTCTCTAAAGCTACAATCATATTGCCCACACTGCCGAGTGTTTCTGCATGCTGGTGCTGTAACATGGTCCCCTCATTCAATTACATTTTCACCAACTTTCTGGCTTTTACTACCTAGCTTGGCTATCCTAGACCTCACTCTGTAGACCAGGTTTGCTTGAACTCCCCTGCCTCTGCCTCCCAAGTGCTGTTACTAAAGGCATACGTCACCCCACGCTGTCCTAAATTTGCTTTAAATGTTCTTTCCATATTGGAAGCTTAGCTGCATAAGGCCTTGCCCTGACATTAGTGCTCCCTTTATTCCACTAAGCATCAGGCTTTTGTTCAAACTTTTATCTGCTTGGGCACCACATTTACCTCCATTACATATCCTGGAGCTCCTTTTCTCCTCAGACATTACATTTTGTATTTTTCCTTACTCAATGTATTCCTTTTCATTATAGATCTGAGTAAGAGTGACCACTAATAATCAAATGTCAGAGTAAATACTAGGCTGTTTTGAATTTCCTCTGTTAATGCCATCAGTGCAAAATTCTGCGGTGTGTCCACAGGCAGTTTTTTTTTTAAACAATAGCAGAAAGCAGCCACGTTATTCACCAAAATGTCACAGTAGCCTGTAGGCCACTCACTAAAGTTTCTTACCTAAAACCTCTTGAGCTGGATGCCCCCAATTAAGTCTCTCTCAATAACTCCCATGCTCCTACTGGGATGGCCCATTGATCTCCTCTTAATGGGTTCAGACTGCTTTCCCAAACCAAAGTCCACCTTTTGCCAACAAGCAGCATGGACAGACCTGTCAGAGCAATACTCTTCTCCTTGGTAACAACTTCTGTCTTAGTCACTACTCTATTGCTGTGAAGAGACATCAGGGCCAGAGCAACTCTCACAAGAGAACGCATTCTGCAAGTAAATATACCAGCTCTGTTGCCTGCCAGTCTAAATCTCCTCAGACAAAACAAGACTGATGGCTGAATCTCAAACAGACATCAGGTCTTCATTCTTGATCTGTCCATGGGCACAGTCAAAGAGTCATTTTAAACATCTGAGATCTCAGATGTATCTGCTCCCCAAAGTGATCCACAGATGAGAAATTTTGCCATCGTTAAGAATTTTTAGAAATACAGATTCCCAGGCTCCAGTCCAAACCCCACTCTAGCAGCATCTGATTTCTAACAAGATCCCCAGGTGGCAGGCAGTAACATTAAGACTTGAGAAGCACAAGCTTTAATGTAAGATATTCTCCATGACTTCCTGAAGTTCTGATACTAGATGAGGAACCAATAACAGGGTACATTTAAATTGCATAAGTATGACTTCCTGTATTTTAGGAATGCTTTTTAAAATATTTTACTTGTTTTTAATGTTGTGTGTATGAATGTGCAGCTGAATGTATATCTGATGTGTCATGTGTAAACAGTGCCCAAGGAGGCCAGGATAAATTTACACAGAGGGAACCAAAGTGAGTCATAAATATAGTGCAAATATGGCCTGCTCTTGTTAGAGTGCACGTAGCTGGCCTTACTTACATGTCCTTTGTTTTATAGAGCCCTGTAAATGAGTCTTTTTGCTTAAGTGTGCATCTGACACAAAAGAGATTTTCCTGCCTCTGCCTCTGCTTCCCAAATGTTTAAACTCGTGATATGTCCACCACACCCATAATCCTTTCTTGTTTTACAAAAGGTGTGTGTGTGTGTGTGTGTGTGTGTGTGTTTGTACATTTAATATTTAAATTATTCCGTGCCAAGGGACCTTCTTTTCTGTTCCAATCTATTGGCTGGTCTGTATGTTTCTTGTACCCTTCTTTATAGGCATCTCCATCTTTAGGACTAGTAAATTTTCTGTTATGATTTTGTTAAAAATATTTCCTGGGCTTATGAGATGGGTTTCTTCTCCATCCTCTATTATTCTTATATTTTATATTCTTAGATTTTATGTTCTCATTGTCTCCCAGATTACCTGTAGGTTTTCTGTAGGTAGTTTTTAAATTTAACATTTAAGAGCGATAAATCCATTTCTTCTATTGAGTCTTCAACACCTGAGATTCTTTCTTTGGTCTCTTGTGTTCAGTTGGTGAAACTTACCTCTATAGTTCCTGTTTATATCATCAAATTTTTCATTTCCAGTATTTACCCATTTTTGCGTTTTCTTCAATGATTGTACTTTCATGTTTAGGAATTGAAATTTTTCATTTCTTTGCAATATTTGTGTTTGCCTGAAGATGAGATCAGAGAAAAAGGAGAGTGCAGCCGGTTTACTGCTGTACCGCAGAGGATAAAACTGGGGAAGGCTGTCAATCTGGAGTTACAGAAGGAGAGGTGTAAATCAGGCTTCAGCCTTCAGTCTATAAGGTTGGAATGGGAAGATCTGTGAACACGACGGGAAATGGGTACAAGGGTTGGGGTGGGCAGTGAAGGCTGCCATAAATATTCTGCTGAACAGCTTAGGATGAGAGCGGGAGTTTGAATCTGGAGAAACAGGAGAAGAGAGGATTCGCAGTCAGCCTACCTAGTTTCTTGTTTAAGTACCGGTGTTCTTAACAGTTCTGGTCCAATCGAGTACATATCGCTGCAGTTCTGAAGAAAGCAACTTTAGAGTTGTAGACGCAGTCTCCTGTGATGCTTTGTAAACGGAATTAGGTTATTCATCACTGCCATAGGTTTCGGCAAATAAGCCATTGTGAGGTGTTTTAGTCACATGTGAAACTGTGCCTCAGGGATGCCCCTGTGCACTGCTTCAGTTATACATGCATATGTTGTGTTCTCCTACTTCATTCTTGTTCAGTCAGGGTTTACTTAAGTGCTACTGTATGGCGATCCAGTCCTCTGATTTGTTTTCAATCATCATCACTTATGGGACAGTGCTACTTCATAAACTGCATCAAAAAAAAAAAAAAAGAAAGTTCTGGTTTTGTAAAAGTGGCATAATTTCCACTGCATCTTTAACAGCCACAGTCCACTTAGAAGCAAATATGCTGCTGACTGTTCACAGCAGTAAAACCTTAAGACACACAACTTGCAGGATTTGACGTTTCCTCTTGTTTGTAGACTTTCCAGGTTATTTGTTGTTCATTTTTCCTTTTTATTTATTTTTCTTTTCGGAGCTGGGGACCGACCCAGGGCCTTGCGCTTGCTAGGCAAGCACTCTACCACTGAGCCAAATCCCCAACCCCTTTCCTTTTTATTAAACATAGGTTCTTTTCTCATACAACATACCCTGAATAGAGCTTCCCCTCCCTCTATTTTCTCAGTTCCTTCCCACCTCCTCTCCCATCCACACCCACTCCCTTTCTGTTTCTCCTCAGAAAAGAACCAGCTTCGAAGAGATAACAACAGAACACAACAAAATAGAGTAAGATATAAGAAAAGCATCATAGCAAAGTTGGACAAAACAGGCCAACAGAAAAATAAGAGAAGCCCAAGAGCAGGCAAAAGAATCAGAGACCAACCTGGTCACACATTTAAGAGTCCTATCAAAGTCTTAATGTGAAAATTGTAGTATATATGCAAAGGACCTGCTGTAGACTGATGAGGCCCTGTGCTTGCTGCTTCAGTCTTTGAGTTCATATGAGCTTCGATCGTGTTGGCTTAGAAGGCTTTGTGTCCTCCATACTGGTATCCCACAATTCCTCTGTCTCTTACAGTTTCTCTGCCTCCTCTTTTCGGAGTTTCCTGCACTCTGAGGGTAGGGATTTGATTGAAATGTCTCATATAGAGCTCTGTGTTCCAAGGTGTGTGTCTACATCTGTGTCTGTCTGCTGTCTGTCTGTCTGCCTGTCTCTCTCTGCCTGTCTCTCTCTCTGCCTCTCCCTCTCCCTCTCCCTCTCCCTCTCTCTCTCTCTCTCTCTCTGTATGATATGTATATGCAGGTTGTGCCATGTGTGTGTGTGTATGATGTGTGTG
Source organism: Rattus rattus (assembly GCF_011064425.1). Taxonomy (NCBI): domain Eukaryota; kingdom Metazoa; phylum Chordata; class Mammalia; order Rodentia; family Muridae; genus Rattus; species Rattus rattus. The sequence goes on along the minus strand of NC_046172.1, from coordinate 126,390,375 downwards.
TGCATGTGTGTGCCGTGTGTGTGTGTGTGTGTGTGTGTGTGTGTGTGTGTGTGTGTGTGTGTTTGCAATGTCTAGCATATTGTTCCTGTCTGCTGCAGAAGGAATCTTCTCTGGGTATGGCTGAAAAAGTCCCTGATCTATCAATAAGACACTGATCTATGAATATGACGGAATACCATTAGGAGACATCTTACTGTTACTTCCAGAGACTAGATGGCCTAGAGACCTAGGGTAAATCTAAATATTACTGGTCTAAAAAAGATCACTATATTCTTAACAAACTCAATCCACTTAGGAATGTGTGTGGTGCTTTTCTGAAGCACACAACTTCATAGTGGTGTGAGTAATCTCATACACTTTGTTGTGGATGACATTAAGATATCATTGTGGTAGTAATACGGTGGTATAAGAAAGTATATGCTAGTATAGTCCTTTAAAAATCACACAGCTGTGGTTTTCAATGGTGCCACTGTGTACTGCTTCAGTCTGGACACATGCTGTGCTGTCCTAGTCCATTCTTGTTCAGTCATCATCCTGCTGCAATGCTACAGTAATAGACGCATTTTCTCTGTCTTTCTGTAAATCTGTCCTGACTTGTGTCACAGGACTTCTCTGCTGTAATGTCCGTCGAATATCAAAGCTCTTGTTGTTGGAAAAGTGCTTTCATTTTCTCTGGGTTCTTACAATCCTGGCCTAGTCAGGAACATACGTGCTGCTGTGCTGAAGCAAGCAACTTGGGAGTTCTAGGAGTAATCTCGTATCCTTGGAAATGGAGTTTATATATCACTGCAGTAGTAGTACCCAGGTAGATGTCAATCTGCTCTTGAGCAGTATTTTAATGGAATCTGTGTGGATTTTTCTAAAATCCCACCATGTACAGCTTCAGCTACAGAGGCACATGCTGTGCTCTCTTCTTTCTTGTTCAATCAGCGTCCTAGTGCAGTGATAAAATCATAATAATCTGATCTCCTCTGCATTCAGATCAATGCCCCTTGTGTCACAGTACTTCTCGGTTGTAATGTTTATTGGTAAAGCAAAGTCTTTGCTATCACAAAGTTTTCTACCATTTTCTCAGGGGTCTTAACAATTTTATTGTCCTTAGGAATGCACATGCTGCTCTTCTGAAGCAAATTGATTCAGTGTTTTAGGAGCAATCCCACATGCTTTCTTATTGCAGAATTGAACTGAAGTGCAGTAATAGTAGTACAATGGTTTTACAAGTAGGCTGCTTCAGTTTTAGATGGGTAGGCTGCGCTTTTCCTTTCCGTTCTTGTGCAGTCATAGATGAATATGGGTCTGGATGATGATATCTGGTCTGGTCTCTGTTGGATGAATGTTTTGTTCCTTGGTTTTTGCTTCCTCCCTGGACTTTAGGAGCGTGTGGTTGCTGTGTGCTGTGTGATAGGATACTTTCTGTGAGCCTATTTCCCTGGCCTGCTTAGCAGGTATGTCCCCAGAGAAAGCTTGCTGGTGTTGGAGGCAGGGATAATGAGATGAGTTTGGGGAGGAATGGTTGGGAGAAAAGGTTTTTGCAATCACTTTGTGTCATAGTTTGAGTTTCACTACTGTGAACAGACACCATGACTAAGGTAACTCTTACAAGGACAACATTTAATTGGTGGTGGCTTGCAGGTTCAGCGGTTCAGTCCAATATCACCAAGGCTGGAGCACAGCAGCATCCAGGCATGGTGCAGGAGGAGCTGAGGGTTCTACATCTTCATCTGAAGGCTGATACCATAATGCTGGCTTCTAGGCAGCTAGGACTAGGGTCTTAAAGCTCATACCCACAATGACACACCTACTCCAACAAGGCCACACCTACAACAGGACTACATTTCCTAATAGTGCCACTCCCTGGGCTGAGCATATGCAAACCATCACAGTTGGGGATAAGGTCGGAGAGGTAAGATACTGCAACAGGTTTTCTGCTACCAATTTGGAGATGAGACTTGGGGATTGAATCTCAGGTACAGTAGAAGTGTGAGTCTGAGAATGGCTTACTCGGTGTCTCAGTTTAATATTTTATGGGACTCCTGAGTGTATGAATGAATGGGTCTGGTTCCCGTGCCTTCTCTTGAGGCTCTTTTCCTTGTGTTGGTTTGCCTTGTCCAAGTCCAATGTAACAGGCATCGTTTAAGTCACTATATTTTATCTCAACCTCATCAAAAAGAACACGGACACATATGTTCTGAAGTGGACCAGGTTTGTTAAAAACATGGGGGCAATGATAGCACTTTTACAACAGCGAGAAAGTTCTGATACTGATGCAGCTGACAAAAATACTGTTGGACTTAAAGGAAAGTAGGAAGACCTGTGGTTGGTTTTTGTTTTCGTTTTGTTGTTGTTGTTGTTGTTGTTGTTTGTTGGTTGTGTTTGTGGTTTGTTTTCCATGAAACACCCACCACAGCACATTATCCCTATGCTAGGGACCTCAAATCTCTCCAGGGTTAGGTGCACCTTCTCTCAGACCAGGCAGTCCTCTGCTGTCTGTGTGTCAGGGGCCTCATATCAGTTGGCGTATGCTGCTTGGTTGTTGGCTCAGTGTCTCAAATATCATGGGGGTGTAGGTCAGTTGACATTGCTGGTCCTCCCATAGGGCTGCTCTCCCCTCAGACTGTGCCAGCCTTTCCCCAATTCTACCTATTGAAGGTTAAACTGGAATTACCTTGGAGACTCTGAGACATAGAGATGTAAGGGGTACTGTATCCCCGCCGAGGAAAGCTGCTAAAAGGGTATGGACCCAGCCCAAGAGACAGAGAAGGGAATTGCACTCAACAAAGCTGAAAGGAGTTGGAGATCTGAAGAGCCCTTTGACAACAGACGTGGAGACGCAGAGTTGGAGTTTGACCTGCTAAGTTTTGGTCTTGCTTTGCTGCACTATTTCCTCCTGTTTGGAATAGTGAGGTAAAGGAGGGAAATAGGGAGGTTCAGGGTCAGATGTGGGGAGGGACAGGAGAGACAGCCAGATGGCCATGAGAATGGATGGAAATCTGCAACAGATAAAGGATGGGGGATCTAAGGAGGTGGGGAGTGGGGGTAAAAACACAGGAAGATCAACGGAGTCACGTAACCTGGACCCTTGGGCTCTCAGAGACTGAACCACCAACCAACCAACATACTCAGGATGAACCTAGGCATCCTGGACACATGTGTAGCACATGTGCAGCTTGGACTTCATTTAGGTCACAAATGACTGGAGCGGGTCTATCCCAAAGGCTGTTGCCTGTGTGAGTTATGTCCTTCGAGCTGTGCTGCCTTGTGTGGCCTCAGGGGGAGAGAAGGCCTCTACTCTCCAAGAGACTTGTAGTGCCAGGGTGCAGGGGCCTCAACCTCCCAGAGGAGAAGGGGAGCAGGAATAGAGGAAAGGACTGTGGGAGAGTGTGACTGGGATGGGGCAGTGAGTGGGATACAAAATGAACAAGAAATAATTAACTCAAAAAGGCTGATTTTATAGCAGTGGCAGTAGAAAGACTGTTGGAGATCACTAAATTGCCACGAATACCTACATTACCCCTGCAAATGCATCAGAACTCCTGTTTCCTCAGCTACTGTCCAAATTAATGAAATAAAAAACCAGTTTCACTTTTATTATTGAAAGCCCATTTTAAATCGTATCGAATTATAAAGGCTCCCTGGTTTATTGATGGCATCGAATAGACCTGGCAACCTCACCACTGATCCTGTAATCAAAGGGTCAGTTGAACAGTAGTTGAGGTCATTGATGAGCGGTGTCATTCAAATAAAGCTTTAGGATATGGAATTTGCGTAATGAAATCAAACAACAGAACATTTAGCAAAATAACAATGTGGAGATATTCAGAGAAACTGCTTTATAAAGCATCCAAAAATTTAGTCCAAACGTTGTAGTTTATTAATAGAGTCTATTAAAACCTAAGGCTGTGGCCGGTTTGGGGGATTGGGAGTGTGCCCAGAACCGGGTAGGGGACAGGTTGAATGGCTTTCCTGTGTCTGAGGGGTTTCTTGGACTGAAAAGGGCAGGGAAGGAGGATGGGGTGAGCTGGGGGTTGGGGCTGGCGCTAGCCCAAAGAACCTTGCCACCTAGTGGGGAAAGCTGTGCTGCTTTTAAGTTTCGGGGAGGGGGGAGGGGGGGACTGGCTTTGCCCCTGCAGCTTCAGCTGCTGGAGCAACTAGCACGCGAATGCGCATGCGCAGGGAGGGAGTTCCAGCAGGAGCAAGCTGGTGAAGACAGTGCTGCTGTGCACAGGTTGGCGGCGGGCAGGAGGGGTTCTGGGTGGAGGACACCGGAGCAAGGAGCAAGTGGAGATCCTGAGGAGGTTCATCCAGAGGGTCCAGGTCATGAAGAGTCCTGACCACAATGGGGAGGACACCTTAACCCGGGAATCATGTTGATCACAGATCACAGATCTGTTAAATTGACTTTGAAGACTCCATCCCAAGATTCCGATTACATCGATGCAAATTTTATTAAGGGTGTGTATAGCCAAAAGCATAAGTGGCATCCTAAGGGCCTTTGGCGAATGCAGTCCTAGATTTCTGGAGGATGATATGGGAGTACAATGTTGTGATCTTCGTAATGTCCTGTGGAGAATTTGAGATGGGAAGGGAAAAAAGTGTGAGTACCGTGGCCTTTGTATGGAGGAGAAGATCCTATGACATTTACGCCATTTAAAACGTCTTGTGAAAAGGGACGAGCAAGAACAGACTATCCAATGGTATATTTTTACGTCATTTCAAAATGAATCGGGTCGGCTCTATCAGTGTCATCACGTGGACTGGCCAGACCATGATGCTCCTTCACCATGCGATCCTATTGTGGACGTGGTAAACTAAATGAAGAAATACCGGGAACAAGAGGACGGGCCTGCTCGTGTTCATTGCGGTGCAGGCTGTGACCAACAGGTGCGATTTGTGCCACAGATTCCACGTGGAGCTTACTGAAAGCAGGGGGATTCCAGGGGATTTAATGTATTTAATTTACACACAAAGGCACTCTGCAGGACAAACAAGGAGCAGTGTGAACTTGTTCATAGACCTAGTGTCCAACTGCCTGATAAACAGCTACAACTGTGTGAAATTCACGGAAAGCAGAAAATCCCCAACGGTAATGAAATTTATCACTGGAAATATGGTTAGTCCCACTGAGAGTGGAAAATAAGATTCTCCTCCTCCAGAGCCACCAAGAACTCCAAGTTGCCCTGTAGAAGGTGATGCCAAGGAAGACGTGCTCGGGCCACCAGAACCTCACCTGGTGGCCCCCATGCTGATGCAGACTTCACCTTCAGCCTTCCCAACTGTCACCCCTGTCAGGCAGGACACTGACAGGTACCACCCAAAGCCACTGCTGCATGTGCATTTATCTTTTGAGATGAAGAAAGTTCTTCGAGAGGGGCCCAAAATTTTGATGGGAACACACTCTTGGATAGGGGACATGAAATGAAAACTAAGTCTGCTTCATTTTTTGTAGTTGACAAAACCTCTAAGCCACAGGAGTTCAGTTCAGGTGATGTAAAGGTTGATGATGTGTCTGAGAATTCCTGTGTGGACTGCAGTGCAGCACTCAGACAACACTCTTGCTTCTTCAGAGGAGTCCCAGAAGTCCTCACCCTCACACCTCCGGGGCCAGACTGCTTGCCCCTTGATAAGAAGGGACATGTAACAGGGTGAACTCGTGGACCTGAAAATGCCACACCTGTGTCTGACTCAGTCAAAGGCAAAAATCTCCAGATAGTGAGTTCCAAGTCAAACCCTATAGCAGAAGAAGCAGCCCACCAACTTAGGGAGCACCACAAACGCTCCCCTTAGTTGAGAGCTCCTCCTCTCAGCTTTACCAACCCTCTCAACAGCAAAAGCCACCGTGTCTCCTGCCAGGAGTGCTGAGGGTGCTTGCACTGGGAAAGTATTGCTGGTGTCCAGACAGGAAGTAGCAGGAACAGCATTCGGGTGCTGAGAAAGATGCTGTTGTTTGTTAAGTGTCACCTCCTCCCTTACCTGAAAGAACTTCTTAGTCTTTTGTACTAGCAGATATGCCTGTAGGATCTGAAAGGCAGGTACTTCCTAATCAGGAGAGGACTGACTCTGAAGGTTTGATAACCTGTGCAAAGGAAATGATATGCAGGCGTCATCCACACAGAGGCTTGTACAGACTATCCGCCTCCTTCTGGTGACAATAAAGATGAAAGAACAGAAAGTCTAACACAAGTCACAGATATTGGTTTTGGTAATCACTGTAGGGAACCTAAAGGGCCAAGAGATCCACGTTAAGCCCCATACCTAAACAGTGTAAAAGCAATATACAGCAAACCAGTAGCTAACATTAAACTAAGTGCAGAGAAACTTGAAGCAATCCCACTAAAATCAGGGACTAGTCCTATTCCTTACAGAAACTTTGCAGTTTTATGAGGTCCCATTTGTTCATTCTTGATCTTAGAGCATAAGCCATTGGTGTTTTCTTCAGGAAATTTTCTCCAGTGCCCATGTGATCAAGAGTCTTCCCTATCTTTTCTTCTCTTAGCTTGAGTATATCTGCCTTTATTTGAAGGTCTTTTATACACTTGGATTTAAGCTTTGTACAGGGTGATAAGAATGGATCGATCTGCACTCTTCTACATGCTGACCTCCAGTTGAACCAGCAACAGTAGTTGAAAATGGTATCTTTTTTCTCCTGGATGGTTTCAACTCCTTGCTCAAAGATCAAGTGACGATGGTTGTATGGGTTCATTTCCGAGTCTTCAATTCTATTCCAGTGAGCAATCTTCCTGTCTCTGTAGCAATACCATACAGTTTTTATAACTTTTGCTCGGCAACCCCAATACCACACAATTTTTATAACTTTTGCTCTGCATTATTGCTTGGGGTCAGGACCGGTCATTGCCCCAGAAGTTATTTTACTGCTAAGGATAATTTTAGGTGTCCTGTTTTGTTTTGTTTTGTTTTGCTTTTTCTTATTCCAATGAATTTGCCCATTGCTCATTCTAACTCTGTGAAGAATTAAGCTGGAATTTTGATGGGGATTGCATTGAACCTGTAGATTTTTTTTGGCAAAACGGCCATTTTTACTCTATTAACCCTGCCAATCCATGAACATGGGCGGTCTTTCCATCTTCTCAGATCTTCAATTTCTTTCTTCAGAGATTTGAAGTTCTTGTCATACATATCTTTCACTTGCTTGGTTAGAGTCCCACCAAGGTATTTTATGTTTTTGGGACTATGGTGAAGGGTGTCATTTCCTTTATTTCCTTCTCAGCCTGTTTATTCTTTGAATAGAGGAGTGCTACTGAATTGTTTGAGTTAATTTTATACACAGCCAATTTGCTAACGTTGTTTATCAGTCTTAGTAGTTCTCTGGTGGAACTTTTGGGGTCACATAAGTATACATCTGCAAATAGTGATATTTTGAATTCTTCCCTTCCAGTTTGCATTCTTTTGACCTCCTTTCATTGTCTGATTGCTCTGGCTATGACTTCAAGTACTATACTGAATAAGTAGGGAGAGAGTGGGCTACCTTGTCTAGTCCCTCATTTTAGTGGAATTGCTTCAAGTTTCTCTCCACTTAGTTTAATGTTAGCTACTGGTTTAGTGTATATTGCTTTTACACTGTTTAGGTATGGGCCTTGAATTCCTGATATTTCCAGGACAGTTATCATGAAGGGGTGTTGAATTTCGTCAAATGCTTTCTCAGCATCTAATGAAATTATCATGTGGTTTTGTTCTTTCAGTTTGTTTATATACTGAATTACGTTGATGGATTTCCATATATTGAACCATCCCTGCATCCCTGGGATGAAACCTACTTGATCATGATGGATGATCGTTTTGATGTCTTCTGGGATTCGGTTTGCAAGAATTTTATTGAGTATTTTTGCATAGATATTCATAAGGGAAATTGGTCTGAAGTTCTCTTTCTTCATTGGGTCTTTGCATGGTTTAGGTGTAAGTGTAATTGTGGCTTCATAGAAGGAATTGGGTAGTGCTCTATCTGTTTGTATTTGTGGAAAAGTTTAGACAGTATTGGTATGAGGTTTTCCATGAATGTCTGATAGAATTCTGCACTAAGCCCATATGTTTCTAGGCTCTTTTGTTCAGAGACTTTTAATAAATGCTTCTGGTTCTTTAGGAGTTATGGTGATGTTTAGATGGTTTATCTGATCCTGAGTTAACTTTGGTACCTCATATATGTCTAGAAGATTGTCCATTTTCTCCAGATTTTCCAGTTTTGTTGAATATAGCCTTTTGTAGTAGGATCTGATGATTTTTTGAATTTCTTCTGATTCTGTTGTTATGTCTCCCTTTTCCTTTCTGATTTTGTTAATTTGCATACACTCTCTGTGCCCTCAGCTTATTCTGAGGACTTATCTATCTTGTTGATTTTTTCAAAGAACTAGCTCCTGGTTTTGTTGATTCTTTGTATGGTCCACTTTGTTTCTACTTGGTTGATTTCAGCCCTGAGTTTATTTCCTGCCTTCTACTCCTTTTGGGTGTATTTGCTTCTTTTTCTTCTTGAGCTTGTAGGTCTGCTTTCACGCTTCTAATGTATGCTCTTTCCTGTTTCTTTTTGGAGGCACTCAGATCTATGAGTTTTCTTCTTAGCACTGCTTTCATTGTGTCCCATATTTTTGGGTATGTTGTACCTTCATTTTCATTAAATTCTAGAAAGTCTTTAGTTTCTTTATTTCTTCCTAGACAAGGTTATCATTGCATAGAGCTTTGTTCAACTCCGATGTCTATGTGGGCTTTCCGATGTTATTGTTGTTATTGTAGACCAGCCTTAGTCTGTGGTGGTCTGATAGGATGCATGGGATTATATCGATCTTCTTGTTGAGGCCTGTTTTGTGACCGGTTTTATGATCACGTTTTAAGAAGGTACAGTGAGGTACTGAGAAGAAGTATACTCTTTTGTTTTAGGATAAAATGTTCTATAAATATCTGTTAAGTCCATAACTTCTGTTAGTTTCTCTATGTCTCTGTTTAATTTCTGTTTCTATGATCTTTCCATTGATGAGAGTGGGGTGTTTAAATCTCCTGCTATTATAGTGTGCAGTGCAGTGTGTGCTTTGAACTTTAATAAGGTTCCCATTATGAATGTAGGTGACTTTCTATTTGGAGCCTAGACATTTAGGATTGAGATTTAGGTGGATATTTCCTTTGACATATATGAAGTGTCCTTCATTACCTTTTTTGAAAATTTTGTTTAAAAGTCTATTTTATTCGATATTAGAATACCTACTCCAGCTTGTTTCTTCAGACCATTTGCTTTGAAAGTTGTTTTCTAGCCTTTTACTCTGAAGTAGTGTCCCACTATGTCTCTGAGGTGTGTTTCCAGTGTGCAGCAAAGTGCTGGGTGATCCTTGTGTATCCAGTCCATTAGACTATGTCTTTTTATTGAGGAATTGTGTCCACTGATTCTAAGAGATATTAAGGAATAATGATTGTTGCTTCCTGTTATTTTTCTTTTTAGTGGTGTAATGATGTTTGTGTGTCTCTCTTCTTTTGGTTTAGTTGCAAGGAGATTATTTTCTTGCTTTTTCTAGGGTGTAGTTTCCCTGTTTGTGTTGGAGTTTTCCATCCATTATTCACTGTAGGCCTGGATTTGTGGAAAGATATTGTGTATATTTGGTATTGTCATGGAATAGCTTGGTTTCTCCATCTATGGTAATTGAGAGTTTTGCTGGGTATAGTATCCTGGGCTAGCATTTGTGTTCTGTTAGGGTCTGTATGACATCTGTCCAGGATCTTCTGGTATTCATAGTCTCTGGTGAGAAGTCTGGTGTAACTCCGATATGTCTGCCTTTATATGTTACTTGACCTTTTCCCCTTACTGAATTTAATCTTCTTTCTTTGGTTTGTTCATTTGGTGTTTTAACTATTATGTGACAAGAGAAATTACTTTTCTGGTCCAATCTATTTGGAGTTCTGTAGGCTTCTTGTATGTTTATGAACCTCTCTGTCTTTAGGTTAGGGAAGTTTTCTTCTATGATTTTGTTGAAGATATTTACTGGTCCTTTGAGCTGGGAGTCTTCACTCTCTTCTATACCTATTAACCTTAGGTTTGATCTTTTCATTGTGTCCTGGATTTCTTGGATATTTTGGGCTAGGAGATTTTTGTATTTTACATTTTCTTTGAAGGTTGTGTCAATGTTTTCTGTGTTATCTTCTGAACCTGTGAGTCTATCTTCTATCTTTTGTATTCTGTTGGCAGTTCTTGCATCTATTGACTCCTGATCTCTTTCCTAGGTTTTCTATCTCCAGGGTTGTCTCCCTTTGTGCTTTCTTTATTGTTTCTATTTCCATCTGTAAATCCTGGTTGGTTTTGTTCATTTCCTTCACCTGTTTGTTTGTGTTTCCGCAATTCATAAGGGACTCTGTATGTTGATGCCATTATGCAGGTACAGGATAGAATATGGCCTGTCTTTGAATGTAGGAAGGATGGGCAGGAGAAAATTTTTTAAAGAAGAGGAGGAGATTGGAGTGAGAGAGAAGTGAGAAGCAGCCTAGAGACATGGAGTCAGATGTTAAGATTCATCTCCACATTTACATGTTGTTAATATTCATAAGGGATTTATATGGACAGGGCTTTGTATGTCTAGGTGGGCAATTACATATTATCAATAGTATCAGAACTTATTTTGCTGTGTGTTCTTTCATGTGGTGATTTAATTGGATTCAAGAGAGTACATGGTGGTGGCAGGACACTGGGCTGCCACGGAATTGGGATGTATATGTCTGACATGGTGGCTACCTACCTTGGGAACTAGGCAGGTAGAGAGATTGTTGCCAGGCTCAGAGAGTAGCCATCGGCAGTGTGATATGGGATAGAGGAAAGCAAGTGAGATGCTTTGCTGACTGAGATGAAGACATCTACCAGATATTTTGGGACACTGAGTTGTCGAACCTATTGCAGAATAAAAGAAAGTCATTTTTATTTTTTATATTTTTACGGCAACAGGATTCTTTAAGGGATTTATGCATTTCCTCTTTAAGGGCTTCTACTCATTTACTTGTGTTGTCCTGCATTTCTTTAAGGGAGTTATTTATGTCCTTCTTAACGTCCTCCACCATCGTCATAAAATGAGATTTTAAATCCAAATCTTGCTTTTCCAGTGAGTTGGATGACCAGTGTTTGCTTTGGTGGGAGATCTGGGCTCTGATGGTGCCAAGTTGTCTTGGTTTTTGTTGCTTAGGTTCCTGTGCTTGCCTCTTGCCATCAGGTTGTCTCTGGTGTTAGCTTGTCTTGTTTTCTCTGACAGTGGCTTGACCCTCCTGTAGGCCTGTGTGTCATCACTCCTGTACACAAGCTTTCTTTAAGCCGGATCTGGGAACAGAGAGCTGTTCCTGGGTTTGTGTGACCTGAAGACTCAGTTAGATTGCTTGGAGCAGAAGAGTTGGTCATTTACTCTGCTCTCAGGTGTGTAGGTGCTCCTCTGGTGACTGGTTTCAGCTCTTGGGGCATGCAGAAACCCAAAGGGTACTGCTGATACTCTGGTCCCAGTGCCCAGGAGATCACAGATTTCACTAGGTATTTCCTCTTGGGTCAGGAATGTGGGCAGAAAATTGTTGTCTCCCCAGAAGTCTCAGGATTTTCATGTCTGAGGTCCAACTCTCTCCACAAATGGGATTTGGGTGGGACAGATTCAGTCCAGTTCTGGGTGCAGGAAGAAACCAGCCACTTCCTGCTGACTGCTCCTATATTCCTGTATTGAGAGGCAGGATGTAGTTTCTCTTGTCCATGAATGTGAGGGTAGGCAGAAATGGTGGTCTGCCCTGAGGTGTCTCCAGGATTGTCTGTGCTTCTGGTGTTCAGTTCCTCCCCACAGGATTTGGGTGCAGAGACCTGTGGGATAGGAACAGATCAGGTCTGCACAGCCAGAAACCAGAAGTACCCTGTCCCCAAGGACTTCTGCTTTTGTGTATCCTGAAATTCCTTGGTAGGTATGTTGGAGCAGAAAAGTTGGTCTTCACCTCTGTTCTCAGGTGTGTAGGCACTCCTGACAACAGCTTTTTTCAGCTCTGCACAGGCAGAAACCCGGTTGCTCCTTGCTCCTGACT
>NC_046172.1:126355724-126378251 GCF_011064425.1 Rattus rattus | reverse complement strand
GTCTTGGTTTCTGTTGCTTGGGTTCCTGCGCTTGCCTCTCACCATCAGATTATCTCTAGTGTTACTTTGTTCTGCTATTTCTGACAGTGGCTAAACTGTCCTATAGGCCTGTGTGTCAGGAGTGCTGTAGACCTGTTTTCCTCTCTTTCAGTCAGTTATGGGGACAGAGTGTTCTGCTTTCGGGCGTGTAGTTTTTCCTCTCTACAGGTCTTCAGCTGTTCCTGTGGACCTGTGTCTTGAGTTCACCAGGCAGGTCACTTGCAGCAGAAAAGTTGGTCTTACCTGTGGTCCCGAGGCTCAAGTTCACTCACGGGGTGCTGCCCACGGGCTCTCCGCGGACGCAGCAACCAGGAAGATCTGCGCCGCCCCTTCCTGGAGCCTCCGTGCACCAGGGTTCCAGATGGATTTTGGTGTTTTCCTCTGGAATCAGTAATGTGTGCAGAGAGCAGTCTCTTCTGGTTTCGCAGGCGTGTCTGCCTCTCTGAAGGTTTAGCTCTCCCTCCCACGGGATTTGGGTGCAGAGAACTGTTTATCCGGTCTGTTTCCTTCAGGTTCCGGAGGTGTCTCAGGCAGGGGTCCTGCTGCTCTTGGGCCCTCCCCCACAGGAACCCAGAGGCCTTATACAGTTTCCTCTTGGGCCAGGGATGTGGGCAGGGGTGGGCAGTGTTGGTGGTCTCTTCTGCTCTGCAGCCTCAGGAGTGCCCACCTGACCAGACGGTAAGGTCTCTCTCCCACGGGGTCTGGGAGCAGAGAGCAACTACTTGGTTTTTGATGTTTAGCTTCTTGAGTTATTTATATATTTTGGAAATTAATGCTCTGTCAGATGTGGGGTTGTTGAAGAACTTTTCTCATTCCGTAGATTGCCATGTTGTCCTACTAATGGTGTCCTTTCCCTTACAGAATCTTTTCTGCTTCAAGAAGTCACATTTATTAGTTGTTAGTCTGAGTGGCTGTACTATTGGTGTTCTGTTCATGAAGTTGTCTCCTGTAGCAGTGAGTCCAAGACGACTCCCGACTTTCTCCTCTATCATCTTCAGTGTGTCTGGATTTATGTTGAGGTTTTTGATCCACATGGACTTGAGTTTTGTGCAGATTGATAGATACAGATCTATTTGCATTTTTCTACATGCCAACATCCAGTTAGACCAGCATTATTTGTGGAAAATGCTTTATTTTTACCATTGTATTATGAATTCTTTATAAAAAATCAACTGTCCATATGTGTTTAGATTTATGTCCTTTACTAAATTTTATTGATCAACCTGTCTGTTTTTTGGTTTTTCCAACACCTTGTGATTTTATTACTATGGGTCTGTAGTAGTTCTTGAGATCAGGGATGTTGTTACCTATAGAAGCACAGAGTTTTTTTTAGCAATTTTCTTTTTTTCTATATGAAGTTGAGTATTGTTCTTTCAGAATCTGCAAAAATCATGTTGGAATTTTGATGGGAATTTCATTAAATCTATAGATTGCCTTTGGTACAATGGTGATTATTTTTACTATGTTAGTACTACTGATCCATAAGTACTGGAGATCTCTCCATCTTCTAATATCTTCAGCAACCTATTTCTGGTGTCTAGCATTAATTCAAGGTACTCTAATAGGGATACAAGGTGTTATTTCAATTTCTTGTATTTGTTGAAATTTGGTTTGTGACTCAGTATGTGAACAATTTTGAATCAAGTTCCCTGAGTTGTTGAGAAGGAGGAATATTCTTTTTTGTTTTTTTCAGAATAAGGTGTTACTTTATTTGTCCTCACACACATTATAGAAAGTTCTATGAAACATTTTCCTAATTACATATATGTAAAATTAGAATAACAGGTGTCTGAATAATTCCTGTATATGTTAACTTAGTAATTCTAAACTTAGGACAATTGTATATATTACCTAACAAGTAATAGCATGTACAGAAAGATTTGATTGTTACACAACAGAACAGAAGTTTTCAAAAGTGTGTGAAGAGTATGCATAATGGCACATATTCTCCAGCAACTGAGAATCCCACAGCTCATTACTCACCAAAAGGCTGTGTTTAAAAATCCTATCCTAAATGCTGCTCTTAGCATTCATATTTTCTTTCTTCTTTTAACTTTTTATTGATTTTTTCTTTATTTATAATTCAAATGTTATCCATTTTCCCAAAAATCCCCTATCCCATCCCCCATCTCCCTGCTTCTATGAGGGTGCTCCCTCACCAACCCACTCACTCACTCCTGCCTCCTCACCCTGGCATTCTCCTACATTGGAGACCCTGTTCAGTCCAATGGTTGACTGTGAGCATCCACCTCTGTATTTGTCAGGCGCTGGCAGAACCTCTCAGGAGACAGCTATATCAGGCTCCTGTCAGCACGCACTTTTTGGTATCTGCAATAGTGACAGCGTTTGGTGGCTGTATATATACAGTATGGATATCCAGGTGTGGAAGTCTCTGGATGGCCATTGCTTCAGTCTCTGCTCCAAAGTTTGTCTCCATATCTCCTCCTATGAATATGTTTGTTTCCCCTTCTAAGGACTGAAGCATCTGTACTTTGGTCGTCCTTCTTCTTGAGCTTCATGTGGTCTGTAGGTTGTACCTTGGGTAATTTGAACTTTTCAATGAGTGCATACCATGTGTGTTTTCTGTGATTGGGTTACCTCACTCAGGATGATATTTTCTAGTTCCATCCATTTGCCTATAAATTTCATGAAGTCATTGTTTTTAATAGCTGAGTAGTACTCCATTGTGTAAAGTATCACATTTTCCATTCCTCTGTTGTATGTCATCTGGATTCTTTCCAGCTTCTGACTATTATAAATAAGCCTGCTATAAACATAGTAGAGGATGTGTCCTTGTTATATGTTGGAGCATGTTTTGGGTGTATGCACAGGAATGGTATAGCTGGGTCCTCAGTTAATACTTGTCCAATTATCTGAGGAACTGCCAGACTGATTTCCACAGTGGTTGAACCAGCGTGCAATCCCACCAATGATGGGAGGAATGTTCCAAGAAGGAGGAATATTCTTTAGTGTTTGGGTTTTGTTGATATACATTGTGTCCATTTGATTTATGATTGTTAGCTCCAGTCTTTTGCTATTAAGTTTTTGTCTGAACAATCAGGCCATTGATGACAGTAGTGTATTCAACACTCCAACTATGAGTGTCTGAGAAAAGAAGGGTGGATTCTGTTTCCACATTCATTCTGTTAGTCTATGTCTTTTAAAAATTTAATTTAATTTTTTTAATTGGACATTTTATTTACATTTCAAATTTATTCCCTTTCTCAGTTTCTGGCCATAAGCCCCATCCTATTCCCTTTCCTTCTTCTATGAGGGTGTTCCCCCTCTCAAACCACCCACCTACCCTTCTCACCCTGATATTGCCCTGCACTGGGGGTTCCAGCCTAGGCAGGATCAAGGGCTACTCCTTCCATTGGTGCCCAACAGGCCATCCTCTGCTACATATGCAGCTGGAGCCATGGGTCTGTCCATGTGTACTCTTTGGGTAGTGGTTTAGTCCCTGGGAGCTCTGGTTGGTTGGTATTGTTGTTCTTATGGGATTACAAGCAACTTCAGCTCCTTCAATCCTTTCTCTAATTTCTCCCATGGGGACTCCTTTCTCAGTTCAATGGTTTGCTGCTACCCTTCGCCTCTATATTTGTCATGCTCTGGCTGAGCCTTTCAGGAGACTGCTATATCAGGCTCCTGTCAGCATGCATTTCTTTGCTTCCTCAATCTTATCTAGTTTTGATGGCTGTACATAAATGGGCTGTATTGCCAGGTGGGGCAGGCTCTCAATGCCTATTCCGTCATTCCTGCTCCAAGCTTTGCTTCCATATGCCCTCCTATGAAAATTTTTGTTCCCCCTTTTAAGAAGGACTAAAGCATCCACACATTAGTCATCCTTCTTCTTGAGCTTTATGTGGTCTGTGGATTATATCTTGGGTAATTTGAGATTTTGGGTCTATGAATTTCATGAGGTCATTGTTTTTGATAGCTGAATAGTACTCCATTAGAAAATTAGTCCATCAATATTGAGAGATGTCAATAACCAATGATTGTTATTTCCTGCTATTTTTGGTGTGTGTGTGCGTGTGTGTGTGTGTGTGTGTGTGTATGTGTGTGTGTGTGTGTGTGTGTGTTCTTTGTTGGGGGCTGGTGTGAGATTAATGTTTCCTGAGTATAGTTTTTCATGTGTCTACTTAACCTTAAATTGGGTTTACTTTGGATTTGACTTTATAATCAAATATCTTGTTTTCTCTATCTAATCTATGGTGGTTGAAAATTTTGCTAGATATAGAAATCTAGGATTGCAATTGTGATCTCTCAGACTCTGAAAGATACTTGTTGTGGAATGTCCATTGAGAAGTGAGGTTTTTCTTTTTATATTTTATGTCTACTTTTATATTTTTTAATTTAATTTAACTTATTTTTTTTTACTTATTCACTTTATATTCCATGCACTACCTCCCTACAGTCATCCCCACCCACAATATCTCCTCTTCCTCTATGGGCAAGTGGGAGACTCCCTGGGTATCCCTCCACCCAGGCCCTTCAAGTGTATACAAGGCTAGACCCTTCCTCTCCCATTGAGGCCAGATAAGGCAGCCCAACTAATAGAATATATTCCACATAGAGGCAACAGCTTTTTGGATAGGCCCTGGTCTAGTTGTTTAGGACACACATGAAACTCAAGTTGCCCAACTACTACATATGAACAGGAAGGTCTAGGTCCATCCCATTTAAACTATTTGGTTTGGTGTTCAGTCTCTGAGAGCCCCCAAGTGTCCAGGTTAGTTTACTCTGTTGATCGTTGATCTTCCTGTGGAGTTTCTATCCCCTTCAGGGCCCGCAATCGTTTCTCCTATTCTTCCATAAGAAGCCCGAAATTCAATCCACTGTTTGGCTGTGGGAGTCTGTATCTGTCTGAGTCAGCTGCTAAGTGGAGCCTATCAGTGGAAAACATGTTCTTGTCTGCAAACATAACAGATTATCATCGATAGTGTTAGGGATTTTTGAATGCATATGGGATGGGTCTCAAGTTGGGCTGGTTATTGGAATTCCCTCAGTCTCTGCTCCATTTCCTGTGCCTGTACTTCTTGTAGACAGCATAAAATTTGGGTTGAAAGTTTTGTGGGTAGGTTGGTGTCTCTGTTGCACTACTGGTATTCCTGTCTAGAAACATCAGTGGCCTCTTCAGGTTCCATATCACTAATGAAGTGAGTCAAAACTCTGGTCACCCCCAATTGATTCTTGAACACACCCCTTGTCCCAGGCTATGCTTCCCCCTGGAGATGCCCCAACCTCCTCACCCTGACCAATTAAAGATTTCCATTCATTTCTGTGGCCATCTAGCCATCTCTCCTATCCTTCCCCATACCTGATCCTGAACTCTCCGTTCCCCTCCCCCTTGCCCTCTTTCCCAGTTTCCTCCCTCCATTTGCCTCTTACGACTATTTTCCCCTTCTAAGTGAGATTTAAGCTTCCTCACTTGGGCCTTCCTTCTTGTTTAGTTTCTTTGGATCTGTGGAACATAATATGGTACCTGTATTTTATGACTAATATCCACTTATAAGTGAGTACATGTCATGCATGTCTTTTGGGGGCTGGATTACCTTACTCAAGATGATAATTTCAAGTTCAATCCATTTGTTGCAAAATTCAGAGTAGGCTAGGTCCTCAGATATCTCTTTTCTGTTCTATATTTGTTCTTTCTTTCTGACTCCATGCAAAGAAGGCAAGTAGTTTATTTGAAAATTCAGGAAAAAATTAAAGTTCCATATATTCATGATTTCAAGTTTGCTTTTCTTCCAAAATAGCTATATACCTGCATAGACACCAATGTGGACTTTTAATGTTTTCTCAGTGTAAAAATCCCTGACGTTTCCATTTTGTTTTTGTTATTATTGTTGTTGATGTTTTTTTTTGTTTTATCTAATTTCACTCATACTATGAAATTTTTTTTATGTTTTATGTTATAATAGTTATATAATTTCTTCTTTTCTTCTCTCCCTCCAAATGCTACCATATACCCCTTCCTTCTCTCTTTAAAATTCATGACCTTTTCTCATTAAATGTGGTTGCATGCATATATGGATGCATTATGTATAATATATGTATACATATTCATATACATTTCCAAATATAACCTGCTCAGTCTATATAATGTTACTTGCATTTATAGGTTTTCAGGGATGACCACTTGGTATTGCATAAGCAGTTGGTTTGCTCTTCTCTGGGGAAGACTATCCCACTTTTAGCATTCCTTAATTGACTGTTGCCTGTGTAGGGCTGTGGCCCTCCGGTCTTTCACCTATCCATTTTGTCACGTCTATTGCTATTTTTCTTGTTCAATTCATATTTTGGCCATCACGGTGAGAATTTATGGGTTTTGCTTCTGAAAGTAGTAAGAGACACAGTCTTACACCAAACTCTACTCCTCTAGGTTTTTCAATCTTACAATCTTTCCCCCAGTCCTTGCATCTCACAATGTTTCCTAAGCCTTAAATGTAGAGTTGTTTTGTAGATGTATCCTTTTGTACTAGGCTAACAACCATACATTTTGATTGGTTATGCTTTTCTCTAGTGGTCTCTATTTGTTGAAGAGAGGTTTCCTTGATATGAGGAGAGGACAATACTTATTTGTGGGTGTAAAGAATAATATTTAGACAGTAGGGATGGTACCAATTTAGCAAAACAGTGGGTTTAGGCCCTCTTTCAGGATTTCTGACCTTTCCAGCCCTGGGTAATTCGATAGGCTTCCAAATGAGGTGTGATTCCCTTTTTGTTGAGATAGTCTAAAATCCAATTAGAGAGTAGTTGAGTTATTACCAAGGTATGCATCCCACCATTGCACCCTAAAACCATCATACAATTCTGATGGTAATTGTGGTTCATTGGCATCATAACTGAGTACGACTGTTGCTGGCTTCCTTCCTTTGGAAGCTTATATGGCTTGGAAGCTGTATAGGTTAGTCTTCAAAGATGAGGCACTCAGGTCAGTTCATTATTGCTTGGGGGCTTTTGAGCTCTGATTCTGAAGTGTATGCTGTCTTCAGCAAACACGACTAACTTTGTAACCAAGGGAAATAGGGATAGACTCTTGGTTTCATAATCTGTTTGACAACCCTATCAATAGTTCAAAAGAGGACTTAATAATATCTGGTCTTGGGGTCTGTTTTAGTGGTCTTTGGCTCTTGGAGGGTACATTGCCAGACAAGATGAGATAATTTAATTTGCATATATATGTTATGTATCTAATCTCTCTTTTATACACAGTTTGTTTTTGCCTTCTGCCTTCCTTCTTCTCTAATTTTTAGACTTCTCCTTTCAAATTATATATCCCCAAATTTGTCACATTTCCCAATCATATCAGATAACTTGAGGGGAAATAATGGGGTACAAGTAGTCATCTGTATTTTTGTTGTATCATTTAATTTTGTTGAACATATTCTTAAATTCAAGAGAATTATACCTAGGAGGCAAAGTTTAAGACATCAAATATTGGAAAATTGTTTATTTTAATGTCTCTTTTTATGATGCCAGAAAATAAAGAATTTAATAGGAGAAATTATTTTCTTTTAACTGTTTTCAAAATGTAATTTCAGGCTGCTTTATCTTCTGGGCTTCTTCCATCTGGAAGTGATTTACCAAACATGTAGGCTTCATTGTCACCATTAGGCAGCTTGTGATAATTAAAGCAAGCAAGCAGACTTAGAAAGATAGAGAGGTAGAAGGAAGAGGCATATAGAAATGAGCTTCTTCATCACATTGTGTTCTTACCATACTGTTACAGACTCTAATGCACTTCTAGGCTATCTTTTATTTAGTAAGATAATTAACTGGGTTATTGCTTTATCTGGTTTAAATGAGAATTACCTTCGTACCATTCTAAAACATTCCAACCACAAAGTTTCTCTTTATTCTGGGTATTCAAAAACTTTTAATATTCTATCCCAATAGGTATTTTAAATGGCTATTTTAAATTTACAAACTGATATATGGAGCATGTAGAAAATTATTTCATCTGATAATTGCCAGTACTTTGCCTCTGCTTGATCATTCTGGAGTGTCAGCATACATAAGGGAACAAAGGCAGGTGGTTATTCTGGAATATGAATTTTTAAATGACCACTAGGAGATTTGTGGCTCAGCTTCATTTTCTTGAAAAAATATCACAAACACTGCAAGTCCTCTCATTTTTCCTGAAAGTCAAAATAAAAATATATATTTTATTTTATTGTTGTCTCCCAGAATGGCATAAGTATGATAGGGCCATAAATTGAAAACAAAGAAACAGAGAAAAGAAACAAAAAATAGAAGAGAAGAAAGAAAAAACACAGGTAGATGATGCTGAGTGGTATAAAATGTATGGAAAAGGTAAATTTCTAAGTATAATTCTTGATAGTCTATATAACATGCATGGCAATTGAATTTTCAAAAAGATGGTTAACAGCCTAGCAAGCCCTTTGATTGATATGAACAAATTAACAGTTAACTGCAATGAATGGACCACTTTGTAGCTACTAGTTGGGTATTATTCACAAAATGAATATAATTTGAAATCTTGCTTTTGAGGAAAAACTCGAAAAATTCTCAATATCGGATTCTGATTTGCTTTGTGTGCCAAAGTCCCACTGAAGGTCTGATGTATACAGCAGGATTTATTATATGATAAATACTACTCTACATACAGCTATGTATTTACCACACATTTTAATGGAAAACAAAAAAATGAAGCTGTTGAACTGAAAATATTTACAACTTCTTTTCCAAATAATATCTTAAAATGCTCATTTGAGAATATTTTGACAAAACAATGCATTATAGTAAGTGCAACATAGTGATAAAAACATCTTTCTATCTCCCCTTCTATTCAGAATCATACCCTCTTTCTTCTCTCTTTAGAAAATAAACAGGTATCTAAGGAACAATAATAAAATATGATAAGATAAAACAAAACACTAATAACAATCAGAAAAATAAAGGGCCGAAGAAAAACCACAAGAAACACATATAGACACAGAGACATACACGTTCATACATACAAAAATTCCATACAAACACAAAACCAGAACATAAATGTAATGTAAAGGACCTGTAAAGTATATAAAAACAAAAAACAAACCCTCAAAGATGCCACTGAGCTCATTTTCTGTTGATTGTCTGCTGTATGAAGCAATTTGACTATAAAAAATAATTAAGCAACCATCTAGAATGAAACATAAAATATATTCATATATTAATAAACCTTGAAATGAACGCAAAGGAAAAGGCAGTATTTTTTTCACTTTTCTTTTTTCTCATTAACTAATTTATTTATTCATTTTACATTCCTATTGCTACATTCTTTTCCTTGTCCACCTTCACACAGTCCCTCCCCATGCCTACTTCCCCTTCTCATCTGAGAAGGTGGTGGACCCCCTGGATATACTCCCACCCAGGCACAGCAATTCTCTTCAAGGCTAGGCACACCTTCTCCCAATGAGGCCAGACAAGGCAGGCCAGCTAGAAGAACATATGCTACATACAGACAACACCTTTTGGGATACCTCGTTCCAGTTGTTCAGAACCCAAATGAAAGTCAAGCTGCACATCTGCTACATATGTGCAGGAAGAAGTATGTCTCGCCCCTGTATGTTCATTGGTTGGTGATTTACTCTCTCAGAGCTTCCCAGGATCTAGGTTATTTGACTCTGCTAGTCTTCCTGTGGAGTTCCTATCCCATTCTGGGCCCACAATCCTTCCCCAACTCATCCATATGACTCCTAGGCTCCATCCAATGTTTGGCTGTGGGTCTCTGTATCTGTTCCTGTCAGCCACTAGATGGAGGCTCTCAGACTTCTTTCTTCAAGCATCACAGAGTACCATTAATAGTGTCAGAGTGTAGGTTGATGTCTTTATGCAGGTGAAGGCAGAGAAGATAAAATGAGGCCTGTCATTGTATGAGAAAGAAGGGAGGTGGGAACAGAGTTTTTGGAAGAAAATGGAGAAGCAGGAGAGAAGGAGCTAGGAGAATCAAGATGTAGACAGAGAAGGATTACCCAGATCTGGGTGGTCATGAATTGCCAAGGTAGTTGGGATGGATTTCTATAGGCAAATTTATCTTATCTGGGTAGGCAATATGTATCCTTTTAAATTGATTGTGAGTTAATTGTGAGGGTGTATTGTGGACTGGGAATTTAATATATAAATCTGATTGATAAATTACAGTTTATTGAGTCATGATTTTATTGGGTTATTGGGGGTGTGAGCAGAGTCTGTGGCAGGGAGCTGTGATAGGCAAATCCATGCTGGACTTCTAGAGCCCTGGTTTTACAGGGGAGCTGGAAGCAGAGAGTTGGCTGCTAGCAGAAAGCCACCAGGAGAGATACTAATTAGAGATAAATTATGCTTAGTTCCATTTGGTCCCACGGGTGCCAGAACTAACTCTAGAGACTAAAGTGGCAAGGTGCCATGCCTGAACATGCCATTGAATGACTGGTTCAGAAAGTATTTGGGGGCAGTTTGGAGCCTCTGAGATAAATTAACTCTAGTTCTTATGGCCCAACGGAGCCAGAGCTAGTGAGAGAGCTACTGCCCAGGTAAGGGGGAGCCCAGGAAAGAAGCACGGAGCAGTATGTACAGGAACTGGTCACTCAGCTTTTATATTTACTGCAACATCAGGGTTGGTGCTTGCCTATGGGATGGCTCTCAAATTGGGCCAGTTATTTGTTGATCTCTGCTCCATTTTTAGACCTGCATTTCTTGTAGAAACATCAAAATTTGGGGTCTAAAGTTTTGTGGGTAGGTTGTTGACCTTATCCTTCTACTAGAGTCCCTCCCTGGCTAGAGAAGGGGACTTCTTCAGGTTTCATATTCTCACTGCTATGAGTCTCAGCTAAGGCCATCTTCTAAGATTCTTAGGAGGCTGACCCATCCGAGGTCTCTGCCACTTCTTTGAGATGCCACCAATTGCCCCTACCAGCTTCAGATTTATATTGATTCTCCTGCCCCCGGCTCTCTCTAATGTTTCTCCCTACACCTGACCCAAACTGCCTCCCCCGCCCCCATGTCCCTTGCTATCCCTTCCTTTACTAGTGGCTTCCCTCCATCTGCCTCCTATGACTATTTTATTCCCCCTTGAGTGCAAGATTCAAGCATCCTTGGGCCTTCCTTCTTGCTTAGCTTCTTCGAGTCTGTGGAGTGTAGCATGCGTATCCTGTATTTTACGGCTAGTATCCACTTATAAGTGAGCTAATACTATACATGTTCTCTTGGGTCTGGGTTACCTCCCTCAGGATGATGTTTTCTAGTCCCATATATTTGCCTGCAAAATTCATAATATTCTTGTTTTTAATAACTGAGTAATATTCCATTGTGTAAATAAAACACATTTTCTGGATCCATTTGTTCAGTTGAGGGACATCTGGGTTATTTCCAGTCTCTGGCTATTACCAATAAATCTACTATGAACATAGTGGAGAATGTGCCATTGTGGTATGCTGGAGTATCTTTTGGTATATTTCCAGGACCGCTATAGCTGGGTCTTCAGGAAAAATTATTTTCCATTTTCTGAGAAATCACCAGATTGATTTCCAGAGGGTGGTACAAAGTTTGATCTCCATTGGAAATGAAGCAGTGTTTCCCCACATCCTTGCCAGCAAATGTATTGTTGCGTAAGGTTTTGGTCTTAAGCCGTTTTCATGGTTGTAAGATGAAATCTCAGGGGTCAATCTTGATTTGCATTTTTCTGAGTATTAAGGATGTTGAACATTTCTTTGAATTTTTTTTCAGAAATTCGAGGTTCCTGTACTGAGAATTCTGTTTTGCTCTGTACCCCATTTTTTTAAAAAAAATAACTTTTCATTCTCTTTCCACCCTAATCACAGCCACCATCATTCCTTCCCCTTCTCCTCAGAGAACCAAAACCCTCCTTGGGTACCCTTGGAACATGCAATCCCAGTAGGTCTAGCCATATCCTCTTGTACTGAGGCCACCCAGGTAGTCCAAGTAGGGGAGAAGGTAATACTGTGGCAGGGAACAGAAACCAAGACAGCCCCTCCTCCACTTGTTAGGAGGTCCACATGAAGACCAAGCCTCATATTTGGTACAAATGTGTAAGGTTCTAGGGCCTGCTCCAGCTCCTGGTTGGTGGCCCAGACTCTGTAAATATCCCCGCTCCATGGTCCCAAGTTAGTTGACACTGTGGGACTTCTTGTGGTATCCTTGAGCCCTTTGACTTGCTCACTTCTCTCCCCAACTCTTCCTCACGAATTCCCCACCTCCTCTTGATAGTTTGGGTATCTCTGTCTGCCTCCATCAGCTGTTGGAAGAAGCCTCTCAGGAAACAGTTATGCTAGGTTCTGTGTGCAAGCATAACATATATTATTAATAGTGTCAAGGGTTGGCTCTCTCCCATGAGTTGGTACTCATGAGCAGTCACTGGGTGACTTCTTCAGACTCTGTTCCATCCTTATCTCTGCACATTTTGTAGGCAAGAAAATATTTTGAGATGAAAATTTTTTAAAAAACATTTATTTTACACCCCAGACTTTATCCCCCTCTAGGTCCACCCTCTGACTGGTTCACATCCCTGCAACGCCCAGGGCTACACGAAGATGTCCCCACTCCACCCACCTCACCAGACCTCTAAACTTCCTGGGCTTCCAGTCCCTTGAGGGTTAGATGCATCTTCTCTGACTGAACCCAGACCTGGAAGTCCACTGCTGTATATGTATTGGTGGCCTCATATCATCTGGTGTATGCTGCCTGGTTGGTGATCCAGTGTCTGAGAGATCTCAGTGGTCCAGGTTAATTGAGATTGATGGGTCTCCTTACAGGGTTTCCTTCCTCCTCAGCTTCCTCCAGATTTTCCCTAATTCAACAGAGGGGTCAGCAGCTTCTGTTCATTGGTTGTCTTCATCTGATACAATCAGCTGCTTGTTGGGTCTTTTGGAGGGCAGTCATGACAGGTCCCATTTTGTGAGTGTCCCATAGCCTCGGTAATGGTGTCAGGTCTTGGGGTCTCCCCTTGAGCTGGATCCTACTTTGGGTTGAAAGTTTTGTGGGTGGATTGATGTGCATTCCTTCCCTTGGAAGCACTGCTTGGCTACAGGAGGTGGCCACTTCAACTTCTGTACCTCCCTCTGGTAGGAATTTAAGGTAGGGCAACTCCCAGAGCCTCCAGCTCATCTCCAGAGATGCCCCTGCTGGCAGTTTCCAATTTTACTATCAGTTCTCTCCTCTTGCTCTCATCCTCTCCTGTCCCCCCCTCCCTATACCTGACATGCATCCTGCTTGCTGTTCTTAACTGCTCTTCTACCCAGTTCTCTTTATCTACCTCCAATGACAATTTAGTTTCAGCTTGAGTGAGATTTGCACATTTTCCCTTGGGCCCAACTTATTACCCAGTCTCTTTGGGTCTGTGGATTGTAGCATAGTTGTTCTGCACTTTATGGCAAATGTCCACTTATAAGTAAGTAACTATCATAAGTGCCATTCTGACTCTGGGCTAACTCACTCAGGGTGGCATTTCTTAAGTTCCACCCATTTGCCTGCAAAATTCATTATGACTTTATTAATAGCTTTATTAATAGCTGAATGGTATTCCATCATATATATGTACCACATTTTCTTTACTGATTTTTCAGCTGAGTTACACCCTGGTTGTTTCCAGTTTCTGACTATTAGAAATAAACTTCATATAAGCATAGTTGAACAAGGATCACTGTGGTATATTGGGGAAATGTTTATGTTGAGGTCTTTGATCCATATAACTTGGAGTTTTATATGGGGTGACAAATATGGATATATTTGCATTCCTCAACATATAGACATCCAGTTAGACCAGCACTATTTGTTGAAGATGCACTCTTTTTCCACTGGATAGTTTTTGCTTCTTTGTCAAAAGTCATGTGTCCCTAGGTGTGTGAGTTTATTTCTGGGTCTTTGATATCATTCCACTTGATGTGCTCCAATATCAATATCATGCAGTTTTTATTACTATTTCTCTGTGGTACAGATTGAAGTAAGGGATAGTTATAACATCAGAGTTTCTTTTGTTGTTCAGGATTATTTTAGCTATCCTGGGTTTGTTGTTTTCCACATGAAGTTGAGAATTGCTCTTTAAAGGTCTGTGAAAGTTGTGTTGGAATTTTGATGGGAATTATATTAAATCTGTAGATTGCTTTTAGCAAGAAGCCATTTACACTATGTTAACCCTACCTGTCCATGAACATGGGAAATCTTTACATTTTCTGATATCTTCTTTGATTTCTTTCTTCAGTGATTTGAAGTTCTTTTCATATATGTCTTTCACTTGTTATACTACATTATTTTCTATTATTTGTGGCTATTAAGAAGGGGGTTGTTTCTCGAGTTTCTTTCTCAGCATGTTTATTATTTATAAAAAGGATGGATGGTTACTAATTTTTTTCAAGTTGATTTTGTATCCAGTCAATTTACTGCAGGTGTTTATCAGCTGTAGGAGTTTTCTGGTAGAATTTTGGAGATTGTTCATATATACTATTTTATCGTCTGTGGAGACAGTGTGACTTCTTGTTTTCTAATTTATATCTCCTTGATCTCTGTTAATTGTATTATGGCTCTAGCTAGAACTTTCAGTACTATATTGAATAGATAGAGAGTAGATAGCTTTGTCTTATCTCAGAGTTTAGTAGAATTATCTTAAGGTTCTCTCCATCTAATTTGATGTTGACTATTGGTTTGTTATATACTGCTCTTAATATGTTTAGATATGTACCTTGCATCCCTGATCCCTCCAAGTCTTTTAATATGAAAGGGATATTGAATGTTGTCAAATGTGTTTTCAGTATCTAATAAGATGATCATAGGATTTTTTCAGTTTGTTTACATGGCAGATTATATTGATGGATTTTCTTATATTGAACCATCCCTGCAACCTTGGGATGATGTCTACATGATCATGGTGAATGATATTTTTGATCTGTTCTTAGATTCAGTTTGTTGCTATTTTATTGAGTAATTTTACATCAATATTTATAATGGAAATAGGTCTGAAATTCTCTTTCTTTGTTGAGTATTTGTGTGCTTTAGGTATCAGGATGACTGAGGCCTCATAGAATGTGTTTGGCAGTGTTCCTTCTAAGTTTGAGGAGTATTGATATTAGCTCTTATTTAAAGGTCTGGTAGAATTTGCACCTAAATCATTCTCTTCCAGGGCTTTTTTGGGATGGGAGATTTTTAATGACTGCTTCTATTTATTTGAGGATTAAAGGACTGTTTAGTTTATCTGATCTTAAGTTTGTGGTAAGTGGTATCCATCATGAAAAATCATCCATTTCATTAAGATTTTACAATTTTGGGGATTACAGGCTTTTAAGACTTAATGGCTCTTTGAATTTTTGTATGTTATTATGTATGTTTTAATTTCTGATTTTGTTAAATTAGACACTGTCTTTCTGACATTTAATTAGTTTGGCTAAGGCTTTGTCTATCTTCTTAAATTTCTCAAAGAACCAGATCTTGGTTTTGTTGATTCTTTCTTTGTATTGTTCTTTTATTCTAATTGATTGATTTCAAAAAAAGCAGTATTGTTAAACAATGTACAACAGATAAGATCAGGCACCTTATCATAGGAGAAATATAGGGTTCAATTAGTAAATCAAAGTATTTTCAATATTATTTATCATAAAATAACAACATAGCTACTCATTTGTTTACTCTTTTTTTACTTTATCCCTGCTTTTATAAAAAAAAATCTTTTATCGTACAATAGAAACTGAATTTAGTTTTTCCTTCATCTACTCCTCCCAGTTCCTCTCCCCTTCCTCTCCCCATCCAGATCCACTCCCTTTCTGTTTCTATTAGAAAACAACAGGTTTCTAAGAGATAACAAAACAAACAAAAACTAAGAAATGACATAATAAGATATAATATGATAAAGCAGAAATATTCATATTGAAATTGGACAAGAAGGGGTTGGGGATTTAGCTCAGTGGTAGAGCGCTTGCCTAGGAAGCACAAGGCCCTGGGTTTGGTCCCCAGCCCGAAAAAAAGAACCAAAAAAAAAAAAAAAAAGAAAAAGAAATTGGACAAGACAAGCCAACTGAAAACTGAGGCAGCTCAAGAGAAGGCACAAGAATCTTAGATCCATTTGCTTATACATTCAGGAGTTCCATAAGAACATTAAGCTGAAATATATAGTAAATACATGAGGATCTTGTGCAGACCCATGTAGGCCTTGTGCTTTCTGTTTCAGCCTCTCTGAGTTTATATGAGCAGTGCTCATTTGTTTCTGAGAGGCTTGTTCTCCTAGTGTCCTCCATTCCATAGTTCTCTCTTTATCTCATTTCTTCTCCTTCCTCTTCCATGTAGTTTACTGAGCTTTGAAGGAAAGGATTTGTTGGAGATAATGGATTTAGATTTGAATGTGTTCCAAGATACTCCCCTTTCTCCCCGCCCCACCCCCGTCTCTTCCCCCTATCTCTTTCCTGTGTCTCTATGTGTATGTATGTATAGGCATGTGTGTGTGTGTGTGTGTGTGTGTGTGTGTGTGTGTGTGTGTGTGTGTGTGTGATTGATGTCTGAGTATGGGTCTCTGTACTTGTTCCCATCTGCTACATGAAGAAGCAGCAACCTTCTCTGATGATGGTTGGAGACTGAGAAAGGCACTGGTCTATTAGTATAACAGAATATTTTGAGTCATTTTATTATTCTCTCTCTCTCTCTCTCTCTCTCTCTCTCTCTCTCTCTCTCTCACACACACACACACACACACACACACAGTAGGATTTGGTTTTACCCTAGGTTTCTAGACTATCTTGCTTCTGATTCTGGATCACCCAAGCAGTGTAAGGGATGGGCTCCATCTTTTGGACATTAAGTCAATTCAGATATTGGTTATTTGCTTTGTGTCACTGTTTGCCCCTAGCATATACTGTAGAAAAGGACACCATTGTAGATCAAAGATTTGTGACTAGCTTGGTGTTTAGGATTTCTCTCATCCTGTCATGCAGAGTACCTTCTTGTACCAAAGACACTAGAATATAGCTGTAAAATTTTATGTTGTTGGTTCCATCTCAACTTCTACATGTTCACTGAGTTGTGTGGATGTTATCTTTAGCAATGGGACCTTTTTGCTAATAAGTAGAAAAAAATCTATTGTCTTGACAATAGTCTGGATTGTTTGGGAATTTCCCTGGAACTCTTTTGGTCAACAACTCAAATGGGTGAAACTTATTCCCAACACTGGAAGCTTCATTTGGTGACAAGAGATGCCCTACAGTACTGCATCATTTCCTTCAGTATATGTAAATTGCATTAGGATCATACAAATGTGAAAAATTTGATGTAATTTTCTTCCTTTGTTTGGATATTATTACAAGAAATTATATTATTCAAAATTTCTTTCTCCAAATATTTTATAGAAAGCATTGTATTTTTCATTATATGCTATTTATAACTTGCTAAAGGTTTAGACTTGAGTGAATATTTTACTATTTCAAAGACATTTGAACATTAATTTTAATGAATATATTTTTGTATTTGTTCTATTAATATTATTAATTGAAATAATTGGCCTTTGAATGTTGAACCAACCTGATATGCAAAAAGCAAATCCCTAATTATTTATGACTTAAAGTCTTTACATCTATGTTCTTACATGTATTTGAATTGTATTTACAGTAATGAAGGACACTGGTCTGAAATGATTGTATGTTTAAATGTCTCTGAGTTTGGACAACGAGATTATACTGGTCTTATATGAGTACTTAGACTCTGGCTTTCTTTTTGCAATTTTGCTAAAAGTTTTGCATAAGATTGGTGACGATGATGATTTCCCCTCATGAATATTTCATAAAATTCAGCAAGATCTACTTTTTAAGATTTTCTTTTGGGAAAGTTTTTTTCACAGTAATATTAAAATGCTAGCAGTATAAAAAAATTCAGCAGACTAAAACACACCTCTCTTTCAGCAATATCCCTGTTATAATCTTCAGTATGTGAGTATTACTCTATGTGGCCTCAGTGGTTTTGCAGATATAACCACGTTAAGGATTTTGACATGGAGAACTGACCCTAGATTGCTGATGTGGGTACAATACAATCATGAATGTTCTTTTAGCTAGATAATAAGTGAGTCTTCCTCATTGTTAGTTGGCTTTATTTTCAGCTTTATGAAATAAATTTTACACTTCTGTAATTGAAATGTATCAAAGAATTTTTGTCATTGGTTTTGAGGCCTACATATTAATTATTTATAATTTTGTAGGTCTTACTAAAACTTTGACCCTCTCATCATACTTATTATTCTTTTGTCGAAACCTACTTTATTTTGTACTATTGTCCACAACAGCTTCCCCATGCTTACTGTTTATATAGTTTTGTAAAAATTATATTTTAATCATCTGTCCCAATAATAAATATTTCTCTTTTTCTGTGTTGCTTCATATGAAAGTTATCTGATAAGCAATTTACTAAAAAAATAATTCCTTGCAGAATAAAAGAACAAGTGATACCTGGTTTAGGATTACTTTTTGCTTTCCTTATCTAATACAGTCAAAAGGAAAAGTCTATTTCATTCTGTAGTGACATAAAAAGTACCAATGTGCAGGACAGAAAATTTATTAACTTAAAAGTAATTTGGCAAAGTTGTTTTCTCCTAGAATATACTTCAATGAATTGACCTTTGGCAAATTATTGTGCTTCAGGTGCTCAGTCATGGCAAACTATCATTTTAATCCATAATTATAATAGTCAGAAAGTGGTATAAGGGAAACCCTAAACCCTCAATAATTTGTTTCTATCCATAGACAAAAGTGTCATTTTAGAATTTCTGTAGCCCAAATAAAAGTTTTGGAATCATTAATGGAGTGCAAGACCAAAGATATATATTTAAATATAACAGTTTACATACAAGTGAAACCCTTGCTAAACTGTGTTCCTGACTACATACATGAAAATGTTCTTGTCTTTTTGTGGGCTTGATTATAGGTCCATTTGATTGTCATAATCCCAACAGACTGCTTAGTCACATCCAACTGTACTTTTAATGTCAGGTTTAATGGCATCAGTCCTAATTATGAACTTAGAAGCATAAGTAGCTCAATCTTTTCCTAGATACAGTCAAAGAGACTAGACTAACAAATCTAGGAACATGTCAAGAGGCATAACTCTCTGTACTACAAGTTATAAGCCTTCATATATTTCTAATTTTGGACCCAAAAAAATCCTTGTGAATTGGTTCAGGTCCTTGTCATTTACAAGCAAGTGCGAGTTGATACTCCTTTGGAACACACTTGGTTATTGACTGGGTACTTTCCTTGAGATCCTCAGAAGGCTTGAGTTATTCGTGTTCTGGGAAACAAGATCTCCATCAGTCAAAAGCTTGTTAACTTTGATATATACCTTAACTCTGGCATCAATTCCATTAACCTCACTATGGTTATGATCTATTCCACTCAAAACAAGAAAAAAATGCATGCTTACTTGTACTTGGCATGTCAATGCTGCAATAAACCATCAACTCTTTAGTATCCATTTTACTCAGACAACTCAATGTTGGCCATGATTCCTAAAATAATGCAACCAATCTTAAAGTCTGAAAAGATTATTCTAAAAATTTATTATCTAAAGAATTCAAGTACCTACTTTCTTTTCAGATTTTGTTTTATCTGTTAAATATTCAAAAACTTTTAAGTCTCTGTATATTTTTCCTAGCTTCAGTTTCAGAGACTAGGCCTATACCTCTACAAACAACTCCCTGTACCATCCATAGACTCCTTATATAGTTTCTTTGAGTCTGTGGATCATTTGTGTTTTGTTACATGGTTATCCTGTAGTTTATGGTTAATTTACACTTAGAAAGTGAATGCATACCCTGCATTTTTTCCGGGTTCTGGGAGACCTTGTTCAGGACAATATTTTCTAGTTCTGTCCATTTTACCTGCAAATTCCATGGTATCCTTATTTTTAATAACTGTGTAGCTCTCCATTGTGTAGATGTACATTTTCTGTATTCACTCTTCCACTGAGGGACATCTGAGTTGTTTCCAGCTTCTGAGTATTATAAATAAGTCTGATATGAACCTAGTAGAGCCCTTGTTATATGTTGAAGCACCTTTTGGGTATATGCCCAGGAGTTGTATACCTGGGTTTTGGGTATTACCTATTACTATTACCATTTTCTCATAATCATTAAGTGGATTTTCAAAGTGGTTGTACAAGTTTTCACACCTACAAGCAATGGATGGGTATTCCCCTTGTTTAAGTCCTTACCACCAAGTGCTAGCATGTGAGTATTTGATCTTAGCCATTCTGATGTGTAGAAGGTAGAATAAAACAGTTGTTTTGAATTACATTTCCCTGATGACTAAGGATCTTGAACATTTCTTTAAGTGTTTCTTGGCAATTTCTCTATTTGGAATTCTCTACTTAGCTCTGTACTCCATTTTTAATTGGGTTATTTGTTTTGATGGTGTCTAATTACTTGAGTTTTAAAATTACTGTGGATATCAGTTTTCTTTTGTATGTAGAGTTGGTGAAGATTTTGCCCATTCCATAGTCTGCCATTTTTTCCTGTTGATGGTATAGTCTTTCTAAAGCTGTTCAGTTTCATGACATGCTATTTATTAATTGATGATCTTAGTGCCTGAGCCACCGTTTTCTGTTCATTAATTTGTCTCCTATTCAAAGGCATTCCCCAATTCTTTCCTATTAGGTTTAATGTATCTACTTTATGTTTAGGTCTTTGTTCTACTTGTACTTGAGATTAGTGCAAGGTTGACGAATATGGATCTATTTCCATTCTTTTATATGTAGACATCCAAATAAGATCAGTACCATTTATTGAAGATGATTTTTTTCATTGTGTTATTTTTTACTTCGTTTTCAAAAATCAAGAATTCATAGTTGTATGAGTTTATTTCTGGGTCTTCAATTCTACTTTGTTAACCAACATGTCTGTTTTTATGGGAAGACCATGTATATCTTGAACTCAGGAATTGTGCTCTGTAAATTTATTACTGGTACTCTGTAGTATAGCATGAAGCTAGGTATGGTGATATTTCCAGAACCTGCTACTCTATACAGGATTGTTTTAGCTATCTTGGGATTTTAGTTTTTCCTTATGAAGTTGAGAATTGCTCTTTCAAAATCTATAAAAAATTTCTGTTGCAATTTTGATAGGAATTAGCACTGAATCTGTAGGTTACATTTGGTAAGATGGCCATTTTTATTGTGTTATCTCTACCTATCCATGAGCATGGGAGATCTTTCCATCTTCTAATACCTTTCTCAGTTTTTTGTTTCAGAGAATGGAAGTTCTTGTCTTACAGATCTTTCACTTTCTTGGTTAAAATTAAACAAAGGTATTTTTCATTATTTGTGGTTAGAGTAACCGGTGCTGTTTCCCTTATTTCTTTCCTAGCCCATTTATCACTTGTATGAAGGAGGGCTATTAATTTTTGAGTCAATATTTTTTATCGTCACATTTCTGAAGATGTCTATCAGCAGTGGGATTTCTCTGGGAGATTCTTTGAGGTCATTCACATCTTCTATCTTATCACCCATGAATGTAGGATGATGTCACAGGTGAGGCAGGTACAGGATAGAAGGAGGCCTGTCATTGGAGGAGAAGGAAGGATGGGCAGGAGAGAAGTTTGAAGGAGGAGGAGGAGACTAGGAGAGAGGAGAAACAGGAGGAGGAGAGGCAGAGAAGCCGTGGCAGGACAATGTGGCAGGTGACGTTAAGATTCTGTTCTGTGTATTTACAGGTTGTTATCAATGTTCCTAAAGGATGGGTGGTACCGGGCTTTATATGTTTAAGTGGGAAACTATATCTTATCAGTTGGATCTAAGATTATTGTATTGTGTGTTCTTTTATGTGAGGGTTTGAGTGTAGGAATGTGTGTGGCTGGGATGTGTTTCCGCCAAGGTATCTAGCAAATATCTTGGGGCACCGAGGTAGCAGGACCCAGCGGGGTAAAAGACAATGATAATAAAAGACCCCCAGAGCGGGAGACTCTCACTCAAGGAACAGGATGACGTGACCCCCCAAAAAAACTCACACAAGACTGTCCTTGCTGTAACCACAGGAGGTTTATCGATAGGAACCAGTGCACTGGCGTCGAGACTCATATCCCAGGCAGGGGCAGTGGACTTCGACCCAGAGAGCCTGGAAGAAAGGGTATTTAAAAGGAGAAACCACAACCTGAGGGGGCGAGGGGGCAAGGATGGCTTCATTGGAAAGTTGTCGAGAATACCAGTGAAAAATCACAAGGAGGAGCTTCCCATCTCTCAAGATTGCTTAACTTTGTGTTCCCTTAAGTTCCTTGGAGAAGCTTCCTGCTTTTCTAGGTTGTTCTCTTAAGATTCTAATTTAACTTTATGGTCAGCTAGTTCCTGGAAGAAGCTTTCTATTATCTTTACTAGGTCAGGAATCGCATATCTAAGGGCCTTATCTTAAGTCCTTTTATCTAGTTCCTGGGAGTGCAGACTCAAGAAATGTGACCTTTTATCTACTTTGAGGTAGAGGGCAGGGTCTGGAATTTGAGATATTTAGGGCTTCTTAGGGGTGGTAGCGTT
>NC_046172.1:126260527-126355624 GCF_011064425.1 Rattus rattus | reverse complement strand
TCGTATCTACAGCTCCTTGTCTCTTCCTTTTGGTTTTCTATATCCAGGGTTGTTTCCATTTGTTCTTTCTTGATTGCTTCTATTTCCATTTTTAATTCCTTCAACTGTTTGATTGTGTTTTCATGGAATTCTTTCAGGGAATTTTGTGACTCTTCTCTATGGACTTCTACTTGTTTATTTATGTTTTCCTGGAATTCTTTCAGGAATTTTTGCGATTCCTCTCTGTAGGCTTCTACTTGTTTATTAATGTTTTCCTGTGTTTCTCTAAGTGAGTTCTTCATGTCTTTCTTGAAGTCCTCCAGCATCATGATCAAATATGATTTTGAAACTAGATCTTGCTTTTCTGGTGTGTTTGGATATTCTGTGTTTGCTTTGGTGGGAGAATTGGGCTCCGATGATGCCATGTAGTCTTGGTTTCTGTTGCTTGGGTTTCTGTGCTTGCCTCTCGCCATCAGATTATCTCCAGTGTTACTTTGTTCTGCTATTTCTGACAGTGGCTAGACTCTCCTATAAGCCTGTGTGTCAGGAGTGCTATAGACCTGTTTTCCTCTTTTCTTTCAGCCAGTTATGGGGACAGAGTGTTCTGCTTTTGGGCGTGTAGTTTTTCCTATCCATAGGTCTTCAGCTGTTCCTGTGGGCCTGTGTCTTGAGTTCACCAGGCAGGTCACTTGCAGCAGAAAAGTTGGTCTTACCTGTGGTCCCGAGGCTCAAGTTTGCTCGTGGGGTGCTGCCTAGGAGCTCTCCACGGCGGCAGCAACCAGGAAGATCTGTGCCGCCCCTTCCGGGAGCCTCCGTGCACCAGGGTTCCAGATGGATTTTGGTGTTTTCCTCTGGAATCAGTAATGTGTGCAGAGTGCAGTCTCTTCTGGTTTCCCAGGCGTGTCTGCCTCTCTGAAGGTTTAGCTCTCCCTCCCATGGGATTTGGGTGCAGAGAACTGTTTATCAGGTAGGTCGCTTCAGGTTCTGGTGGTGTCTCAGACGACCTCCTGCTCCTGGTCCCTCCTCTACGGGAGCCCCTATTTTATTTTTTATAAAGAAACATTGGAGATTACTTTAACTACCCAAAACTATTTTTGAAAAATAAAAGACAGAGGAAGGGTGGCAAAATATGGATATAGAGGATATGCTCATTCAAAATATTCATCCCGTCCTTTCTGCAACAGACATGATAAGGGTGGAGTTAAAAGGGAAGATTAACTTCAGGGGGGAACTGGGATAAGGGATAACATTTGAAATGTAAATACATAAAATACTCAATAAAATAAAGAAAATATTTTCTCTGGTACAAGTAAAACTTCATAGTGAAATGTACTGAATTTACTTAATGAATATTAGTTATGTAACTCAAAAGAGCATTTCTGTGTAATGGAGGCTAGAACTAAGGAGGGTAGAAGGAAAAATCAACAGAAAAGGTTAGAATGGAAATTAGATTTAAACATTCCCTTGCATGTTATAGTTATAAGTCACCATAGCAAACTAAGCCAAAAGAAAAGGAAAAAGTTGAGGCCAATTGAAGTCTTTATGCTCTTTGCAAGACCATAAAGCATAGTTCAGTTCCTTTAAGATGGCTTTCATATTTCCAGATATTCTCACACAGAGAGGGATGGTATTTAATTGTTTACAGTAACTCTTTCCTGAAGTGTAAATTTAGGTTTAAGATACTTAAAATGTGATCAAATTTGTGTTATATAATGTTTCTCTATATTTTAAAATTGTACAAATTATGTTTAAGGTATATTTCTGCTCTAGTAAATCTGACAGAAAGAGGCTCTCAGTTATAATATCCCATTCTGACAACTGTGTATTGTGGAAAGTAAAGTCTCAAGAGGCAAGTTTATAACTTAAAAGAAACACGAGTCATCCAACACTTTAAAGGGGGAATTTGAATTACAGCAGTCCACCAATTAATGTGGTTAGGATTAGTGACAGGGCATGATTCAATTTACAAATGTAACATTCTTTTCTCTTTGCTTTTTATTCAAATTAAGGTGCCTGTCACTCATGTATTAAAATTAAAACACAAGGAATATGAATACTTGTGTGTGAGAGAAAGAGGTCATGTAATACTCATTGTATTTATGTCTGGGGAAATTATTCCTTTTTAGGCATTAATGAAATTAAAGAATACCTAATGGATTTGTGATAAATCATTTAATCAGGCTACAGTTTTAAAAACTTAAATTTTTAATTCTGATGTTAAAGGCACCTTTAATTTATGTATCTGCCTAAAATGAACAGTTCCTTTGAGAGAACTCTAAAACAGCTATGATAATTTTGTCAAAAAGAATAAAATTGACATATTCTCATTAGTCATTAATGGCTGTTAAAATCTAAGCCTTTTCTTTTGTTTTTTTATTTCCTAATTGTTTTAAAAGCTCATCCACAGAAAAATGGCTTCTTCCTTTTTTATGGATGATTTGGCTCAACCTTGGTAAATGCAGAAATCTTAAGCCCTAGTCCAACAAGGATAAGGATTTGTTACTTCCCACTTTTCTTCAGCACTGTAGCATGAATCAAACTGTAATCTTGATCTGTATGAAGAAGAACCATTATCATTAAATCAGAGAATTGTTTTCTATAGAGTTAACCTCCACAGATTTTTATTTATGCCAGCATTTGTGGTTATTTTACTCTTGTTTTTGGAATAGAGTTTCTAGGTAGAACATGTATCATGTCCTTTTTATTAAACGTGTACTATCTGCCAGAAACTGAGCTGATGGCAATGTTTCCAGTAACTCATGAAACTTTTAAACCAATCCTATTTGCATGAATGACTGCTCCTGCCTGCTACCCATCAAATAGCTACTTTCTTGCTTCAAGAAGGAAATAAGTTTCATTAGGAGTAGAAATTCTGCCAACTGAACAACTTTCTTAGCCTCCCTTTCAGCTATATCTGACTATGACACACATAGAAACACACCCTCCCAAATGTAGCCTGAATGACTAGAACTTGTAGTTTCCTTGGATCATGTAGCAACTTTGAAGAGGAAAGCTCAAATTTTAGGGCTTCTAATCCATAAAGACAGAAGGGGACTGAGTCACTGTAGATGTTACAAATGACATACTTCTCCTTGCATCTAGATTGCCCCATGATAAATAAACTTCTATTTTAAAAAAACACTGTTATTTTTGGTTTTATGCATTGTGAAGCCAAATTTAAATTAACTAATACAAGAAGATACTATTATACATTGGAAGTATATATTGAAAACCTAAAGGGATTCAGTAATCTACCTTAGGTCCTAGGGTTGCTAAGTGATGAAGTATTGTCTTTGTAGTCAAGAATGCATGTACACACACACATTCTGTATATCTGTATATCTGTCCTACATTGTACTTCAAATGAATATACCTACATGTACATGAGTGTAAGTATATTATATTGTTTGTGTACCTTCATTTTCCAAAGGAATAATAAAGTTAAAGTTTATTATGCACCAGTCATTGCATATCTATTTTCAGGTTTGTAATTAGCAGGACTTATGTATTAACTCACTCAATATTCACAGAAATCCTAATAAAATACCTACTAGTATTATTTCCATTTCAGAGATGAAGAAAGGTAGAATATTCAAAGAGGCTCAATATTCACTAAGATTTCACAGCTAGGATCAACAGAACTAAAATGTATATTTAATATAATAATGAAAAATATTCCTAAATGTATTTGACTTCCTCCCACAATAACAGACATATACATCTCTTATGATTCAATTATCTGGTAGTAAATAGAAATTGCTCCATTGAAATGATGATAATATTAAGCACTCTAATTTCTAACAGAAAAACCAAACTGAAGCATGGCTTCCCATTGCCTTCTGAAAAACAAATTCTTCACCAGGGATCATAAACTCTTGTACAATATAGTAATTCCATATAATTATTAATTGTATAATCATTATTATTGATCTTACGTATGAGGGCATTTCACTTTATATCTATTGGTACACCATGTGCATGCTTGGTACCCACAGAGACCAGAAGATGGTGTAAGACAGTTGTGAGCAATTATATGGGTATTGGAAATTGAACCCATGTTGTTTGAAAGAACAGCTCATGCACATAACCCTGATCAACCTCTTTAGCATCCATTATTTTCTGAGTATGTTAGTGATAACTTCTTCATATTTTTCAGACCCTTAGTCTTATTCTGTGTTCTGAGGCTAGGAAAATTTTTTAAGTAGAGACATTTTGGCCTATAGTTTTCAGAAGATGGGAAAGTCTACAAGAATGGTACTGGCAAGGAACTCATGGTGCATCTACATGTGGAGAGAAGGTACAAAGCACAGATAATGTTCTTACTTTGTAACAATCTGCTCTGTTGACGATAAATCTAATCTGGTTAAGGAAAAGCTTTATATATTTGCATAATAAGGGCTTTAAAACTTCAAATAATGTCATACTGGAAATTAGATTTCAAAACAAACTTTACAATGGACACTTTGTCATGAGCTCACTTGTAAGAAACAAACATAAATATGTGTGTGTTCTTCACAATGACAGAATTTGTTGGATAACAATAAATTCACAAGGTAAGGTGGTCTCAGTGGCAGCAATTTTCCAATTAGTCCTGATTTTCTTGATAACTGTTTGAGGAAGACATGGGTTCATTTATCTGGATCTTAATCAAGAATTTTAATGCTCATATCATGCTTTACATAATCACAGTAACACATATATATGTTAGAAGATGACAATAAAGTGGTAAGAGGTTACTACAGAGTTCAAGAAGTTACAAAGAGGCCTAACTGAATGGTAGGTTGTAGGAAAAATGCAGACAGGGTGCAAAAGGTGTCTCTGTGTGAGAGGCTATCAGCTAACTAAACGTGCTGGAGTTCTGCTGAGACATTGTTGGAGAGTCAATCCAGGATCCTATCTAGCTACATAAGCAAATTCTGGGACTACAGAGGGTAGAAGTAAACTTTGGATATAGGATAGGAGGATGAATAGACAGTGGGTCAAGGCAAATAAACAGGTAGGTAGACAATGGACAACTTATAAAGGGGCAAATTCAAGTAGACTACATAAGCAGTGGATACTAAGCTGAGCTAAAGCCCACAGAACAGTAAAGAGTCCTCTGCCTTCTGCTCTTTTAATGCACATAAGAATTGTCTAGATGACAATTTAGTGGGCCTGTCATGATTATGACATTAAGTGTCTTTGGGAGATGCAGATAGGTGTTGTACTCCTCCTTTGTTGTGCTCAGTAAGTTCTTGGACTTGCTCTTCCTGAT
Organism: Rattus rattus; assembly: GCF_011064425.1. Taxonomy (NCBI): domain Eukaryota; kingdom Metazoa; phylum Chordata; class Mammalia; order Rodentia; family Muridae; genus Rattus; species Rattus rattus. The sequence continues at coordinate 126,350,391 of NC_046172.1, read as the reverse complement.
ATGACTTTCATATACCTTTGTGTTCATAATGGTTCCAATTTACTTCAATAAAATGTACACGTTGGAACCATTTTTTATTGTTAAGAATAACTTACTTATGTCTTATCACATAGGTAGTGCCAGACTGATTGTGTTGCTTATAGTACATACCAAGAAGCTGAAGTATCCTTGTATCTGTATTTGTATACAAAATGAAGTCAAATGCTACTTGTAAATGGAAGCTCTAAGAACAAGGGATAAGCCTGAAAATTCACTGCTTTTTATAGGGTAGAAGAATTACAGTGTCAACCACCCTCGTATCAACACAAACCATATTCAAACTTTTGTACTACTCAAGCAAATTTCAGCCTCATGGAGTTGAGATTTATTTCTTCTTTCCCCTCTCTCCCTCCTTCTTTTCCTTCCCTCTCCATCCCTCCTTGTTTCCCCCATTCCCTGCCCTCTCTCTTTTCTTTCCTCTCCCCCCTCACACTTTCATTTGTTCTTGTTGGATTGTAACCTCTTGCCTGGGCTTTTGTTGAACACCTAATCTAAAATAACTATCCTGCCTCAGGTTTCCAAGTAATTGGTACCATAGATCTATGCTACCATACATAGTCCAAGGACTTACAGTTTCTGATACTTATGTAGGTTCCCATTATTTTCACACTAAAGAAAGAATAATCATTAACCCAGATGGTGGTAGTGGATACCTTTAATCTCAGGACTTGGGAATCTGAGGCAGGTGGATCTATCTCAGAGTTCAAGGCCAGCCTAGTATAAATAGTTCTAAGACAGCCAGGGCTAAACACACACACACACACACACACACACACACACACACACACACACACACACACACACACACACACACCAAAAAAAAACTAACCCGCCCCCAAAAAAAAACAAAACCTGTCTTGAATAAAAACTCATTAAGTAATCTACTAATTGTCACTTTCTCACAGATTTAATTATATGAAAATCAAAAGTAGTACTGTTAATTTCATCACTTTTTACCTGATACTATGTGTTTTATATATTAACTTTCATATTGTTTATTCCAATTTACTAAAATGTGATTGTGTTGTGTGTTTAGCTTTTGGTCTTTTCTCAATGAATTCTTTTAAAAAATATTGTCACATACAAATAAAAACAAAACTCTTAATCCTCCTCACTTTGAGACACTTCTCTTTCTTTATCCTCCTACACATCTTCTCTCATAACTAGTCTATTTGCCAATCAGTAAAGAGAAAAAGATGGATGATCTGAGATCAAACCTAAACTGAAATATTAAAACCTCAGTTAAGTGCAAGCAAATGAGTTATGTGACACTCATGGTTTCAAAGAAGCTATTCATTTAAAATGTGTTTCCACTTAGAATCAAGCTACATTTCTTATAGACATATTTCTTATATATATTCATACTTAGGATATTCCTAGATAAATAAAACAGGCAGCACTTATAATTGTCTTTAAATATGATCATCTGGAAAAATGAAATAGAACTATAAGGATACAAATCACTTTTTTAAATAATTGTTTTTTCACATTATAAAGTAAGAAATAACAGGCAGGTCTGCATACCCTTTTCTCCTACCCTTAGTCGTGATATTGTGAGAGAGCTAAAACACTGATATAGTATCATCACCTTATCAGAGATTAGTTTTTTAAAAGGTTGTGATAATATTTTTACCCCAGAAGTTTGAGATCCTCCTGCTTCAGTCACCCACATGATGGCATTACAGTCACATTTGACCACATCATATTTCCTCTCAATATTGTGACATTAAACTATATTTCACACATAGGACAAGATGAGACAGACTTATGTTTATGATAAAACTGTAATGGTTTAGTTATGAAGTAAGCATACAGCAAAACAGCTAAGGCATTTGTGGTGGTTTGAATAGGTATGCCCCCCCCCAGACTCATGTGTGTGTATGCTTGATTCATAGGGAGTGACACTATTAGTAGCTGTGGCTTTGTTGGATTAAGTATGGCCTTATTGGAGGAACTGTGTCACTGTAGGAAATGGTCTTTGAGGTTTCCTGTACTCAAGTCAAGCTATGCTCAGTGTGACAGTCTCCTTCTGCTGTCTTAGAATCGAGGTGTAGACCTCTTAACTCCTTCAGCACCATGTCTGCCTGCAAACTACCATGATGATAATGGACTAAACCTCTGAAAGTGTAAGCCATCCCTAATTAAATAATTAAGTGTTTTCCTTTCTAAGAAATGCCATGGTCATGGTGTTTCTTCACAGAAATAAAGCCATATTTAAGACAGCATTGAAGGCTTGTTTCCCAGTTGGTAGCATTATTGAGAGATTATTGGATCAAGAAAGTATTGACTTCATCAGTGGATTAACCATTCCTTTAGTTCTTAGTTAAATGGCCTACTAAGAAGTATCATCTGCTTGGAAACAAGAATCACTAGGGTCATGTCTTTGAACATTATTTCTTGACCTAGTTCTTTAAAACTTCTCTATGTACTTTTGTGCTGCAACAAAGTGAGCAGCTTTCCTTGACCAGTCTTTAAGGCAGGGCAGGATGTTTTTGCCTTTCCTTGGCTGAAAAGAATGGAGCTAACCAAACATGAATTAAAACTTCTGAATCCTTAAGCCAAATTAAAACCTTCCTCTTTAAGGAGTTTATCTCATGCATTTTGTCACATCGATAAAACACTAATGCAAAAATTCTATAAGCATATTTTTCAAGGACTAAATCCAAAGTGTTATTAATTTCAAAAGAAAGTTCTCCATAAAAATGAGGACAAACTCTGTCTTATGCTCTATCCTCAACATAACAGTGACTTTATAGTAAATGGCTATTACATAAAAATTTAAGAACTTCTTTGAATAAAAGCATAACTCAACAGTAAGTCACAATTTTAAGTATCTGGAAATCAAAATTTTCTATAGATGAAATTTCTTTTAAAAGCACAATTGCAACAATTTTCTTAAAAATACTTAGCACACATTTCTATGCTATAATAAGGAGACTTAGGTAATCTGCCTTAATGTAATTTACAAAAGAACAACTAAATTACAGGAAATGTTACTTACCAGTGTGTGTGATACAGTCAATACAATTTGAAACTCTTTATTCAATAGATTGATGAGAAACAACTAGCACACACACACACACACACACACACACACACACACACACACACACACACCCACTTAGCTATACCAAGTATCATTTCCAGGAAGACTGAATTTTGAAAGGAAAACTGGTTAATATTATAAACATCTTAAACTGCAGTGAGCTTGTATAAATCTTCACAAGTTAGGATTTGAAGTATCTGTTCAGAAAGTGCTTGAGTTTGGAATTGAATGTATGGGATATAGTCCACATTCTTAGGCTGGTTCCTCAATTGCTTCAGGACCAACAGTGCACATTTCCCAGAAGACAAACACTTTTAGCAGACATTAAATCTCTTTTCCCTGTGATGCAGTTATATCTATTATACAGAAATAATTCATTTATATAATGTTTGGACACTTGTCTAATAAAAGTGTATTTCAAATACTTGTAAGACTCTATTGATCAATTCTGCATCTCCAACTAAAAAAGAACTGTCACAGGTATTCAAATGCTAACTTGATTCACAGATGCATTTTCTATTTTCCTGTGATAATGATCCATGGTATTAAGGCTTCAGGGGAGCAATTTCAGGTAAAATTTAAGGATCATGAAAATAAAAATGGTCACCATAACTGTTAATATTGTTGCTAATATTTTCCTTTAAAGAGATATAATTTTGCACAGTGATGGTTTATTAGCTGCTACATTTTTATTAGTTTACTATTAACCAATTTTACCAAGTTATTTCTAAAACACATTTGTTTTACCCAGACAGTAAAATATGCATCATAGTCTAAATATTTTTAACAGTGGGGATGGTACCTTCTCTGATTCAGTTGCCTGCTCTCAGGACTATTTTCCTCTTATTGAGTTACATTTTCCAGCCTCAACATGAGGGCTTTGTCACATTTTATTGTATCTTGTTTTGTCCTGTTTGGATGCAGTCTTTTGGAGACCTGATTTTTTTATGAAGAGGAATGGGAGGGGAATAGATCTGGGGAAAATGACAGATTGGGGGTGGGTAGGGCAGGGCTGGAAGTAGGGGAGGAGAAAAGAGAAACTGTGGTTAGGATGTATTATATAACAAGAGTCTATTCAACTAATAAAAAAGGGAAAAAGAAATCACAGAACTCATCTTGAAATTGGGGTACACATTTAATCAAATATTTCACTAAGCAAAATTAGGCAAATTAGTTGCTTGACCAACTGTAACCACTATCACGATCTTTTTATTTTTATTGGATCCAACATTTTTAGAGTACTTTATACCAAAGATAACATAACAATAAAATTTATCTTGATGTAAATGAAAGCATGTATGATTAATAGGTACATCAGGAAACACATATAGAAAGACTTTCAGAGACAAGGAAGAGCATGTGGACACTATATTTCTAGTTTATGAAGTACTCATGACCATATACGGTCCTAGATCAGGATCCCACAGAAGGAGATATTGAAGATATTTTACAAGAGGAAAGAGTAAAGGAATAGATGAAGCAGTGTGAGAAGGTGAATAGAAATTTATGATGACATCTGAACTTCTCTATGTTCCTTAGAAGAACATACAGAATAAATTATAATAGTGTTTGCCCCATATTCAGAAAAAAACCTTTGCTTTCTTCGTCTCATACCAATCAGCTTTTCCCTTTTTGCTATCCATAGCAGAGGAAGAAAAATTATGCAAGTACTTCTAATATTTCTAAGTATTATGTAGTTCAGATGCCAAATGAAAGCCTTTTGAAAACATGAAAACACTCAGAAATGGAGGTGGGCAAAGTATCACCAATGTTCACACTACCTACCTATCAATATATTTAATATCTTCCCTGCCAAAGCCCTGGCTGTCCTAGAACTTGCTCTGTAGGCTAAGCTGATTTCAAATTCAAGAGATCTGCCTGCTTCTGCTTCCTGAATGCTGGGATTAAGGGCATGTGCCAACACTACCTGGCTAAAAATTGTTTAGAACCATATCTTTAAGTCTGTGTTGAGGTGTGAAAATTGCTTGGAGTCTCAGAAACACACACACGCACACACATATACACAGGGGGGAGAGAGGGAGAGAAAGAGACAGAAACAGAGACAGAGAGACAGAGACACAGAGACAGAGGGAGGGACAGAGGAAAGGAGAGGGGAAAGGGGAGAGAGAATTTAATTTGTTTCTTGCAATTCTGGGGGCTGAGACTTGCCTCATTCTGCATGGTCAGCTGACAATCTACAGATGATTACAACATATTCAGTAGTATAGTGCCTTCATTTTCATTTTAGGCTATTCACATTAGAGAAGGAAATCTACTTAACATATTTTTATATATTAATATCCACAAAAATTACTTATAAATGCAGCCAGAATGTTTGCTAAGATATCTGGTACCTTAGGGCCTAATCACGTTGACACATGAAATATCTTTATTTTATAAAATTAATACCCTGCTTAGGGTTTCAACATATCTACCTTCCTAATTTTAAAAAACTTTTCTTACTTGTTTGTATACCTATGTGTTGGTGTGGGCAGCTGAGTGGAGTATGTGTGCATGTTTGGGGGTTAGACCTCAGGTCTCATTCTCAGTTCCTATCCCCCTTGGTTTATGAGATGGAGTCTCAATGGGACTTGGGGATTGCTGATTAGGCTGTGCTGGCTGGTGATTTTGCTGCAGCTACCCTGTTTCCTGTCTCCCCAGCTCTAGAGAAATAGAGGTGTTCACCACTGTGTTTAGCTTTTTAAATGAGTACAGGAGATCAAACTCAGGATCTCATGCTTGTGTAGAACCTGAGCAGTCACCGTACTCCACATTTCTCCTTTACTAATTTCTGGCACAAAGAAAATTCTGATAATTTAATAAAAATTGTATGTTCTTATTTATAATCAATTGTGGTTAGTATGTTTTCCTTTTTCTAGTTAATGTAATACTTCTTAAGCATATAAAATATTCTGATAAATATAATGAATTTTGATACTGTTTATATGAGAAATACAACAAAACTGAATCTTTTATAAATTATTTTAATGAAGTCCTTTTGGAGACTTTTTTGATATTTTTAAATCCATGCAAAGAAAATATTATACTTCTAAAATCTAAAGTCACAACTTGTCTTCTTGATAAAACATCAAGTTATTCTTTTTGATCAATTAATCTAGTCAATTTATAGAGTCAAAATATTATTTAGTAACATAGCTAGTCCACATATTCAGCTCATAGGCACTGAACACAACTACCTCCTTAAAAGACAGTGTTTAATTTTTTATATTTTTAAATGTTTGTGTTTAGCATATTCTGAGTCTAAAAATATCCCTTTCTGCTTTTCCTCTTCAACTAAAATCTTACTCTGTTTTGGAAATGTAACACAAAAGCCAATTCATCAAAGAAACTTCTTCTAGTGGCCCAGCGGGAATGCTTCTCTGTCCCCCTGCCTTTTCTGACATAATATTTAATGTATCTCTATCAGACACCCTTTTTGATTTCGCATTTGTCTCCCCTCCTGAACTGTTCTGTCCCAGTGGGTTTGTAACATCTCCCACCTTCCACATATGCATGCAGATGCTTAATAACTGTTACATGAATGATTCTCAGCTAAATTTGAAGAAACTAACAAAGGACTATTTAATGGAATCAAAGCATTAGATAAAGACTAAAAGCCCTGAGCTTGAAACTTTATAATACCTATTTATAATACCTATTCCATTATTTTGAGTTCACTTTAAAATAAAGAGATTTGGTAGGTTGATGTTTGTTCCTTATTTTTATAAACAAATATATTTCTTAAATAAAATATATTTTCTAAATATAAATTTTAGTAGTATAAATATTTCTAAATATTTTCTAAATATAAATATATTATACTACATTTTAATCCTTTTAATCTTTCCTTCAGTTCTCATTTGTTTCCGTGCACTAATGGAATAATTAATGTGTATGTAGGCCTGAAACATAGTCCCATCAAGACCTCCTATTTTAATGGGAATATATGAATCCTTTGCTTTACCAATTTCAAACTATTTTTGATTCACGTGTGTGGAATCAGGAATCACCTTGTTTATCATGAGCACAGGCTATAATGATTAGACTTCCAAAACTGATAGAATATTTCAGGAAAATCATCTATCAGCTATTATTGTTTTCTCACAATTTCAGTATAGAAACGTCTGGATATAGGAAAAAAAATATATATATATCATAAAGGTAATTCAATTATCTTACTATAGCTCTTTACATAGTTTCTTGAGATAACATTTATATTAAAAGATTATTCTCTGCTGTGTTTCCAAATTTTAAGGTATTGAATAAGCATGTGCATAACCAAGCTTCAGATCATGAAATATGATTAAGAATACTAATGCTTAAGAATATTAAAAAAACAATGTTAGTATTAAATTAATCTTTTTATTAAAATGAGTCATTCTTTAAGCCAATGCCATTTTACCTACCAGATTAACAGGTATACTAAAGAACAATACCCAGTTTTATGATCATATCAAAGATTGCGTGTGTGTGTGGGGGGGGTGTATGTCTAATGGGACTCTAAATTGGTGCTATATTTATGGAGAGAAAATTTGTAAGATATAAAACTTTAAAATTCTCTGATTTAATTCTCAGGATTTTTTTTCTTAAGGAAAATATGACTTTTCAGAAAGACATACATAATGATAGTCATCACAGTATTTTTTATGCAAGCAAAACAAAAATAACTATTAAAATATCATACAATGCATATTATTTTATGTATCTGTATTTCTAAAGGTGGAACACAATTATATCTATATAAAAACTACATTACAATTCTAATTGCTTACTAAAGGAAAAGTTTATTTGTCCCCTTTTCTCCCAGTAAAACTGGAAATGGGAAAAGTCTTACTTCCATATGGCTACTCAGACACTAAGATTGATAGAAATTTTGCCACAGCGTTCTTTCTGGTCCACTGTCTCTCAGCAGAAAAGAATGAAATTAATGGTGGCACATGTCAGCTCTTCCATATGCCAAGAAGTAGTGTTTGTCCATGATGCTGATGCTCATTGGGAGAATTAATTGTGAAATATTGCCTGACAAGAATGGGCTAGTGAATGTAGAAAGTAAAGGTGAGTGCTTTTAAAGCTTAATGGCTTCATTATAGCAGTTATAAAAGCACATTTTGTAGTGTTATTAGGTGATTTAATACTCATGAGACATAAGTGAAAATAAGCTGAGCTGCAGTGTGGAGAATAATCTCATATATCTATATACTTAATTCATTTTGAAAATATATTTAAATGAAAAGATTCTTACTTTTCCTTAGCATATATTAATATAAAGTAACTGGTTTTGTTATTATATTTGTACATATACTTTGATCATATTATTCCTACTATTGACTTTTTTGCCCCTCTTCCTGCAGATCCCCTTCATAAAATTATGTACAGATAATTGTCATTTTCTTTGGGTTTTTAATCCAAGTTTATTTTTCGGTTTGTTGCTATCTACACTGTTCTACATATTGAGTCAGGCAAAGAGAATTCAGAAATAATCAAATTATCTCTTAACCTGAAAGAAATTCACAATACAATGAGAAAGAAATAAAGATCAGTTGGAAGTTTGCAAGTATAAAATGATGAGACAGTAGTGGGGCATATTATATACAATTGGAGACAGTGGAGGCACATATCATATACAATGGGAGATAGTAGATGGCCTTATATACAGTGGGTAAGCAGAGGTAGGAAGGTGAGAAGGAGTAGAGATACTGTTAACAATGCTGCAGTGGTTGACCTCCACCTTGATATGGTATTTGAATCTACATTCCAACAAGGAACTTGCTACTAGAATATGCCTGGCTTAGGGTCCTGAGAACTGTGTAGTCTTTTTAAAAATAATTTTTTACCTTTTGAGTTTATAGTAAATATCATTTACTCCTTCTCTTTCCTCCTTCTAAACCCTCCCATGTAACAACCCCTGCTCACTTTCATATCCATGGTGATATATTCAAATATATAAAAATATATACACATAAATATTTATATATGTATTAATATGTAATATATACATGGGAGGCTTGAACTCTTAGAAGGGCCTGGTTCTCCTCCTTTGGTACTTATACAAAAAATCACTAAAGTCAGTTCCTGTTCTACAACTGAATGTCTTCCTCTTATTTAATTAGCCATGACAATGTAGTTCTCAAGACTACAAGTATAGCTTTGCCCAAGTAATTTCTTCCTTCTATCATATGTATGATATGTATATTTATACATTGTATACATACATGGATGTATTCATGTATGATACATATATACATGGATAGATATTAAATACCAATTTCATCCTGAAATGAAAATTCATTGTGTTTACTGTGTCCTCTTTGAATTATTGGAACCATTGGGTTCCTTGAGTATAAAAATGGAAACTAATTTATTATAGTCTTTATTGTGAGGTCTTACCATGTTCCTTATCCAAAGCCTTTTTGGTTTTACCTATGTTCCCTAATGCTCTTTTCCAGAAGATATTAGCTTCTGGCTAGTGTTCCATTAATGTTTATCATCTTTATCAGCATATTTACAGCTATTTCACAATGATGGATTGTTAAAATGGCACAATAATGATTTTTTTACTCAGATTATATTAATAAGGAATGTGAAATCATTTATGTCCATAAAATGTGATTATCTTAAGGTTGCTCATTTTAGAGAAAATCACTTTGTGCTTAGTATAATGAGTGATTATGATAAAACTCCCTATTGTTTCTATTAGTGAATGATGCAAACTAATAATGCCCCAGCATGTCATCCATCATTTCAAGATAGATAGATAACAAGGGAAATATTGCCAACTTAATAAAATGTACATAAAAATTAGTCTATACAGTGTTTATGAACACAATAGCAAAAATAAATCAATAGAGACTGACTTTACATTTTTCAATGTTTTGATAGAATACACATGCAAAATAAAATAGCACCACTATTGCATTCACCAAATTAAACTATTTAAAATATTTACTGCCTTTGGAACACAGAGCCTAATTCTAAGATAAGAATGATAGTACAAATATAAAATATGTTAAATATTTGGGGTGTGTGTGTGTGTGTGTGTGTGTGTGTGTGTGTGTGTGTGTGTGTGTGTAAAACAGCTATCCAACAAAGTGGCAGAAATAAATTGCTGTCATGGAATTAATTTTATGTAACAATATAAAACTTTAGATTTCACTTTTTTCTCCCTCCTCTTCTCCTCAGAGAGGGTGGATCCTGATCTCTACCCATTCTAGGGCAGCTAGTCCCAGCAGGAATAGGTGCATCCTCTTTTGCCCAACCACACAGTCCAGGTAAGGGAAAGAGATCCAATAACGGGCAACAGTCAGAGACAGCCCCCACTCAAATAGTTAAGGAATTCACATGAAGACAAAGCTGATATCTGTCACAACTGTGTAGGGAGGGCCTTGTGTTGGGGGCCTAGGTCTAGCTCTGTGTCCTCCTTGGTTGGAGGTTCAGTCTCTGTGAGCTCCAATGTGCCCAAATTAGTTGACTCTGTAGGTCTTCTTGTGGCATTGTTAACTTGTCCAGCTTGCTCAATTCTATCCCCCATTCTTCCACAAGACTTTCCAAGCTCTGCCTGATGTTTTGCTGAGCATCCCTACATCTGTTTATATCCACTGCTGGATGAAACCTCTAAGGTGATAGTTATGTTAGACTCCAGTCTCCAAGCATAACAGAGTACCACTAATAGTGTCAGGGATTGGATCTCTAACATGAGATATATCTCAAGTTGGGGCAGTCATGGTTGTCTGTTCCCTCAATCTCTACTCTATTTTAATCTTCCACATCTTGTAGGCAGAAGAAATTTTGAAAGTTTTATTGGTGAGTTGACATCCCCCCTCCACTGGAAATCCCACCTGGCTACAAGAGGTGGCCACTTCAGTCTTTGTATACCCTACTGGTAGGAGTCTTAACTAGGGTCACTCCAATAGACTCTCTGGAACCTTCTCAGTCCAAGTTTTCCATCTAGTCCCAGAGGTGATCCCACAAATTTCCATCTCACTCCCAGCCCTCTCCTAGCCCTCTCCACACACTTCATTGTCATCTCCTTTCCCCTTTTCACCTCTTCTCCAACCTGTTTCCCTCTCTTCATCCACTACTTTGTTTCCCCTTCTGAGATTCATGCATGTTCCTCTGGGCCCTCCTTATTACACAGGTTCTTTGGGTCAGTGAATTGTACCATGGTTATCCTGAAGTTTATAGCCAATGTCCACATATAAGGGAGTACAAGACAATTTTCTTTTATAACCTTTTTTTTTTTTTTTTTTTTTTTGGATTAAAGGCAAAACTAGGGATTGAAGAGATGTCTCAACATTTAAGAGCATGTTTTGTTCCTCCAGAAGAGCTCAGATCAATTCCTAGCACCAAGACCAGGAACCTTACAATTATGCATAATGCCATCTCCAAGGAATTGGATGTGCACCCATGGGCACCTGCAAACATGAGAACATATGCACCTCCCCCAGCACATACATATACAGAAATAATTACAAATAAAATCACTAAAAGCAAAAGCAATGCTTTATTCAGTGTACATCAAAGTTTAATAAATACATGGGCATATCAGTCTGAAAACCAGGTTCATGGCAGTCTGGGAGGGGGATAATGACTGGAGTATAAAAAAGATTAAATAATAATAATAATAATAATAATAATAATAATAATAATAATAATAATAATAATAAATTAACAAATAGTTTTCTAAAGCAGATATCTGCAAAGCATAATGCAAAGGCTGAATTCAAGTCCCTACTTGATTTTGTGAATATTTATGAATCATTTATGCTTTTTCCCACATTCTAATAATACACTTGAATACTGATGGCAGTGTTCATGGAAGTCACTCTTTGGCTATTTTTATAAAATATTTACTACTTGGCCACTAGTCTATAGGTACAGAGTTCAATATGACTGCCACGGAAAGCATATGCCTATTCCTATTTAAACGATTTAATTTCAATTAAAATTTTAGTTCCCTGATTATACTAGCCACATTTTCTAGTATTCAGCAGCTAAAAGTAGTCAGTGACTACCATATTGGGCATGTCCAGACTTCTCCAAAACCTCCTTATATAACCTTTTTTCTCCCTCCTTTGAAAGTCACATTGTTTGGTCCTGAAGCCTTCAAGATGTTTTGTCTCTTTAAAGCAATGTTTCTCAACCAGATAGCAGAATTCACTTGAGTATCTTTTATTAAAATACTTGTTTCTTCCTCTGGTCCAATTAAATAAGAATCTCTGATGATGAGCCTGGGGCAATAGTTTTGAAAAGCTCTCCAGATAATTCTAATGTATAGTTAGGATTCAGTGTCACCTTACCACTATATGGTGACTTTGCTTTAATTCATTATCTGTTGAACCAGATAGCACTAGAATCTGTTGGATACCTCAAAGGCAACTGTACTAATTTCTTTTTCCTTTTCTTTTTTCCATGTGCTAAAACATTATGATCAAAACCAAATCTATGAAGGAGGATATTTTGGCTTACAGTTCCAGAGGGATAAGATTCTATCATGACAGGAAAAACTATTGATACATCACATACCAACCATAAGCAGAAAATATAGAGAGGGAACATAGTAGTGGGGTAAGGTCATAAGTCTTCAAACCTCTCCTTCAGTGAAATGCTTCCTCTAGCAAAGCTGTATGTCCTAAAGATGCTATAACCACCCTAAATATCACCAATAACTGAAGACCAAGTGATCAAATGCACTTTGGACATTTTTCATTCAAATCACCATAGCAACCATGTTGTCTACTTGAGAGATGATATATCTTGGTCCTTCAAATTCTATAACAAAAACAAGTCTATCCGTTTTACAATACTAAATGAAGTGAAAAGAGTTTTCTTATGTAAGCTCCATATATAAAATCAATTCCTAACACAGAATGAGAAAATAAATAGAAGATAATTCTAACTAAAATAAAATTTGAAAAATATAAAACTAAATCCCTCGCCAAGACCAAGATTTCCACTTCTTGGCAGATTTCTTCCTGCCAGTAAGATAACTTCCACACTTATTTAGCAGGCTACTTGCTATTAAAGGTTGAACCTTTTCCTCCTTAGAGACTGGAAGATTGAGTTAGTAATCTAGCCTCAGTCACATTTAGCTATTGATTTGTTTCTGCTCTGAGACAGGTGCTGTGCTGAGAATTACACCACTCACTTGCTGGCTACTGCAGCGATTTCCCATCTCTCCAAGAGAGACTATTTAGTGGAAATTCAAAATTGCAATGTGTACCACTCATGGATAATTGGGTGATTAATGTAGAATAGGGCAGATTCGTGTAGTACGAGTACAATACAAGAGGACAACGCAACCCAGAACTTCTTTAGAAAGGAGATATTGCTATTATAGACACAAAAGTCATAGGAAATGAGGTTGTCACTTTACCTGGCCAATCTCAAAATTGAGAGCCATGGTATCTGATAAGATACTCCCAAATGCAATTCACCCTAAAGCTAGTGCCTGTCAAGATTTACTCCAAAGAGATTTCAAAATTTGTACTCCTCTTACTTTTCTCTTGAGATCAAAATGCATTTCACAGTCAATGCAAGTCTCTTCTTCAGGGGTACAACAGAAAGTCATAGCCTATAGGAGTTTTATTAAGAATATTAATCCTTTCCCCAGGCAGGTACAGCAGTAGCAGAGAGGAAAGAATTCGATTTTTCAGTACCAACCACTACACTGTATTGCTTTTCTCGCCTATGGCTTATTTCTTCACATGCGTCTGTTACTTGACTTGAAAGGCGGTTTTGCTCCACATCAGAGAGATAAATGCTGAGCTGAGGGAGCACCAGGATGCATATCATGAAAGGAAAATATCTGCCATATGTGCCCTAGCAAAATAGAAAGTTCGTGACCCAAATGATTAGGGGACCCTTTGAGATTGCTGTAATAATTCCCTGTTCAACCCTTAGCACGAAAAAGGTACAAGAATCACTAGGCCTATTAGGACAGGTTTATCAAACAACTTGGTAGATACAGAAATAGCACAAGTTCCAGCCCTCAGTAGGCTGTGGGCCAAATTCATGAGCCAGCTTTAGCAACTTAGCCAGACCCTGCCTCAAAATAAATATGAAGGACATTTGATGTAGCTCAGCCTCTAAACTCTTGCATGAGTTCAATCCTCAATAAACCAAGAAAGGAAACAAAAATGTTAAAAATTAAACTTTAAGTGTATATTTTGTGCTAGATATTATTTTACCTATATTGGTATATTGTATGTGAGGTTAGATTATATCTCCTCTTCAGTAGTCTATCTGGAATTCCAGAATATTATCTTATTTGGAAATAAAGTGTTGAATAATAATGAAGTATAATAAGTATTTGTGAAAATGCCAAAAGGAAATGTTATTAAATATACATATAAAATAAAGCTAACACTTAACAGTTAAAAAAGAAGAAAACATATATATTAATATTTTAAAGAGCATATGTTGTTAGCTGTACAATATCTCTAGATCCAATGAGTATTTTCCTTATAAAAAGTGGAGAGGATACAAAATAACACAGAGAATAGTCATTTGAGAATGAAGAAGAGACTGAAATAATGAAGGAACAACCAAGGAACCCTCAGGACCATAAAAGAACTTGAAGCAGTGAAAAAATTTCTCTGAGAGTCTTTAGTAGGAAAATAATTATACAAACCTGATGTCAGGCTTCTAAGAGCTAATATTGCAACAGAAATCATTTTGTTGTTTATGATACCAATTTTGTGATAATTTGTTAGGGCAGCACTTGGAAATCAATGTAGTATAAAATACAAAACACATTTATTAAGTAAGCATAGGTATATCCTTACATTACTGGTAAGGAAACTGAAGCCAATCACCAGTTTAAACAGCTTTTAAATATACCCATTTGATCCCAATGTTGTTCCATTTCCAATAATCTACACAGCTTATCTAAGAGAAAATACCTATCAGTGTCACATACTTGAGTGTCACTGAGTGAGTGTCACATGTACACATGAATAATTGGGCATTCTGATTAAAATATAGCTTCTGAGTACTAAGTCTTCAGGTCAGCTGAGATTTCTTCATTTTTTTTTATTAATTTCTTATTTACATCTCAAATGTTATTCCCCACCCTGCCCCCTCACAGAGTTCTTCCCAATACCCATTCCCCTTCATCTCTGAGAGGGTGCCCCGCCTCATGCTGTATCCTCCCACCCTGGAAAATTAAGTCTCTACAGGATTAGGCACATCCTTTCCCACTGAGCCTAGACAAGGCAGACATATATATGTGTCAGGGCCCTCTGATTAGCCCCTTCATGTATGTTCTTTGGTTGGTGACTCAGTCTCTGAGAGCTCCCAGCGGGTCTAGGTTGGTTGACACTGTCGTTCTTCCTATGGGGTGGCCATCTCCTTCAATTACTTCTATCCTCCCCCTAACTCTTTCATAGGGGTCCCCAACATCAGTACAATGGTTAGCTGTGAGTATATATTTGCATCTTTCTTAGTTGGATGCTATTAAGGCCTCTCAGCGGACAGCCATGTTAGGGTTTTGTTTGCAAGCACAACATGACATCAGTAGTAGTGTCAAAAGAAAAACTTGGACTGAAGACACAGCTTTGTAAGTATATGAAGATAATCCTGATAGAGACAGTAAGATTAAGACTTCAAGGTCATTTTAGGCTTCATAGGAAAGTCAAGGCTAACTTGGAATATATGAAACCCTATTTTTAAAAAATCAAAAGAAATGTGTCAGGCTGGGCTTGGTCTGCAGACTGTACTTATTGAACATCAGCAGCAGTATTGAGAAACATCCAAATAATACAGAAAATGCTTTGACTGAGAAGTAAAAGATTCAGACTTCAAATTCTATCTTTGTATCATATTAGCAAAGTAAATGGAGTTTTAGGGAAAAAAGCCAGAAACAGGAATTGATGACCAGGATTTAATCAGTCCCTTTGTTAAATAACACTTGAATTCACACCATTTTGTAGATTTAACTGTATACACCATTTTTATATAAGCATAAACACTTGAAACTAACATGTTCACCTCAAAGTAATCTTTTGATGCCCAAAGGGATTTAACTCAAAATAATACTTATCAGAGCTTTGAAAGTAGCTTAGAGATCTATGGTTTGCCTAGCATACAAAAAGCCCTGCATACCATCCTTAAAGCTGAAGAAAAAGGAGGAGGGAGAGGAGAAGGAGAAGGAAAGGAAGGAAAGATGGAAGGAAGAAGGAAGGAAGTGTCATGGTTTGCATATGCTTGACCCAGGGAGTGGCACTATTAGAAGGTGTGGCCTTGTTGGAGGAAGTGTGTCACTGTAGGGGTGAGCTTGGAGACCCTCCTCCTAGCTGCCTGGGGATGCTCAATCTGTTCCTGGTTTCCTTCATTTGAAGATGTAGAACTCAGCTCCTCCTGCACCATGCCTGCCTGGATGCTGCCATGCTCCCACCTTGATGATAATGGACTGAACCTCTAAACCTGTAAGCCAGCCCCAATTAAATGTTGTCCTTATAAAACTTACATTGGTCATGGTAAAACTTACATTGGTCATGGTGTCTGTTCACAGCAATAAGACCCTAACTAAGAAAGGAAGGAAGAAAGGAGGGAAAGAAGGAAGGAAGGAGGGAGGGAGGGAGGGAAGGAAGGAAGGAAAGAAAAGAAAGAAAGAAAGAAAGAAAGAAAGAAAAGAAAGAAAGAAAGAAAGAAAGAAAGAAAAGAAAGAAGGAAAGAAAGAAACCCTTTTTTTTTTTTTTTTTTGGTTCTTTTTGGAGCTGGGGACCGAACAGGGCCCTCGCCTCCTAGGCAAGCGCCTACCACTGAGCCAAATCCCTAACCCTCCCTCTTTTTTTTTTGTTCAATGGTGAGTTACTAAAATGACCCAGGAGACATTTGTCCCACATTTTAAAAAAATTATCTGTTTATTGGCAATATGCAAGACATAAAACAAATGTTATATGTCACAAAAATATTAAGTTTCTACTACAGAGAGTAAGAGAAATTTTAATCTAAATTCAAGGTTGAGTTAGTATTCCAAATGCATATCCTCTATTCTGCTCATTATGCATGTCTGGAGCACTTAGAATAGTAAGACACTGTAGGAAACCTCATCCATAACAATGGATTCACTTTCG
Organism: Rattus rattus; assembly: GCF_011064425.1. Classification (NCBI taxonomy): domain Eukaryota; kingdom Metazoa; phylum Chordata; class Mammalia; order Rodentia; family Muridae; genus Rattus; species Rattus rattus. The sequence goes on along the minus strand of NC_046172.1, from coordinate 126,333,231 downwards.
AAATCCATGACCTCACCTCTCAGAATCATGTGTGTAGGATGAGACAGATATACCAAAAGTAACTACAATAACAGAAAACACGACAATGCAAAATGAAGTAGGCATAAGATTCATCATCAAGGATGGAGACAAGTGAGGCCAATGTCTGCAATAAGAATGTTCAAGCTGGGTAAAGAATAATATAATAGCTACAACTCCTCTAAAGTGCTTGCTGTGGGATTAGTGGTTGTTCATATTAACCCATTTAAGCACAATTAAGTCACTCCTCCTTTCCTGAGAAATTTGAACTGGGATTCTGAGACACCATTCAGTTTCTGCTACTAGACACATGAAACATTAAAAAACTATGAACCAGGGGTTGGGATTTAGCTCAGTGGTAGAGCGCTTGCCTAGGAAGTGCAAAGTCCTGGGTTCGGTCCCCAGCTCGAAAAAAAAAGAACAAAAAAAAAAAAAAAAAAAAAAAAACTATGAACCAGACAGATTAAAGTAGGCACGCCACAAGTGGCAAATGTACAGACAAATGGAAACTGAGGATGCCAGAAATGATATGCAAAAAGAAGCAATGATAAAGAGAGAGCATGAATAAGATAGAGAAAAGAAGGAAGAGTGACCATTTAAATAGGCTTGGCCAAGTTTTTCTTCCAAATTTTTATGGTTTCTGTTCAAACACCTATAGGTGGAACTCACAGCTTGTCTTATTGGCTCTGCTAAGGTCTATATCTGATGCCTCCTCTTCTAATCAGCTTATTGGATGAAGATTAGTCATGTGTTCCAATTTAAAGTAGCAAAATTCATCTTTGTGTGTATATGTACATCTTTACAATTATCAATGGTGTGTGTGTGTGTGTGTGTGTGTGTGTGTTTGTATCTGTGGTATATGCATGTGTGTGTGTGTGTGTGTGTGTGTGTGTGTGTGTGTGTGTGTGTGATGTGCCAGCCAGAGGAGGAAGTCAGGTTTCCTGTATTCTGTCACTTTCTACCTTATTACCCTGAGAAATGATTTCAGTGGACCAGAAGCTCACCTGGCATCCATCACATACTAATAAGTTTTCTCTGTCTTCCTCATCCAGGATTATTGGCTCAAGTCAGCTTTTACATGGGTACTGTAATCTAAACTCAGGTTCCCATGCTTGAGTAGTAAGTTTTCTTAACCACAGCAATCATTGACATGTTAGATGCCAAGGCAATGAGAGACAGCTTGAAAAGAATGAGTCATGAAAAGCCTAGAGGGGGGAGAAAGTCACAAAGAAGGAGGAGGAAGGGAAGGAGGAGAAAGAAAAGGAGGGAGCAGCTAAAAAAGAAAAAAAAGCGATGGCAAATTAAAACAAGGTCTCCCAAAGCCTTTCTAGACTACTTTTGTGTCCTCTCTTCTTGTATTCTATACAATACCCCAGATATCTTAATAATGAAACTCCTCGTTTGGAGTTTGTTGTATATTAATTTGGCATTTTAGTTACAGTTAAGCTCCAAACAAAAATAATTTCCTTGGGACCAAAAAAAAAAAGAATAACAGGGACAATGACCTTACAGAAGCATATCTACAATGGACCAACAGACTCTTGACAATACTTTGTTTCACTCACAGCAGTAAATTCTGACCTTGATATACTGTGAGAAAAACAAAATTTAGTTCTCAGAATATAAAAATATTAAAAAGCAAGATTTTAATCACTTTGATTGGTCATTATGCTCTATACTGTATGCTATGTTTCAATCCGTATTTTAAGTCTGAATTTAATCTTCAGGAATTAATAATCATGAAAAATTGAAAAGATCCAGCTGTATCTGAAAGACTATATTTTGTGTAAAATTCTACTGAAGAGGTTGGATTCAACGAGATAACAGGTCTTTGTTCCCATATCTTTACTGAGTATTGAAACCCAGTTGCTACTTTGTGAGCACTTCCCCAGATACAGGAGGGATATTTTGTGTGTGGTGGTTTTTCTATAAGAGTCTCATTCAGTCATAATAATAATATGGAGAATAATGAAAGAGAAAAATTGACGTTGGATCTAAAACTGATATTCAGTCATATGAAAATAAAATTAGTCCTACTGAAAAGTGGGGCCCTTTATTTCTTTGTGTTCTGCTTCCATTAAAGATAGTTATAAGCATTAGATGATCTTGGATATGAAAGTGCTTTGTGTTCTGAATATTATGAAAATATGAGCAATTACAGAAATGAGAAGAATTGACATTTAGTTACTACTTTTCTATCTCATTTATTCTACAAAATAACCTCAGTGAAGGATTATTTTTCAACTATCATTTACAGATGAAGAAATGAAGGCTTGCAGTGGCTTTAAATTGTATGAAACATTTTAACCTGCTTTATGAAACTAAACGTCTATTCCATGTCTCGGGATTTAAATTAATTTATCATCTTCTTTGAAGCTAGTTATAAGAACCCTCAAGTACAAGGTTTCAATGCATTTTATATATTCTCCATGAAGAAATGAATTGAGGATTCAGGCAAATTCTCTGTGCCAAGTATCCACTCCCTTATGATTCCAGTTTTGAGTATTGACTTAGGTCAGTTAAGAACTGGTTCACTTCACTGTAGGTGAGAAGGAAAATGGTTTTTAAGTTCTTAAAGGAGAATACAAGGAGAACTGTGCCATGTGACAACACATTAATATACAGATAGTTCACAGCTGTGATGAACTGTATTACCACAAATGGGCCAAGCAGAGGAGCAAGTGTGGACAGAAATTCAGCTGCAACTTTGCTCTGCACAAGGGAGTGATGTTACTGCTCTCACAGGAAAGATTTCTCTGCCACTCTTCTCAAGGACACTCAAAAAAGCACTGCTTCCTGTGAGCTTCATAAGCACAGGAGGGGTGGCTTTTATTGATTCGTAAAAGACTCTGTTAACTAGCAGATCCCTCCTTCTTCCAAAGGGACATCTTAATGTCATAGCAAAAGTAATTCTTGAATGGGGGAATATTAACTTTATGTATCTCCTATCTTTTAAGTCTTTCAGGATTTAAAGGCAACTTTGAGACACACAAAATTGCATGTTTGTAAGTCAATTGCATGTTCAGCCAGTCAAAATCTCTGGAAAACTGAGAGAAAATGCATACTTATTTCTCCTCTTTGGCCTCTCTTTCAAGAAATAGTCAGCGTATGCTTGGATCATAGGAGACAGGGGTATGAAAATAATAGTTCAGACCTCTCTGCAAAGCTCTGAATAAATATCTCAATCCTAAATATAGTACACATCATGAATGTAGAGTGTCCTTTAATTGAGATTTTGAGGAAGTAGAGTTATTATTTTTAAGAGTCAGTTCTCAGGGCTGGAGAGATAGATGGCTTAGCAATTAAGAGCATTTCCAGAGGAATAGAGTTCAATTTCCAACACCCACATCTGTCTGTAACTCTAGTTCCAGACTCTGGCACAGACACAATGCAATCAAAACTTCAATAACCATTAATAATAATAATAATAATAATAATAATAATACTCAGTTCTCAGTCAGTGAAAAACAGATAAACAAAAAGAGAGAAAAAAGAAAGGACTGAATAAATAAAGATAAATAAATAAAATGGAGAAAGAAAAAAGTTTAACTGATTTTCATTCACACTTTACCTATATCAGAGTTGACTATCAGCTGGAGATTGGAACTTATACTTCCAAAGGGCTTTTATTACTCCTTTAGTAAGAGCAGTGACTCATTATGCATAGGATTGTTCAAACAGTATGATTTATGCTGAATGCTAGTTTTGAAATTCTAGCAGATTTGAGATACAGAATGCTGAGGTGCCAAAACCTAATAGAACTTGAACTCTGAGTTAATAATGAATTTCTCAAATAGATATCATTCATACATGTCTTCAATGTTGGAAGAATTGAATGTTTCTCACTGTATTGGGGAAGCACTTTGAAATGTTTCATTGAGTTTAGAATCTCTAATCATTACATTATTTCTTTGTTGACTTTGTTTTTTTGTTTTTTTGTTTTTTTTGATCACAGGAACAGAGAGCAGCCAAAAGAAAAGATTTTTATATGATGACTTAAACAATCAGCAGCTCAAAATGTCCCCACACCAAAGAATATGATAGTTTATATTGTATTTTTCTTCTCTAAGGTTTGAGGCAATTTACTAAAATAATTCACTTAAAATATGAACATTATCTCATATTATAAAATATGAGAAACAAGGAAATAATACAGTAAAACACAGAAACGTATATACAAAATATTGAGTGGATTTCTCCAAATGAAGTGAGAGTGTCTAGTTTTTCCTTTTCTTTCCTTTTGCCTTCTTCATTCCTTTCTTCCTTCCTTTCTTTCTTCCTTTCTTTCTTTCTTTCTTTCTTTCTTTCTCTCTTTCTTTCTCTCTTTCTTTCTTTCTTTTTTCCAAACTGTGCTTTCCATAAATTCTAAAATAAGTACATACTGCTTTAATAACGGATGCCTTTTTACTTCTCTTCATTGATTCTTTGTGGATTACATATCATGCATTTTGGCTCCACTTATCTCCCCTACCTTTGCATCTACTCTTTGCACTCATAACTCCCCACAAAAAAAGAAAATAAAGATAATAAAAATCAATACAAAACAAAGAAAATGTTTTATTATGGTAGCTGTTGTATACACAGTATGTCACGCAGTATACCCTTTTGTCCATACATCCTTACCTGCAAATAAATGTTCATTTCAATGAGTTATTGCTCTGGTTCCAGGCCTCTGGCATAGGCTACACCATTAATACTGGATCCTCACAGGATCCTTCTTGGATATCCTGTTGTACTCTGTCATGGGGATACTGTAGCTTTGGATCTGCATGAGCAGCCCGTTCACATGCTCCAGCAGTTCATAGACAGGATAGATGTTGGAATAGGCCAACTCTAAAGCCTGTATCTGGACCTGAGTGGTAGCTAAGTTGGTCATCCCACCAGCTCTTCTACACCCATATCAGCATGACCGTGATAGCTCACCCAATTCCACATCAGGTAAGGCCAGTTCTCCAACACTCCTAGCACACCACCACCAAAACCAACTGTAACAAAGTACCAGTGTTTTGCTCTAGATATCTAGCAGCCAGGATTGAGTCTTCATTTGTAGGTTCTAACTGAAAGTCTCATTCCATTTTCCTTCTTGGTTGAATTTACTTTATAGTTGTCAGGATTATCCAGAAAATGCCCTTTTATAAAAATCAAACAAAACAAAGCTAGAGAGATACCTTAGTGATTAAAAGCATTTGTTGCTCTTGCAGGGGACCCAGGTTTCCTTCCCAACACCCATATGGCTGCACAGAATCTCCAGTTCTAGGAGATCTGATGCCCTCTTCTTAAATTTATATACACATGTATGTTACATCCATGTACACATGTATGTATACATACATACATATATGCATACATTCATACATATATGCAGGCAAAACAGTCACACACACAAAATAGGGGTTTTTTTTAAAGGAATCAAAGATTGAGAATGGAATCTATCACATATACAATCTGTGGAATTATATAGAAAGTATTTACTGAACTATTCTAACAGCAAAGAGATAAAGTCAATAAAATCCATCAATGAATAGATAAATGGATGGAGAAAACAATAGTACTGACATGCTTATAAATATATGATATTTAATATGCAAAAGAAACTATATTAATACATACTACTCGATGGATAAACATTGAAAATATATAATTAGTCTGAGAAACACTTAAATATTCTATGTCCTTAGCCATCAGTAAGATGCAAATCAAAACTGTGAGATTTCATCTTACACCTGTCAGAATGACTAAGTTTAATAAAACAATTGACAGATCATGCTGAATAGAATGTAGATCAAAGACAGCATTCCTCCATTGCTGGCAAGGAGTGCAAACTTTTGTAATCACTATGGAAATAAGTGTGGCAGTTCCTCAGACAATAAAAATTGATCTACCTCAAGATCTAACCATATGATTCTTGGATATATAACTGAAGAAAGCTACATTCTACCAAAGAGACACTTGCTCAACCTTATACATTGATACCTTATTCATAATAGCCAGAAATTGGAAAGAACTTAGCTGCCCCTCAACAGAAGAATGGGAAAAGGAAAGGTGACACCTTTAAACCATGAAGTATATTACTACTCATCCACTTAAAAAATGAGATCCTGACTGAACTGAACTGACCCAACAGCTCTCTGCACCCAAATCCTGTGGGGGAGAGAGCTGAACAACCAGAAGTTCGGACAGTCCCTGAACTCAAGCAGTATTACAGAGCAACAGTGATAAAAATTGTATGGCATTGGTAGAGAGACAGACAGTAGACCAGTGGAATAGAATTGAAGACCCAGAAATGAACCTACACACCTATGGTCACTTGATTTTTGACAAAGGAGACAAAACCATCCAATGGAAAAAAGCATTTTCAGCAAATGGTGCTGGTTCAACTGGAGGTCAGCATGTAGAAGAATGCAGATCGATCCATGCTTATCACCCTGTACAAAGCTTAAGTCCAAGTGGATCAAGGACCTCCACATCAAACCAGATACACTCAAACTAATAGAAGAAAAACTAGGGAAGCATCTGGAACACATGGGCACTGGAGAAAATTTCCTGAACAAAACACCAATGGCTTATGCTCTAAGATCAAGAATTGACAAATGGGATCTCATAAAACTGCAAAGCTTCTGTAAGGCAAAGGACACTGTGGTTAGGACAAACGGCAACCAACAGATTGGGAAAAAGATCTTTACCAATCCTACAACAGATAGAGGCCTTATATCCAAAATATACAAAGAACTCAAGAATTAGACTGCAGGGGAGACAAATAACCCTATTAAAAATGGGGTTCAGAGCTAAACAAAGAATTCACAGCTGAGGAATGCCAAATGGCTGAGAAACACCTAAAGAAATGTTCAACATCTTTAGTCATAAGGGAAATGAAAATCAAAACAACCCTGAGATTCCACCTCACACCAGTGAGAATGGCTAAGATCAAAAACTCAGGTGACAGCAAATGCTGGCGAGGATGTGGAGAAAGAGGAACACTCCTCCATTGTTGGTGGGATTGCAGACTGGTAAAACCATTCTGGAAATCAGTCTGGAGGATCCTCAGAAAATTGGACATTGAACTACCTGAGGATCCAGCTATACCTCTCTTGGGCATATACCCAAAAGATGACCCAACATATAAAAAAGACACGTGCTCCACTATGTTCACAGCAGCCTTATTTATAACAGCCAGAAGCTGGAAAGAACCCAGATGCCCTTCAACAGAGGAATGGATACAGAAAATGTGGTACATCTAAACAGTGGAATATTATTCAGTTATCAAAAACAATGACTTGGATTATCAGTTGAAAACAGGTTGTCTTCAATAATTCCTCCAGTAGAGCTCAAGGAAGGGGAAATAGAAAGAGCGTGCTTTGCACATGTCATTATGCATTCCAGATTAATCTTTTATGAGATTATTTAGTGGGTAAAGGAGTTGGTCTCTGTGTCTTGTCCCTTCTCTTAGGCGCTTTTCCTTCTATTTGTCCAATTCTGATATGTTAGTTTTTGCTTTATTTTATTTTATTCCATAAATGTTACATAAAAATATAATTATCTATAGGCAATAGAGATGTGTGTAAGTTTTATATCTTCACACAAATACCTACACATGCTTAATAGCACTCATATAGTATTATACTGAACAAAGCATGTACATTATTATATATTTTATATACTATATAGTATAATATATTTTAATTTTTATGTATACTTCTTGTCCTTGGAAACACATTCAAATTACATATAAAATGTTTGCTAAAGAATCTCACCTCCTTAGTTATCATTAACCATGTTTCCATATTATTTCATTATACCTTTGTGACACAAGAAGAAAAAATGTCTTAAGCAATTTAGAACATTTCTTCCCATGGAATTAATCATTAAAACAGTGTTATGTCATTAAATCAACTAGAAAACTTCAGAATCTATTTCTAGATTCAGGTCCTTGGAGATCAATCTAAATTCTGACTGCTCTTAACATTAATAGGATATGAGAAATGTAAACAAGTTATTGGAAAACTGGGGGTGTATCTCAGTGGTAAGTCACCTTTTTAGCATCCTGAAGTTCTAAATTAAATCCCAATTTCTAAAAACAATAGCAGAAGAAATAAAAAAGCATTCACAAAAACTGGCTAATTGCCATTTATAGTGCAACACATTCTTGTGGCTCTATCAGTGTTTTAAATCTCAGAATCTGGGAACTTTGCAATTGATTTTGCAGAAAAAGAGAAAAAAGAACTTGAATAGCTCTTAGCTATTTTCCCAGACAGTAGTGCTTTCTAAAACCAGCATTGTAATATATGCAGTAGAATGTGTTCCCTAGATTTGAAACAAAGTACACAGCTTATATCTGGACAGACTTCTTCCTCCTCCCTCTTTCATTGGTTATCTGGGAAAATTGATGTACTTGAAGGTCAGGAGTAGGTGGGAATACATAGCTCTTTCTTTTACTCCAGATCAACCTATCTTTTAAAATCTTGCTGAGGAGACCTCAGTCTTCACTCCTGAGGAGAGTTGGTTTTCCTGAAGAGTCCACGGGTCCCATTTAGAGCCATCCATTTTGGGGAACGAGGTCTTAAGACCCATGTAATGAGATTGTTAGATGTTGTACTTTTTGAAGAAACTCTTTGCTTCTGAATATTATAGATCAGAGACTTCAGTGTGTAGGACATGCACGAGACCACCTGTGGGAAGAAGTTTGTCTTGGTAAGTGAAAAAGAGGGAGTTCTGTGGGTGGAGTTATTTAGTTTTGTTTGTAAGTCTGCTGTTTATTTTTTAAACACATGTTTAGTTTTACCTCCCCCTCCCATTCTTATGTGAATTTTCACGTGTTCCTCAAAGCAGAGTTCTCTAATTTTACATAACTTCACGCCTAACTTCCCTAAAAATATTTTTGACATTTTCTTCCTATATTGAATGTTAAGCTGTTCATGGACTTGGGGTTTGAGAGCAGAAACTTGTACTTTCTCAAATTTTAAAGTTTTCCTTCAGACATAGATGTTTGTTTTGTGCTCTGGACTGGCAGAACAAGGGGATGGAGGCAGAATGGAAGATTCTAAGTTTGATCTCTGAACTATAACGGAAATCTTGTCTAAGAAAAAAAAAAACAAAAACAAAATCAACAGTAGCAGCAAAGACTTCCCCCGCTCCCTACTCCAAAACCACCAAAACACTCAGAAACCACCAAAACGGGCTTGGTGCTATGGTGGTTAGGTTTAGGATTGCAATCGCTAAAATGAGATGTGGAGTTGCAGGGCATGAGAGCTACACATTCAATACCAACCTGAACTAATGAGAAACTGTCTTGTTTTAAAAATAAAAAGTAAACCTATCATAATGTCAGACATTGCGGCAGCATATACACAACACCATTATTCTGAGGTGGGGGGAAGAAAGGTCTAGGGATTTCAAGTTTAGGAATGGCCTAGAATATATAGAGTGATATTGCTATTAAAAATGGCGTGGTAGCTGTTTTGGCACTGGGCTGTCATCCTAGCACAGAGAAATGGGACTAGACAGCGAATAAGAATCGCGACATTTGAGATTTGAGTCTGAGATGAGATTTAAAAAAAAAAAAAAAAAAGCTGTAAACCCAGTCCTAAAATGGCAGGCACTGTGATGATGCAAAAGTGTTAACCAACGAGAGTACAAATATCGCGAGATCTAGTATTGCTCTGGGCTTTAGATAGAGACATGCACTCTGATTGGTGGAGACACAAGAGTACAAATATCGCGAGATCTGATGTTTGTCTGTGCGTGTGCGTGTGTTCCCCCCCCCCGCGGGCTATAGAGAAAGAGAGAGAGACATGCACTCTGATTGGTGGAGACACAAGAGTACAAATATCGCGAGATCTGATATTGCTCCTGGACTATATAATGAGACTCACGGTCTTTCAAAACTCAGAAAAGCTGCAGCGTGGAGGAGAACTGGTTCTCTTCTTACTGGCAGTTTTCTGTAACTCCAGCCATGTGCAGCAGACGCCTGAGGAGACAAGAATTGTGAGTTTCAGCTTCTCTTGAACTGTATAGAGAGATTGTGTCTCAGAAATAATTAAAAGTGAAAGCAGGCGTAGTGATAAGACTGGGTATCTGTGTGGTAGGGGTAGGGCTGTAATGGCGGCACTCCGAGGAAGGTTCTAGGCTCACAGAGAAATTCAGTTTGGTTTGGTTTTTTTTTTTTTTTTTTTTTTTTTTTGTCTTTTCTAACATCTAAACCTGGCAGAGCCTGGCACAGTGGCATGGCTGGCCATAGTTTATTCGATGTCAAACTCATGTAACTCCCAATATTCAGAACTAGAGATGGGGTGGCATGAAGTTCACAAGTCTAAGCCCTTCCTAGATTATAGGGTCTTAGCTCAAAAAAAAAGAAAAAAAAAAAAGAAACGGGCAAAGAGAGGAAAGGACGGAGGCAGGGAGAAAGGAGAGATGAAGGGAGGAGGTTGAGGTGGAGAAAGGAAAGACAGACTAGATGTAGAAAATCTGGCATGGTGCTGGGTATTGTAGAGGAGCATTGGTTCGCAGAAGCGCTTGTACTGTTAGAACCTGGAGGGGGAGGGCGTGGGAAGAGAAAGGGAGGAAAAGGGTTAAAAGCCGGTTGGCTCAGGCCTAGCACCAGAGGGAGGTTGAGCCTAACCTGAGAATGTACAGGCCACTCCCTTGAAATCTCGAGACGCGAGTACACAAATATCGCGAGATTTAACCCTGTGAACCCTGCCCCGCCCACTGGGGTTGAGAGACGCTGCGCTGCCTAGAGTGCTACTTGTCTCTAACTCCACGCGGTGTTTTGGCTTTTTCTGTTGGGGGAGGGGGGGCTTAGGGTTTTTTGCTTTTTGTTGTTGTTGTTGTTGTTTGGTTTTTGAGACAGGACTTTTCTGTGCCCCTGGTTGTTCTGGAACTCGATTCGTAGAAAAATCAGATATGGGTCTTGAATTCAGAGAACTACCTTCCTCTGCCTCCCAAGTGTTAGGATTATAGGTATGTACCACCATGACCTACAGAGAGATTGTTTTAATAAATATTCAGAAGAAAACCTAGCACTGTGAGATGGCCAGTAATGTACTGGCTTAGTCCAACAGTCTCTGCACTAGGAGGTGTAGACTGGGAATAAAAATTGTGAATTTGGGCCAAATAATAAGACTCTGGTAAAAGATGATGATGTAAATCAGGCAGAGTGGTTTGATGAGCACTGTGCTTGTGCAAGATTTTAATCCTAGCTCTGGGAAACAGAGATGGGAAGGGAGCATGAGCATGGCAACTTTGAGTCAAGTCAGTTATTTATGAGATGATACCTCAAATTTTAAAAATGAAATTGGTATGATAGCTAAGTGGACATTGTGAAGCCATAGGAGTGTTAACCAAGGACTCATTGGTGGAGACAAAATGTTACCAATGTGTTGAGATTGAGCCTCCCACTGGGCTGTAGGGACTGTCTAAACAAGTGGTAGGAGGAGTGGGAGGATAGGGAGGAACCTGAGCTCTGTGCCTAGTGAGAGGGTGGACAGCTTGTTCTTCTTTGTGCTTTCTTGAGAAACTGAAAAAGATATAAAAATGGGAGTGGGGAGTTTAATCAGAAAGCTGGCTTGCTTGTCTGCTGGTGAATGGTACAACAGGCCTCAGATAACACTGTAGAAAGTTAATTTCCAGGACAAGTCATAGCATTATATTGCACAAATAATATTGCAAAACTCATTGAGAAATGTTTTATATCTTTGTATTTGCCAGATTTCTTGTTTTTAAAGAGAGGACCAAATAAAATTTCTGATATCCTATGCCAAGTATATGGTAGGTATCTATTTTTGTTGAATATACCATTGCCCAATTATGGAAGAATTGTAGTTATTAATCTTTGAAAAATAGAATACATTTTAATTTTATTAACCATTTCTTATTTACTTGCTGACCAGAGAAGTTTCACATAAAAATATCTCCCTTTCAAATTTTTATTTTTATAATTTAATGTTTTGCAATGGAAGATAGAAAAAAATCTTCTATTTCAGTTGAGAGTTTAATATATTAGTAATTTTACACTGCCGATTATATTGCTAGTAATTCTTACTTTTTTTGTACATAGTTGTCTTCTACTATAAAGTTCAATTCCCCACATCCACATAAAAATAGGAGTAGTAAAGTCCTAAATTTACCAAGTTTCTTTTTTTTTTCCTCATTATCTTCTGTAATTTTACTTCATAAAAGTTATTTGGTAATAAGCATTCTTGTATGTTTGTTTACATGTGTGCAGATACAGGTTCACTTTCATGTGTGTGGCTGTATATACATAGGCCAGAAATCAACCTCAGGTATGCTTCCTTTGGAGCTTTTTCTTTTGTTTTTTGTGACCTTTCCCTGGGACCTGGGCCTCACATAGTAAGCTAGGCTATCTAGCACTCAAGAAGTAGATTCAGGGATTCTCTTGTCTATCTCCCCAGGGCTGGGATAAGTTTTTAGTACCATTCTAAGGAATTTTTTAAATGTGGGTTTCTGGAATTGACCTTTCCCCACTGAATCATCTACCCAGTATCCTAATAAAATTTCATGAATATTATAGAATCATTCTGCATTTGGCTATTTAACACTAAATGTGTTCTTTTGTCTTTTGTGTCTTGGAACTTGGATTTCTGTATGCTGATCTGAGGATATTGTGCTGTCTTCCGTTTCCAATTTTTAATTTTCACTATCCTAAATTTTTTTTTGCCTTGTACAACATCTCTCCTTCCTTTGTACTTGTATAATTTTTGGATTATGTAGAATAAAATTACATTTGTGATGTTTTTCATATTAAAGATAGTTGGGTTTTTCTCTGTGAATGAAGTTTTAAAAGGATTTTGCATTAAGATCAGCACCCATTTAATTTATATGAAGTCTGTTTTCAATGTTTAGTCTTTTATTGCTTTATTATATTTCCTTTATATATTTGTAAATTATGTAGTCTCCATTCATACAAACATACACATGCATGAATGAGCATACATGTTAGAAAAGTTTGCTTTTTAAATTTTAGTTCTTATCTTTGTATTTGTGCCATTGTAAATAATAGTTTTAGTTTTCATAAATATTAATTCTCTCATTGCTATTACCAAATATCTGAGAAAAAAACAATTAAGTGGAGATTTAGAAAATGTTCAGAAAAAAATGTGGCAGAGAAAGTGTGGGAGCAGGAACATTGGTGACCTGGATAGTCACATTACATCTTCAATCAGGAAGGAGAGAAGTAATAATATTTAGTTCACTTTCTATCCTATTTTATTTATTTTGGTGTTTTTTGATCTTAATTTTAGTTTGGGCGTCTAAGCATGTAGTACATGTGTATATGGGGGAGTGAATTTAGTGTGTGGGTGCATGAGTCTATGTATATGCAGGCATAGGACAGTGGAAGTAACTTTGTTCATCACTCTTAACCTTACTTTTTCCTTTCTCATAGGGTTCTCGTTGAACTAGAAGCCCACTTTTGAAGATAGGCTGGCTGGTCAGCAAGTCCCTGGTATTTATTTGTCTCTGTCTCAAATAGACTGGTATGTACTCTCACTTCTAATATTTTATGTGAGTGGTATGTATTTGAATTTGTATTCTCATGCTAGAATATCAAGTGCCTGTACCAACTGAACTATCTTCCTGGCCCTGTGCTTTTCCTCCTTTTTTAATTTTATTTTGGGACCTCAAGGCCTGGAAATGGGGCCATATATATTAGGATAGATCTTCCGTCCCCATTTTCTCTAGAAATGCCATTATGGACATGCTTAGAGATAAGGTCCTAGGTATTTCAAAATCCAATGAAACTCAACAATGGAGATATATATAATCACATTTCATTTACCTATTTGTGTCATTTATTTATGATTTTTCTTTTTCAGAAATGTAAAACTGTATCTCTGTATAATTACTTTTGAATGTAGGTGCACGTATAAACAAGAAGAAGGTGTCAGGAACCCTGGAGATTGAGATACAGGCAGTTGTGAGCAACCTGACCTGGGAACCAAACTCTGATATACTCTAAAAGCACTGGCCCATCTTTCCAAATTATATTTGAAGGTATTATTTTGTAAAACTTTGAACTGTTAACTATTTTCTTCTCAATTATGTGTTTTATTAATTTTGTTTTGTCAACATTTATTAATATACATGAGTAATTTTCTTTTTTCTTCAATGTGCCTTTCTTTTTTATATTTTTATTAGATTTTTTAATTTACATTTTAAATGTTACCCCCTTTCGCAGTTTCCCATCCATAAACCCTATCCCACACTCCCTCCCCTTCTATGAGGGTGTTCCCCCTCCCCATCCATCCATCCCATCCAGACTCACTGCTCTGATATTCACCTACACTAAGAGTGTCCATCCTTGGCAGGAACAAGGGATTGTCCTCCCATTGGTGCCCAATAAGGCCATCCTCTGCTACATGTGCAGCTGGAGCCATGAGTCTATCCATGTGTACTCTCTAGATGGGGGTTTAGTCCCTGGGAGCTCTGGTTGTTGTTCTTATGGGGTTGAAAAGCCCTTCGGCTCCTTCAATCCTTTCTCTAACGCCTCCAATGAGGATCCTGTTCTCAGTTCAATGGTTTGCTGCTAGCATTGGCCTCTGTATTTGTCATGCTCTGGCAGAGCCTCTCAGGAGACAGCTGTATCAGGCCTCTAATCAGCATGGAATTGAGACTATTGATGTTAAGAAATATTAAGGACTAGTGATTGTTAACACTTATTTTTGTTGTGAGAGGTGTAATTATGTTTGTATGGCTCTCTTCTGGGTTTTTTTTTTTTTGGTTTTGTTTTTGCTTTTTGTTTTGTTTTATTGTTTTGTTTGCAAAATAGTGTTATTGCTTTTTCTATGGTGTAGTTTACCTTCTTGTGTTGGAATTTTCCATCTATTATTCTTTGTAGAGCTAGATTTCTGGAATGATATTGTGTAAATTAGGTTTTGTCATGGAATATTGGTTTTTCCATCTATGTTAATTGAGAGCTTTGCTGGATATAGTAGCCTGGGCTGGCATTTGTGTTCTCTTAGGGTCTGCATGACATCTGTCCAGGATCTTCTGGCTTTCATAGTCTCTGGTGAGACATCTAATGTAATTCTGATAGGTCTGCCTTTATATGTTACTTGACCTTTTTTCCTTACTGCTTTTAAAATTCTTTCTTTGTTTCGTGCATTTAGTGTTTTGACTATTATGTGACAGGAGGAATTTATTTTCTGGCCCAATCTATTTGGAGTTCTGTAGTCTTCTTTTATGTTTATGAGCATCTCTTTCTTCAGGTTAGGGATGTTTTCTTCTATAATTTTGTTGAAGATATTTACTGGTCCTTTAAGTTGAGAATCTTCACTCTCTTCCATACCTATTATCCTTAGGTTTGGTCTTCTCATTTTGTCCTGGATTTCCTGAATGTTTTGGGTTAGGAGCTTTTTGTGTATTACATTTTCTTTATCAGTGGTTTTTAAGGTATCTTCTGCCTCTGAGATTCTCTCTTCTATCTCTTATATTCTGTTAGTGATGCTTGCATCTATGACTCCTAATCTCTTCCCTGGGTTTTCTATCTCCAAGGCTTTCTCCCTTTGTAGTTTCTTTATTATTTCTATTTCCATTTTTAAGTCCTGGATGGTTTTGTTCAATTCCTTTACCTGTTTGACTGTGTTTTCCTGTAATTCTTTAAGGGATTTTTGTGTTTTCTCTTTAAGGGATTCTACTTGTTTAAACCTGTGTTGTCCTTTATCTCTTTAAGGGAGTTATTTATGTCCTTCTTAAAGTCCTCTGTCATCATCATGAGATGTGATTTTAAATCCAAATCTTGCTTTGCTGGTGTGTTTAGATAGCCCATATTTGCTTTGGTGGGAGAACTGGGCTCTGATGATGCCAAGTTAGCCTTGGTTTCTGTTGCTTACGTTCCTGCGCTTGCTTCTTACCATCTGGTTGTCTCTGGTGTTAGCTGGTCTTGCTGTTTCTGACAGTGGCTTGGTCCTCCTGTAGACCTGTTTTCTCCCAGACAGAACTGGGTAGAGGGAGCTGTGGGGCCGAGCCAGCTCAGGGCATGGGCAGAAACTCTCCCAGACTGCTCCTGGCTTCCTATGTCCTGAGGGCTCCAGGTGTGTCCCTTGGAGCAGAAGTGGTGGTCTTACCTCTGATCTCAGGTGTGTCAGTGCTTCTGGCAACTGGCCTTCAGCTCTGGGCACAGTCAAAAACTGGAAGGATCCTCTCTCCAACTGCTTCTAGGTTCCTGTGTCCAGAGGGTTTTAGGCTGGTTCCTCTTGTGCCAAGAATGTGAGCAGAAGTGTTCTCCCCTAAGTTCTCAGGACTGTTCAGATTTCTGAGAGTCCAGCTCTCTCCCCCACAGGATTTGGGTACAGAGACATGAGTTATTTTTATGTAAGCGTTTTCTAGTATAATTCAGAAAGCTTACTAAAAGGGTTTGGTGCTAGCCTATGGAATGGATCCCAAGTTAAGCCAGTCACTGGATGTCCTTGTCAGAAGATTTGACTGTGGGTTGGTGACCCCATCCCTCCACTGGGGGCCCTGTATATCAACTGGAGGTGGACTCTTGAGGTTCCATCTCCTAACTGTTGGGAATTTCAGCTAAAGTCATCCCCATTGAATCCTGGGAGACTTTCACATCCTGGTTCTCTCTTTCCTTCTTTCTCTTCTGTTAGATTTAGTATATCTAGTTTTCGTTGAGGTCTTTGATCCACTTAGACCTGAGGTTTGTGCAAGGTGATAAATATGGATCGATTTTGATTTTTCTACATGCAAGCTTTGTCCAGTTAGACCAGGACCATTTATTGAAGATGCTTTCTTTTTACCACTGCATGTTTTTGTCTTTTTTGTCGAAGATCAAGTATATGTAAGTGTGTGGGTTTATTTCTGGATCTTCAGTTCAATTCCATCGACTTACCTGTCTGTGTGTGTACTAAGAACCGTGCAGTTTTTATTACTATTTCTCTGTAGTACAGTTTTAGGTCCGAGATGGTGTTTTTCCCCAGAGGTGCTTTTATTGTTAAGAATTGTTTTTGTTACCTTTTCATTTGTTGTTACATGTGAAAATGAGAATTCCTTTTTCCATGTGCTTGGAATTTTAATAGGGATTGCATTGAATCTGTGGATCACTATTGGTAAGATGGCCATTTTTACTATATTACTACCAATCTGTGAGCATGGGAGAGCTTTCCATCTTCTTCTAGGATTTCTAGGATTTCTTTCCTCGGGGACTTGAAGTTCTTGTCATACAGACTTTCCATTTGCCTAGTTAGAGTTACACAAAGTTTTTATATTATTTATAACTCTAATAAATCATGTTGTTTCCCTAATTTCGTCTCAGCCCATTTATCTGTATAAAGGATTATTATTGACTTCTTTGAATTAGTTTTATATCCATTCTCTTTGCTGAAGTTTATTAGTTGTAGGCATTCTCTGGTAGAAATTTTGGGGTTGCTTATGTATGATGTCAAGTTATCTCCAGATAGTAATAGCTTGAATTCTTTCTTTCAAGCTTATATTCCCTTAATCTCCTTTTGTTGTCTCATTGCTGTAACTAGGACTTCAAGTATTATATTGAATAGATACGGAGAGAGTGGGCAGTCTCGTCTTGTGTATTGTGTGGTGTTGCTTCAAGGTTCTCTCCATTTAATTTGATGTTGGCTGTTGCTTTGCTTTTGCTTTTATTATGTTCAGGTATGTTCCATGAATTCCTGATTTCTGCAAGACTTTTAACATTAAAGTGTATTGTATTTTGTCAATTTTCAGCATCTGATGAAAGGATCATGTGATTTTTGTTTTGACTTTGTTTATACAGTGGATTACATTGATGCGTTTTTGTATATTGAACCATCCCTGCATCCTTGGTATGAAGCTACTTGATCCTGGTGAATGATGGTTTTGATGTGTTCTGTTTATTAATATTTTGTTGAGTATGTTTTCCATCTACATTCATAAGCAAAATTGTTTTGAATTTTCTTTGTTGGGTCTTTGTGTGATTTAGATATCAGTGTAATTGTGGCTTCATAAAATGGATTAGGTAGTGTTCCTTCTATTTCTACTTTGTATAATAGTTTGAGGAATATTGGTATTAGCTCTTTTTTCAAGGTCTTATAGAATTCTGTACTAAAACCATCTGGCCTTGGGCTTTTTTTTTTCTTTGGGAGGTGTTTAATAACTGCTTCTATTTCTTTAGGAGTTTTGGGGCCATTTAGATAGGTTTTTTGATCTTGATTTAACTTTGGTACCTTGTATTTGTCTAGAAAATTGTCCATTTCCTCCAGATTTTCCAGTTTTGTTGAATATAGGCTTTTGTAGTAGGATCTGATGATTCTTTTAATTTCTTCAGATTCTGTATGTCTCCCTTTTCATTTCTGACTTTGTTAATTTGGATACATTCTCTGTGCCCTCTGGTTAGTCTGGTTAAGTGTTTATCTATCTTGTTGATTTTTTTCAAAGAACCAGCTCTTGTTTATGTTGATTCTTTTTGTATTGTTTTCCTTTCCTCTAATTAGTTCATTTTAACCCTGAGTTTGACTCTTTTCTGCCTTCTGCTCTTGGGTGTGTTTGCTTTCTTCTGTAGTTTACAGATATGTGGTTAATTTGCTAGTTTATGATATCTCCACTTTCTTTATTTAAGCATTTAGTGCTATGGATTTTCCTCTTAGAACTGCTTTCGTTGTGTCCTTTATGATTGGGTATGCTGTGCCTTCATTTTCACTAAATTCTAGAAAGATTTTAATTTCTTTCCCTGACCAACTTATAGTTAATTGGAGAGTTGTTTAGGTTCCATAAGTATGTGAGTTCTCTTTTCTTTTTGTTAGGAAATGCAGCCTAAGTTCATTGTGATTAGATCCACTGCATGGGATTATTTGAATTTTTTATCTGTTGAGGTTTGTTTTGTGTCTGATTGCATGGTCAATTTTGGAAAAGGTTCCATGAAGTACTAAGAACAAGGTATATTATTTTGAGGGGAATGGGGATGTTTTGTGTAGATATATTAAATCCATTTAGTTCATACCTTCAGTTAGTTTCACTGCATGTGTCTGTTTAATTTCTTTTTCATTGTCAACTTATGAGAGTAGGGTGTTGAAGTCCCCCGGTATTATTTATTGTGTGATGTAAGGCAGTAAAGAATCGCTTAGCATTCACTGTTCACAATGATGAAACTGTAAATCAGAAAAGTTACATTTTCCGGGGTACACATTAATTCCAGTCTTTGGAGACCACTCTGAGGTTCAGTGTTTGTGAATCTTCTGTGCCAGCACAACCCCTATGATCTTACTGTTGTTAGTTGAAGAAAAACTTTTATTTAACTTCATTCTTCCTAGAGCCTGTTTCTTCTTTTCAAGTTATTTTAATTTCATGAATAGTACAAGTATTCTCCTTGTAAAAGTATCTATTTGCTTCATTTCTGTACCTCTAGAGAACATTGTTTAATCTATCAATGTTTCATGTCATGAGAAACCTAAAGGATGTTAATAAAATGACACTAAAATTATAGAATTTAAGGCAGTGTTAAAATCTGAAAATTAAAATATTACTAAAATTAAAAAGGAGTATTAAGATACATTTGGAAAGTAAGGTAGAATTTTAACACTATTAATACAGTATTTAGCATAAGTTTGCTTTCACATACATGGTATTATATGTGACAATCTATTCAGGAAATTTTTTACTCATGTATTTGAAGTACATTTATATTATCCCTTAATATTTCTTTCATTGATGATATATTTATATATTTGATTTGTACATGTACTAGAATTTCTTGATGGTTAGAACTGAATTCCCCATATTTGTACTATGTATTACATAGCTTGCATACTGACTTACCAGTGTTTCTGCTTAGATAGAAGCCAAGGAACTATACAGCTATTAATGGAAAAGGTATCCCAGTGGAAGTGCATGCAGAGACATTGGGACCCAGGAAGCACACAGCTCTGAGGTGGGACAGTGTCCTAAGGGAAGGGCATCGTGAGACGAGACATGGTAACCCAGGAAACATATAGTTCTGAGAGGAGGCTTCCTCAGCATCTCCTAGGGGGAGAATATCCCTAGCTAAGCTGAAGAGCTCCTGTTCAACAGCTCCTGCAGTGGCAATTTACAAAGGCTGTAGGCTGAGGCAGGAAAGGTGCACAGCTGAGTGAGAGGCAGCAATTTTTGAAGCAGAAAAGGAGATACACTACCATGAACTGCCCCTATGATGATTACAGGCTAAGGAGATCTTGGGCCACCATTTTGACATCTCCTGTGCGAACATTTTTTTACTACCATAGGCTGGGGCAGGAAGGAGGGGATGACTGCAGTTTTGATGGATTTTTGAGGCTCAGGAACTACTACATTACCTCCTTCAAGGTATATACGAAGATAGCTGCTATAAACAAATACCTTGCATATATCCTGGCACAATTATATAGGAGTGTGAATAGAAGTTCTTAAACCATCTTGTTATCAGTTCTGCTTCACTTCCTTAAGAACATTTTAATAAGCAAATACATAAATCCTTTTATAGCACCAAACAAACCGAAAACGGGTTGCTCACTCACCTTCTGTTTTCTGTAACCTCTATCCTCTTAGTTTTGTTCCATCTTTTTCTTATATTTTCTCTTTTTTCATTTAATTAATTGTTAGTTCTGATAACCAATTGTGTGAAGTACATTTTCTTGGGCTGGGAGTTGCTGAAAAGTACAGTTCTTCTTTAACTCATATATTTGTGTACTTGACAGATACCTTCAGAGAGAAGTTAGTTATTTATTATCAAAGTGCATATGGTCCTACTTTTGTCTTTATGTAAGTTTTAATACAGAATAGAATGACTCTAATCATGTATCCCAAGTTGTCCATACTTCTATTTTGTTAATTTTAATTCCATTTATTGTCCTTATTACAGTGCTATGAGTATTAATAATGTTATTTCAATATGATGAATCCAAGAAAAAATTCTCTTCTCATATATCCTGTTTATAGTTTTTTTTCTTGCTAAGTAACAAAGAAATTAATAAGCAGAATTACAGAATTGTACTTTCCATTCTAATTGTTAAAGAATTTCATAAATCTGTGTTCTTTAATGACCTAGCACAGGACAAGCAAGCAGCCCACAAGACAAATCCTCCCACATTGTCTGGTTTTGTAAATAATATTTTGTTGAAAGAACAAAGTCCGTTTGTTTTTGACATTATCTTTCACTGCTTTGTTGCTACAACAACAAAGATTTCTTTGTAGATTTCAGAAGCCTAAAACACTTGTTTTCTTCCTTTTTGGAAATAGTTTGCTAATCCCCTTCTATAGAAAGAATAAGTCAATAACCTAGCAACTTTTCTAGGAACACATGGTTCACTGAACTCCCTTTGGTCTAGCCTAATGGATCCAGATAGATACATGTTTTCATCAAGCTACTTTTCCTACATTTCTTTCATTTCTTGCTTCTAATCCACTATCACTATCCCAGAAATTTCTTATGGAAATGCTATTAAGGACATTTTCTTTTTATTCAGTATTGTATTTTCTGGCTTTCATTAATTCCTATTATCATATATCTATCAAAACTGATTTCTTCTTTTCCTAGCAGGGTTCCTGAGGGTAAGTTATAGTGAGGTTATCCTCCTTTTATGAGTTTTGACTAAATTATATCTTCTCTCAGAATGATCTTATTCTCTAAATAATGTATTTTTAAATATTATCCTCCCCTTCTTTCTCCATTCCCCATCCCCTACCCCTTCTCCAGCTCTCAGGTATTCTCTTGCATTCTTGCTCTTTCTTTGGTGGTATTGAAGATTGAATCCAGAGATTTGTGAACAATAGGCAGATGATCTACCAATGAACTATATCTCCAATTCCTTTTATTACTTTCTATAAAATTTGAGACAAAATTCTAAATAAGTTGCTCAGGCTGGCCCTGAACACACCCTGTACCTCAGGCTAGGTTAGAATTTGGGAGCTAATTGTTTGGATTCCTGAGTAGCTGGGATTATAGGCTGTAGCCTCCCTGGTTGAATTACCTATTAGCCAAGACTCTGTAAGATCTTTCTTTTTAGCAATTTACCCTATAAAAGTCTTATTCCGAGGACCATTCTTTTTTTTTTAATGGATTTTTTATTGGATATTTTATTTATTTACATTTCAAATGTTATTCCTTCCCCCCCTTCTCCCATTCCCCCTTCCCTTGCTTCTTTGATGGTGCTCTCCCACCCACTCACTTCCACCTCACCGCCCTGGCATTCCCCTACACTGGGGCATGGAGCATTCACAGGACCAAGGACCTCTGCTCTCATTGATGCCAGATAAGGGCATCCTCTGCTACATATGCTGCTGGAGCCATGGAAACCCTTTCAGCTCCTTCATTCTGTCTTTTCTCTAACTCTTGAGGACCATTATTGTGGCATATGGTTTCTACTTGCCTTGTAGATGGCAATCAGTGGTGTTTTGTTGTCATTTCAGTCTTCTGTTATTATTTAAATATTTTAACCTGATACAAATGTAGTTATCAATGTCGAGAGCAAATAGAAGAAAACAGTCTTAATTTTATTTGGAGATAATTTTAGTTACAACAGATAGGTAGTTTCTTTTTCTAGAAATTAGAGCACATTGTAAGAAAGAAGCTTTTTTGTCAATCTAGCATCTTCCTCCTGAAATTATGAAAAAAATCATTTTCCAGTCCATATTTAAGAATTACTAAGAAGAAAAATGTCACTTTAATGAGCATACTGAATGAATCATGAGCTTAACATTTTAAGAATTAAATGTATAGTGAAGAACATTAATCCAATCAAACATTTTTAAAGAAATCATAGTTTCCTAGGTCTAAATATGAACAGAATATCTTGAAAAACAAGTTGGAACATAAATGTGCTGTCAGTAAGATTCTGTTTTCTCCTCACTTACACAGTCCTGTTTCTTAAGCCCAAGCTGAATATTTCACTATAGCAACATGAAATAAATTATCCTGAATAAGCCTGAGATAGAAAACTTCTAGTATATATGTGACATAGTAAGTAAAGATACCACTATATGTGTCAAAGAGAAAATATATTTTGTTGATTTTTTTTTTTGCTACAGTCTTGTTTCTATGAAAAAATTCTCTTGGCTCAGAACTATTCCTGCCTTTCCTTCTCATCTTTTCTCCCATCAATAAGACACCAAATGTTGGGATTTCTTTACTGTACTTGCCATATATTCCACATTACACTTAAAATTAAAGTTGAGACTATTATTTTGCATGGAAAGCCTACCTGAAGTGTAATACTTGCTAAGTTCCCATTTCTGGGAGTCAGAAAAACCATGTCTCCTCTCTTCCAGCCATACACTTAAAAGGCATGTTAGAGACTACATGCCTCGCTTTTGGCACTCCTTCATTATTATCTCCCTTTGGATATTACTCCTTTTTTAGGTTAAGCTCATCAGTTTTTGCCTTGTTCTTTGTGCTTCTCAAACTTGTGTCCTCTATACTCTACAACCTCTTCTCCATTCTTCACTCTGTCTTCCCACCTTCCCCGCACATTGTTTACAAATAATTCTTTTCTGAAAATGCCATTCTATTTTTTACTTTTATCTTGATAGCAATAGCAATAGCTTAGAAAAATCAGCCCTTTTATGTTTGCCTCCTACACTACTTTTACCTGATCACTTACCTTTAAAACTAAAAGTTCTCCGGCACCAAAATTGTGTCTTATTGCTATGCACTCTGTCAGCTAATAGGTGAATCTTAAACATGACTTTTCTTATACTCATAACCTTTCTAAGAACACCACAATGGATTAGTGTTAATTTGTCAAAGGAAACCACAGTGCTGGAAGGCTTTATTGTGACACATGCTGCTTTGTCCGAGTAAAAAGATGTCACTGCCAAAGGCAGAGTACCCATTTGTCAGGACGTTGTTCAGGAGCCAAGAGATCATCTTGTTTCCAAAGGACAGGGTAATTCAGCAGGAGGAAGTAGATAGGAAGTTGGAGAAAAGTTTCACTCAGATTTTATCTATTATTTAATTACATTTGGAAAATACTACCCCTCATATGCCAACAAATCTGAAACTAAGGCAAGTATCAATCTCTTCTTAAATTCAAGTATGAAGAACACAACACGGGGGTGGAATCTGGCCGTTTTAAATGTATGGTTATAGAGCACTATACAAAGAAATAGGTCAATTTACAGAGGTCAAAGGAAATTCACCCTTAAGATTTCAAATTTGGCTGCTTCTAGTTGAATGTGTGGCTTGCTTAAAAACATGATAAAAAAGCTTTCTGCTTTTTTTATGTCCTCTACTTTTAATGCACCTTTAAATATTGGTCTCCTTGGGTAACCTTTAAGAATAAGGTTATAGATGTGAGCATTCTTCCCTTTAATAAGGCTTCTAGGTACCATCCAGAACAGTAACGTTCAACTATGGCTTCAGTATAAAATAATATGGGCAATGTATAATATGCAAATATGACCCATCCCAGAGATTCTAATTTGAAATGTAGACTGTGAACTATGGTATTTTCTCAAATCTAGCCAGATTAATGTTACACACAGTGCGATAGAATACTATTGTTTTAATGCTGTAATTGACCTTTTTCTATTAGAAATTCAACTTCTACTTTATGAAGGTTACCTGTCCTAAACAAAACCAGTTATGGCCTAAGTGCCCAGCTGCCAGGTGCTTGTACTTGGTGAAGTCAGCAGTCCAGGTTCTTAGGGTCTGTAGATTACAGACCAAGTAACTGGGGTTTCTGTGGTATACACATAGAGAGCACTCTGCTGATCCATCTCTAGTCTCATAGTGGTTCCTTAAAAGATGGGAGCTTTTAATTAATTGTTTTATTTTTTTACATTCCACACATTTGCCCCTTTCCCACTTCCCCTCTAAGAGTTCTTCATCCCATCCCAGATGTAAGTATCTGCACCTGACTTACTCAGCTGCTGGTAGAACCTCTCAGAAGAAAGCCATGCCAGGCTCCCGTCTGCAAGCATATCTTGGCATCAGCAATAGTGATGGGATGGGCCATTAGTGATCACTGGATGGCCATTCCTTTAGTCTCTGTTCCATTTTTGTTTTCTTTAACACAGGAACAATTCTGTATCAAAAATTTTAAAGGTAGGTTGGTAACCCCATCACTGCACAAAAGGCCCTGTCTATTTAATGGATCTCAAGGTCTCTTTAGGTTCCATATCTCCACTGTTGGGCATTTTGGCTGAGGTCATTTTCATTGAGTCCTGGGAACTTTCACATATTAGGTTTCTGGGATTTCCTAGAGGTTTCACATAGCTACATATTTCCATTCATTCTCCTGACCCTCTGGGATTCTGTCCTGTCTCCCCCATAACTAATCCTGTCCTCCTTTTCTGTTCCCTGTCCTTTCCCACCTAGGTCCTGTTCTCCCTCTGCCTACCAATGTTATTTTGTTCCCACTTCTAAGCGGGATTGAAACTCCTCACTCAGGCCTTCCTTCTTGAACTTTATAAGGTCTGTGGTTTGTATCACAGGTATTCTATGTATTTTGGTTAATGTCCACTTTTCACTGAACACATACCATGCATGTCTTTTTGGGTCTGGGTTACCTCACTCAGGATGATCTTTTCTAGTTCTATCCATTTGCCTGCAAAAACAAATGTATTTATTTTTTATTTCTAAGAAAAACACTTTTGGAAACATTTAATTGAAATTCAATAATGTAGTAATTCTATAATGTAATGTTTTCTCAATGAATTAATGAATTTCAAATTGATTAATAATTGCATTCATATTTATCCTACTTTGAGCAATAGGTATAGATTTTAAAGTAATACTAATTGTTGCTAATTAAATAGTTTACATAAACATTTTTCTTTACTTCTCAGAAAATGATATAAAAACAAACTCAAATGAACATTTTTTTGTTATCTGATGTTAAATAGTGGTGATCCAGCATGGAAATCTGATCTCCTGGGATTTTACACTCATTAACTTGAAGGGCCACATATTCTAAAGGTCTCCATATTCTAAAATTATGGAATTTGATATTGATATTTAAATGTCACTAGTACAGATAGTGATATTTAAATTGATACTATAAACAAGAGTGGGAAGTCTTGGAGCAGACATAGAACAAGTAACAAATAAGATTATTGCTTTCAAAAGATAGGAGTTTCTTTTGTAGCTTCAGGAAATGGTTTTATTATGCAAATTTGTGGTTTTTTTTTTTATAGTTTGGAAGATACCCTGTGTTTCATGAGAAAGATAATCAGTGGCCTCTTTGCATTATTCCTTTGAGGCTCTAATTGAACAATGTAAATCTCTTACTAAAATCACAACAGGTATCCTAAACTTTGAAACTCTCATCAGTTCTAATAATGCTTCCTTTTATGCCACATGTGTTCATAGGAAGCTTAGGTATTTAGAACCATGTGATGCCTTGGCCAACATCAGAAATTCTCTATTCCATTCTCTCCTATTGGTTAATAGGCTTCTGATAATCAGTTTTTTTACAGAGTGTATTTGCTACCCTTTAGTGAGGAAATTGGAGTTGGAAGTTGAGGTGAAAATATCTTAGTTTATAGCTAGTATGTGCAATTTTTATAATTAAATGATAGAATTCTATTAGTAAAGGCATAGATGTACAGGAATTTAGACAAGCAGAAAGGTGTCCCTTTTAAGTCACAAAATGGTCCTGCATATAATTTGCTGTTTTGGTAGAAGACAAAAGTATTGGTAGTATCAATGAGCTTTTAGCGTTTGGCTAGGTGGTGGCTCAAGTGCATAGAGTAGAATTGAGACATTGTATGCATTCTAATTGTAGTGGAGATACTTAGAAAAATAATATTTGGTACTCTGAAAAGAGAAAAATTAGGATTCATCATTTCTTACCAACAAATGCAACAATGTTCAACTATTATGTTTGGTTGTTTAGTTTTGTAGTACTTTCAAGATAATGCTTATAGAAAACTCACCATCTGTCTAGTAATAGTAGTTTCCTAAATAGTATACTTACTAAACAGAGTAGGATATTTTTTTAGTTTCCAATCTGATTTCTGAAATAGATTCAAAATTGGTATGAGATGATGGCTTTAGTTTCTGAATGATTTCCTGAGAAAGCTCTCCTAAAACATGATAGATATGTGCTTATAAATGTCCATAGATTCATATTTTTTCACAGTAGGCCACTGGGATTCGTCAGTAATCTGGAGATGTCATGGGTCCACTTTTGTCTATGTAATGCATTGTTTTACTGAAGGTTTTTATTGAACTATAAGTGACCTGCAACTATAACTTTCAGGAGTTGTTGGAACTCATCACATTGCCTTTTCAGGATTGCATAGACTCCATGCCCTTTAAGTAGTGCTTTTCTGGCAGAGATTTTATCACCACAGATGATCACTGAATTGTTTCTATGCTGTGGTCACAGAGAGACTGTCTTTGAATATAAAGGGACAAACTGTGAAAGAGTAGTGGACCATAGACCTCTACTGAATTCCCCCTAGATAAAAAATATGAAGAGGGCTATATCATTTGCAGTACAGATTTGCTTATGTGTGTTGTTGTAAAATTGTATATATGTTTCTTTTACCCTACTAGGTCCAGCACTGCAGTTTCCCAAGATATCTGATCTTAGTCAGCAAAGCCTCTCACCTGCTTTGCTCCATCCCATATCACACTGCCAAAAGCCTCTCTCTGTGCCTGGCAACAATCTCTCTACCCATCCAGGTCCCAAGGCAGGCTGTCACCATGGCAGAAATATACATCCATGTCATCTCAGTGTCACGGCCTCCACATACTCTCTTAAACTTAAATCTGCACATGGAAGAACCCAAAGCACAATAACCTTTGATCCAATTGATAAGATATAATTGCCCACCTAAACATAGAAAGCCCTTTACATATTCATCCCTCAAGAGCATTCATAACAACCTGTAAAGGTACAGCTGCTCCTCTGTCCCTCCTCTGTGTTTCTGACGTGGAAACCTGTGATGGGAACTAGATAGGTAGAGGGATTGCTGCCAGGCTCAGAGAGAGGTCTTCAGCAGTGTGATATGGGATGGAGCAGAGTGGGTGAGACTTTGCTGAATAAGACTGTGATATCTAGCAGACGTCTTGGGGTACTTCAGTGCTGGATCTAGAGCAGGTAAAAGAAAGCCCATTTTTTATAATTTTACAACAGATGGCAAGCCAGCCTGATGGGCAGGAATCCACTAGTAATCCTAAGAGTTGAGAGAAAGTTTTATTTTCTAAGAGGAAAATAAATTGAATAATCACCTGATCACCCAAGCCTGGGAACCTTAAACAAACAAACAAACAAACAAACAAACAGCCTAGTCAGTCTCCTGTTGTGTGATAAGTAATGGTAGCTCAGAGAGTTAGAGATTAAAAGCTGGTTTTTAAAGAAAGTTGTTCAAAAAGTCTCTCAGGATACTCATATTCCTTCTAACATAGGATCCACAGGAATTTTGGGTTGAAATCTTCTTAATGACAGGTTTTATTAAAAGATGCTTTAAGTTTGTTTTTAAGAAAAGAGTACAGAGATTACCCGAATCACATGGAGATTTTCACCCAGGCTTTGGAATTTAGGGAGAATTAGTCACTGACTCCAAGAAGTATTGTGATATTTACAAGGTTATTTATTAAGGTTAAATAAAAATCTGTGGCCCTGGGTAGAGAGCTTAACAGATGGATATATTTTGGGCTAAAGTCCTCATTTGCTAAGTTACCTATTGATATTGGAATTAATAGAAGGTACTTACAAGTTATTAAGTTTAATTGGGCTAAAGCCCTAGTTTGATAAATTACTTATTGATATTGGAATTGATAGAAAGTGTTTAGTTTGTTGTATGAATTACCTCAATAAAGGCCATATGGCTCATGATGCTGGCTAGTGAGGGTTTGTGGTTATTTTTGATATTTACCATAACAAGAAGCTCAGATTCTCTTAACTGGTCTTCACAGGAATTTTGGATTAATTTCCTGATAGTACAGATTACAAAAGCCTATCAGGCTCATTGTTTAGCTTACTTCCTTTTTCAAAATTGTTTAATCTTCATAATGGGTATGACTTTGAGTTTTACGGTTATATTATTAGTCCGGAAGAGAGTGCAAGACACAAGGTTTTCTGGTTACAGACTAAGGAACACAGTATTTTGGGAGAAAGATTTTGTGTTTTTAAAAAGTGTGATTAAGCTCTGGAAACCTCACAGAGTCATACTGATCAGATTTGAGAGAGGGAGACCGCCTGAAAAGCTGGATACAGGAGAATCAAACAAAAAGATACCTCAATTATAAATTTTTGTCTTGAGAGTTGTATTTTGCAGAGTGTGCCTACTTGGGTTCCTGGTCACAAGGACTTTCAGCTGGGTCCAGCTAACACATGATGCTACAGTGTTTGATTCATACTTCCTATCCCTACCCACAAGGATATCTCAACACCTATGTACAGATTGAAGAAGTTATAGAAGTGTTGTCACCCAATTCCCTGGACTTTGGGAAGGCTGAAAGTGGTTATTCTCTAAGGTTGTTTTTTATGAGGAATTTAGAAATGGTTGTAATTTAACAGGGAGGAATTAGCTAGAATGAGTTGTACAGTCATAATCTCAATTGGTAAGCAAGCTAAAATCATATCTTTGCTTTGGTATAGAATATGTTTGTTAAAAAAAAGTAAAAGTACAGGGTTTAGAGCCAATCATTCTACTGATGCCATTACAAATTTCTGAGCTGATTACACATGTGAGTTAAGGGCCAAATAGCAAATTCATGGCTCTGAGTTTGTGAGAGTACTTTCAAGATAATATTTAAGATATAAAGACAACATTCCAGATTACCTTATGTAGATAATTTTTTTTCAAAAACGTCAGAAGTCCAAAAAATACAAGATTTATTTATTGTTTGTTGAGACATATCTGCTCCTAATTGTTCCCCTTTGACGGATTTAATGAAGAAATTAAACATCTCTAACTCCAGGTGAGGCAAGGACAAAACTGCCTGTTTCATCTACAGATGAATACTGTCCAGAATAGGACAAATTATGCAGAATAGTTGACTGAGAAGACAGGGTGATCAGCCCTTCAAAAGTCTGCAATTCAAAAGTCTGTCAGTTGATTTTGGGCGAGAAGGCTGAAGACTTGAGCTCACATGTTACTAACAGAGGACTGTGCTAGTGGAGATTTGTCTCTACAACCTCTGAGTTCTGAAAGCCATGTTAGGCTTCCTATGTGTATAGATATTTAGTTATTCTCAGATATCTGAGGGGTCAAAGACTGATTAGAGTTTCATAGCCTATCAGGCTGTTTAACTCTGAAAACACATATTTTATTAGATAGTTAACAGAAAGTAAACAAGCTAGCCAGGATATAACATAGATTTTAAGTCTTTCCTAAGCTGGAATATATAACTAAATGTTCTGATTAACTGACAAAGTGTTGGATTGTGTTAGATATATTTTATGCTTTTAGTTACAAAATGATAATAGTTGTACTTAGCTTATATTTGGGAAGATAAGGTTTTTTTAATTAGACAAAAAGTGAGAAATGAGGGATGATGTCATCGTACAGGTGCAGTAGGTACAGGACAGAAGGAACCTTCAGTCTCTAATTGAAACCTTGCCTCCATATCCCCTCCTATGAATATTTTTGTTCCCTTTAGACCTTCATGAGGTCTGTGGATTATATCTTGGGTAATTTGAGCTTTTGGGCTAATATCCACTTATCAGTGAGTGCATGCCATGTGTGTGTTTCTCTGACTGTGGATGATATTTTCTAGTTTGATCCATTTGCCTATGATTTCATGAAGTCATTGCTTTTCATTGCTGAGTAGTATTCCACTGTTTAGATGTGTTGTTCAAATGTGGGATGATGTCACAGGAGAGGCAGGTAGATAGAATGTGGCCTGTCATTGGACAAGAAGGAAGGATGGATAGGAGAAAAGATTGGGGGAAATGGGAGGAGACTGGAACTGAAGGGAAAGGAAGGGACCAGAAGAGAGGGAGGAGTGTGGAGAAGCCATGTGGAGAGAACACTGGAGGTGACCTTAAGATTCCACTCTGTATTTACAGGTTGTTATGAATGTTCTTGAGGGATGGATGTGTATAGGGATTTGTATGTTTAGGTGGGGAATTATATCTTATAAATTGGATCAAAGGTTATTGTGTTGTGTGTTCCTCGTGTGCATTTTTAGGGAAAGAGAGTGTGCTGCTGCTATTCTAGGCTGCCATGGAGACAGTTATCTTGGGGCATTGCCTTGCTGGATCTAGTCGGAGATAAAAGGTAGCATTTTGTTTTGTATATTTTTACAAAACCAGAGATGTACCACATTTTCTGTATCCATTCCTCTATCGAAGGGCATCTGGGTTCTTTCCAGCCCCTGCCCATTATAAATAAGGCTGTTATGAATATAGTGGAGCAATTACCTATGATTTCATGAAGTCATTGTTTTTTATAGCTGTATATTATTCCACAGGGTCGGTAGAGCACACGTCTGAGCTCCAATGTCGCCGATAGGTCGTATACCGTCTTCAGCGTGGACTCACAATGGACGAGAAGGAAGGATGTGCAGGAGGAAAGTCTGAGGGAAGGGGAGGAGACTGGAAGGGAAGGGAACGGAAGAGGAGGAGGAGTGTGGAGGAGCCACATGGCGAGAACACTGAAGGTGACCTTAGGATTCCACTCTCTGCTTTTACAGGTTGTTATGAATGTTCCTGGGGATGGATGACTAGAGGGCCTTTACATTTGGGTGGGAAATTATTTTGTACAAATTGAATCAAAGTTTATTGTGTTCTGTGTTCCCTCATGTGCATTTTTAAAGGTAAGAGAGTTGGCTGCTACTATACTAGGCCGCCATGGAGAAGGTTTGCTAAATAAGGTCAGATCAGATATCTAGCAGTCATCTTGTAGCATTTCCTGCTGGATTTAGTCGGAGAGAAAAGGTAGCATTTTGTTTTTTATATTTTTACAATACCAGAGCTACTACCACATGTTGAGTATCCATTCCCCTGTGGATGGAAGTCTGGGTTCTTTCCAGCTCTTGCCCGTTATAAATAAGGCTGCTATGCACATAGTGGAGCAATTACCTATGATTTCTTGAAGTCATGGTTTTTTAGAGCTGTATATTATTCCACAGTGTAGATGTGCTGTAGAAATGTGGGATGATGGGGGCTGGGGATTTAGCTCAGCGGTAGAGCGCTTACCTAGGAAGCGCAAGGGCCTGGGTTCGGTCCCCAGCTTCGAAAAAAAGAACCAAAAAAAAAAAAAAAAGAAATGTGGGATGATGTCTCAGGTGAGGCCGGTACAAGATAGAATGAGGCCTCTCACTAGAGGAGAAAGAAGGATGTGCAGGAGGAAAGTCTGAAGGAAGGGAAGGGAAAGGAAGGGAATGGAAGAGAAGAAGGAGTGTGGAGAAGCCAGGCAGAGAGAAAAGTGAAGCTCACATGGATATTCCAGTCAGGGCATTTACAGGCTGTCATGAATGTCCTTGACAGGTGAATTTGTATAGGACTTTGTATGTTTATGTGGGGAATTATATCTCATAAATTTTATCAAAGGTTATTGTATTGTTTGTTCCCTCATGTGCATTTTTAAGGGTTAGAGAGTGGACAGCTCCTATTCAAGGCCACCGTGGAGACACTTTGCTGAATTGCTGAGTGAGGTAATTTATGTAGGCATTGTCTTGTTCCATTCCCTTCCTGAATCTATTCGGAGAGATAAGAGAGTGTTTTTATATTTTTACAAAACCAGGGGTGTGCCACATTTTCTGTATCCAGGCCTCTGTCAAAGTGCATCTGGGTTCTTTCCAGGCCCTGCACTTTATAAATAAGGCTGCAATGAACATAGTGGAGCAATTGCCTATGATTTCTTGAAGTCATGGTTTTTTAGAGCTGAATAGTACTCCACAGTGTAGATGTGCTGTAGAAATGTGGGATGATGTCACTGGTGAGGCAGGTACAGGATAGAATGAGGCCTCTCATTGGAGGAGAAGGAAGGATGTGCAGGAGGACAGTCTGAGGGAAGGGGAGGAGACTGGAAGGGAAGGGAACGGAAGAGGAGGAGGAGTGTGGAGGAGCCACATGGCGAGAACACTGAAGGTGACCTTAGGATTCCACTCTCTGCTTTTACAGGTTGTTATGAATGTTCCTGGGGATGGATGACTAGAGGGCCTTTACGTTTGGGTGGGAGATTATATCGTATACATTGAATCAAAGGTTATTGTGTTCTGTGTTCGCTCATGTGCATTTTTAAAGGTAAGAGAGTTTGCTACTACTATACTAGGCCGCCATGTAGAAGCTTTGCTAAATGAGATCAGATATCTATCAGTCACCTTGTAGCATTTCCGTGCTGGATTTAGTCGGAGAGAAAACGTAGAGTTTTGCTTTTTATATTTTTACAATACCAGAGCTACTACTACATGTTGAGTATTCATTCCTCTGGATGGGCATCTGGGTTCTTTCCAGCTCCTGCCTGATTTAAATAAGGCTGCAATGAACATAGTGGAGCAATTGCTTATGATTTCATGAAGTCATTGTTTTTTATAGCTGAGTAGTACTCCACTGTGTAGATGTGCTGTAGAAATGTGGGATGATGTCACAGGTGAGGCAGGTACAGGATAGAATGAGGCCTCTCATTGGAGGAGAAGGAAGGATGTGCAGGAGGACAGTCTGAAGGAAGGGGAGGAGACTGGAAGGGAAGGGAACGGAAGAGAAGGAGGAGTGTGGAGGAGCCACATGGCGAGAACACTGAAGGTGACCTTAGGATTCCACTCTCTGCTTTTACAGGTTGTTACGAATGTTCCTGGGGATGGATGACTAGAGGGCCTTTACGTTTGGGTGGGAAATTATATCTTATAAATTGAATCAAAGGTTATTGTGTTCTGTGTTCCCTCATGTGCATTTTTAAAGGTAAGAGAGTTTGCTACTAGTATACTAGGCCGCCATGTAGAAGCTTTGCTAAATGAGATCAGATATCTATCAGTCACCTTGTAGCATTTCTGTGCTGGATTTAGTCGCAGATAAAAGGTAGCTTTTTTTTGTTTGTTTGTTTTGTTTTGTTTTTGTTTTTTTTTTGTTTTGTTTTCCAGGTACCTGTAGACACCCCCCCCAAAAGAAGGAGAAAAATAGTAAAAACATTATAAAACAAAAAAAAGCACACGAACATATATACACAGAGAGAATATATTATATGATACATAATAAATTACTACTATATACATTTTTTTTATTTACTTGATTATTTCTTATTTACATTTCGAGTGTTATTCCCTTTCCAGGTTTCTGGGCAAACATCCCCCTAATCCTTCCTCCTCCCCTTCTTTATAGGTGTTCCCCTCCCCACCCTCCCCCCATAGCCGCCCTCCCCCCAACAATCACGTTCACTGGGGGTTCAATCTTAGCAGGACCCAGGGCTTCCCCTTCCACTGGTGCTCTTACTAGGATATTCATTGCTATCTATGAGGTCAGAGTCCAGGGTCAGTCCATGTATAGTCTTTTAGGTTGGCTTAGTCCCTGAAGCTCTGGTTGCTTGGCATTGTTGTTCATAAGGGTCTCGAGCCCCTTCGAAGCTCTTCCAGTTCTTTCTCTGATTCCTTCAACGGGGTCCTGCTTCTCAGTTCAGTGGTTTGCTGCTGGCATTCACCTCTGTATTTGCTGTATTCTGGCTGTGTCTCTAAGGAGCGATCTACATCCAGCTGCTATCAGCCTGCACTTCTTTGCTTCATCCATCTTGTCTAATTGGATGGCTATATATGTATGGGCCACATGTGGGGCAGGCTCTGAATGGGTGTTCCTTCTGTGTCTGTTTTAATCTTTGCCTCTCTACTCCCTGCCAAGGGTATTCTTGTTCCCCTTTTAAAGAAGGAGTGAAGCATTCATATTTTGATCATCCGTCTTGAGTTTCATTTGTTCTAGGCATCTAGGGTAATTCAAGCATTTGGGCTAATAGCCACTTATCAATGAGTGCATACCATGTGTGATTCCCCCTGAAGTCCTTTTATTTTTGAGGATAGTTTTAGCTATCCTGGGTTTTTTGTTATTCCAGATGAATTTGCAAATTGTTCTGTTTTTATATTTTTACAAAACCAGAGATGTACCACATGTTCTGTATCCATTCCTCTGTCGAAGGGCATCTGGGTTCTCTCCAGCTCCTGCCCGTTATAAATAAGGCTGCTATGAATATAGTGGAGTAATTGCCTATTATTTCATGAAGTCATTGTTTTTTATAGCTGAGTAGTACTCCACAGTGTAGATGTGTTGTTGAAATGTGGGATGATGTCACAGGTGAGGCAGGTACAAGATAGAATGAGGCCTCTCATTGGACGAGAAGGAAGGATGTGCAGGAGGAAAGTCTGAGGGAAGGGGAGGAGACTGGAAGGGAAGGGAACGGAAGAGAAGGAGGAGTGTGGAGGAGCCACATGGCGAGAACACTGAAGGTGACCTTAGGATTCCACTCTGTTCTTTTACATGTTTTTGTGAATGTTCCTGAGGTATGGATGACTCTACGGCTTTGTATGTGTAGGCGGGGAATTATATCTCATAAATTGAATCAAAGGTTAGTGTGTTGTGTGATCCCTCATGTACTTTTTTAAAGGTAAGAGAGTGTGCGGCCGCTATTCTTGGTCACCATGGATGGCTTTGCTGAATGAGGTCTCATGTAGCAGTTATCTTTGGACATTACCTTGCTGGATTTAGTCGGAGATAAAAGGTAGCATTTTGTTTTTTATATTTTTACAAAACCAGGGGTGTGCCACATGTTTCTGTATCCATGCTTCTTTCAAAGGGCATCTGGGTTCTTTCCAGCTCCTGCCTGTTTTAAATAAGGCTGCAATGAACATAGTGGAGCAATTGCCTATGATTTCATGAAGTCATTGTTTTTTAGAGCTGAATAGTACTCCACAGTGTAGATGTGCTGTAGAAATGTGGGATGATGTCACTGGTGAGGCAGGTACAGGATAGAATGAGGCCTCTCATTGGAGAAGAAGGAAGGATGTGCAGGAGGAAAGTCTGAAGGAAGGGAGGAGACTGGAAAGGAAGGGAAAGGAAGGAACGGAAGAGGAGGAGGAGGGGGATGGAGGAGCCACATGGCTAGAACACTGAAGGTGACCTTTTGATTCCACACTCTGCTTTTTACAGGTTGTTATGAATGTTCCTGGGGATGGATGACTAGAGGGCCTTTACGTTTGGGTGGAAAAATTATATTGTACAAATTGAATAAAAAGTTTATTGTGTTCTGTGTTCGCTCATATGCATTTTTAAAGGTAAGAGAGTTGGCTGCTAATATTCTAGGCCGCCATGTACAAGCTTTGCTAAATGAGGTCAGATATCTATCAGTCACCTTGTAGCATTTTCTTGCTGGATTTAGTCGGAGAGAAAAGGTAGAGTTTTGTTTTTTATATTTTTACAAAAGCAGAGATGTGCCACATATTCTGTATCCATGCCTCTGTGAAAGGGCATCTGGGTTCTTTCCAGCCCCTGCCCGTGATAAATAAGGCTGCTATGAACATAGTGGAGCAATTGCCTATGATTTCATGAAGTCATTGTTTTTTATAGCTGAGTAGTATTCCACTGTGTAGATGTTTTGCAGAAATGTGGGATGATGTCTCAGGTGAGGCAGGTACAAGATAGAATTAGGCCTGACATTGTATGAGAAGAAAGGATGTGCTGGAGAAAAGTTTGAGGGACTGGGCAGAGACTTGAATGGAAGGAAAAGTAAGAGAGGGAGGAATGTAGAGAAGCCATGCCAAGAGAACACTGAAGGTGACCTTAGAATTCCACTCTGTGCATTTATTTACAGGTTGTTATGAATGTTCTTGAGGGATGGATGTGTATAGGGCTTTGTATGTTTAGGTGGGGAATTATATCTTATAAATTGTATCAATGGTTATTGTGTTATGTGTTCCCTCATGTGCAGATTTAAGGGTAAGAGAGTGCAGAGGCTAGTCTAGGCCACCACAGAGTTGGGATGTGTGTTTCTGGAAACGTGCCTTGGGAACTATATAGGTAGAGAGATTGCTGCCAGGCTCTTAGAGAGGCCTTCAGCAGTGTGATATGGGATGGAGCTGAGCGGGTGAGACACTTTGCTGAATGAGACTGAGATATCTAGCAGTTAAATTGGGGCACTGTGGTGCCGGGTCTAGAGGGGAATGGTAAAAGCCCATTTTTTTTTTAATAATTTTACAACAACACATGTGGACCACAAAATGAGTAAAAATATTGAAATGGAAACTGTTCACACTATGAGCCAGTATGTTCATGACACAAGAAACAGAACGACTTTTGAGAGGCAAAAACAGTTAAGAACTTTAAAAATTGCCTGAAAGTTAATCAGTCAATCAAATAGGTATTACCATTCTGAATAGTAAATTCAGTATACAATATACTGATATTTATACTAAGTGGCCAAAAAGTACACAGAAATGATATATGAATAATGTATTTCACAGCATTACTTTTTTGCACAAATCCTATGAAAGTAGACCAGTTTTAAATTCTTGAATGAACTTTATTTAATTTTTACTAATGGTATAATATCTTCGACATATGTCAAAAATCTTGGACATACATGGTAGCTCTGCTGTACCAAGAAAACAACTATTGTCTTTTTAGTAGTAGCAGCTCCATTTCTTCCTTCTTGCCCTGGGAAGGAGCTTCGTTTTCCTGCCACAATTTCTCATGAAGCAGATTGTGCTCACTTCATGTCTCTCAGTTCCTTTTCAACAGAAATAGAGAACACTCTGAAGCAGTTAAACGAAGCAGGGCTAAGTATCTGGGGATTTGAAATACTTATTTACCAGCCAGTTTTAGGCCTTGGCCTCTATACCAGTGTCTGCACCCTTTTAAATTCAGTGACATTGTACCCAGCAAAAAATCTTCTGGATATAGGTTTTTGTTTAACATGGAATACTTCCAGAAGACAAAATGTATATTTATTTTTTGTTTCCTCCCTCAGAAATTATTTTTCCCATATTTTTTAATCTTTATTTTCAACTTTTTGATTAACTAAAGATTTATACCATCTTCAAGATTAGAGGTTTAATTTTATATTCTAAGGAATAAATTTTAATACTTGTTACTCATATCAGTGTAGCCACAGGAGTAAGATCTATACTTTTGTATTTCAATGTTACATGTTTATCACTTCAGATTTTCTGTTGTGTAAAACAAGTAGGGAACAGAAATGAAAATTTGTTGTTAGAATGCTATCTATGTACAAGCCACATAAATGTTCATTTTTAACCAAGTATTTATTAGTTCTGGCTTGAAATACAAAAGTAAATGAAAACCTTTCCTAATAACTCATGATAGACTTTCCTGGATAAATTGTAAATGTGTAGGTGTCCCTTCCATATGGTTTTATAGTCGGGAATGCTTATTACATTTCATGGATTGCAAAGCTGAAGAAGTCAAGCATGGTATTTCATGTGTACTTATTAAGATAAGCACTGTAATATGGGAATTTAGATCATTAGTGATTCAAAACAATCCAGACTCATATGCTAATGTTAAGTATTTCTGAGTATAGGATTAGGGAATTTCTTTTCATTATTTGTCTTTTATAAACTTTTATAGTAAGCAAGCAATGTTAAAATAATTTTCTTTTTATTTTCCTCATCTTAAAATTTTTTGCTGGGTATTTTTTATTTACATTTCAAATGTTACTCCCTTTTCCTGTTTCTTCCTCACCATCCCACTTTCCTGCTGCCCCCCCCACACATTTCCTGCACAGGGGAAAACCTTGGGAGAACCACTGTGCTTCTCCTCCCATTTATGCCCAACAAAGCCATCCTCTGCTTCATATGCAACTTGAGCCATGGATCAATCCATGTATACACTTTGGGTAGTGGTTTAGTCCCTGGGAGCTGTGGTTGGTTGGCATTGTTGTTCTTACCTGGTTTTGGCTGTTCTTTCAGTCTCGCTGCTCTTAACTTTGCCTCCATATCCCCTCCTATGAATATTTTTGTTCCCCGTTTTAAGAAGGAGTGAAGCATCCATACTTCAGTCATCCTTCTTGAGCTTCATGAGGTCTGTGGATTATATCTTGGGTAATTTGAGCTTTTGGGCTAATATCCACTTATCAGTGAGTATATGCCATGTGTGTTTTTCTCTGACTGTGTTACCCCACTCAGCGTGATATTTTCTAGTTCAGTCCATTTGCCCATGATTTCATGAAGTCATTATTTTTTATAGCTGAGTAGTATTCCACTGTGTAGATGTGTTGTAGAAATGTGGGATAATGTCTCAGGTGAGGCAGGTACAAGATACAGAATGAGGCCTCTCATTAGATGAGAAGGAAGGATGTGCAGGAGGAAAGTCTGAAGGAAGGGAAGGGAAAGGAAGGGAATGGAAGAGAAGGAGGAGTGTGGAGAAGCCAGGCCGAGAGAAAAGTGAAACTCACATGGATATTCCAATCCGTGCATTTACAGGCTGTCATGAATGTCCTTGATGGATGGATTTGTATAGGGCTTTGTATGTTTATGTGGGGAATTATACCTCATAAATTATATCAAAGGTTATTGTGTTGTTTGTTCCCTCATGTGCATTTTTAAGGGTTAGAGAGTGTACAGCTCCTATTCAAGGCCACCATGAAGACGCTTTACTGAATTGCTGAATGAGGTAACTTATGTAGCCGCTATCCTGTTCCATTGCCTTCCTGGATCCATTTGGAGGTAAAAGGTAGCATTTTGTTTTTTTATATTTTTATAAAACCAGAGCTACTACACATGTATCCATTCCTCTGTGGGTGGGGGTCTGGGTTCTTTCCAGCTCCTGCCCATTATAAATAAGGCTACCATCAACACAATGGAGCAATTGCCTATGATTCATGAAGTCATTGTTTTTTATAGCTGAGTAGTATTCCACTGTGTAGATGTGTTGTTGAAATGTGGGATGATGTCACAGGTACAAGACAGAATGAGGTCTGTCATTGGATGAGAAGGAAGGATGTGCAGAAGAAAAGTTTAAGGGAAGGGGAGGAGACTGGAATGGAAGGTAAAGGTAGGGACGGGAAGAGAGGGAGGAGTGTATAGAAGCTACGCTGAGAGAACACTGGAGGTGACCTTAAGATTACACTCTGTATTTATTTATAAGTTGTTATGAATGTTCTTGAGGGATGGATGCGTATAGGGATTTGTATGTTTAGGTGGGGAATTATATCTTATAAATAGGATCAAAGGTTATTTTGTTGTGTGTTCCCTCATGTGCATTTTTAAGGGTAAGAGAGTGTGCTGCTGCTCTTCTAGGCTGCCATGGAGATACTTTCTGAATGAGGTCATATATCTTGCGGTTATCTTGGGTCATTGTAGTGCTGGATCTAGTCGGAGATAAAAGGTAGCATATTGTTTTTTATATTATTACAAAACCATAGAAGTACCACATTTTCTGTGTCCATTCCTTTGTCTCAAAGGTCATCTTGGTTCTTTCTAGCTCCTGCCTATTATAAATAAGGCTGTTATGAACATAGTAGAGCATGTGTCCTTGCTGAATTTTGTTTAGCATTCAATCAGATGTATGGACTGATAGGAATTTTGGAAGTGACATAAGTAATGGGTTAGAAAAGAACAAAAGGGGGAAAGCTCATCCATTGTTCTTCTTGTCATTCTTTTGGTATTAGCTTACAAAGG
Organism: Rattus rattus; assembly: GCF_011064425.1. Lineage (NCBI taxonomy): Eukaryota > Metazoa > Chordata > Mammalia > Rodentia > Muridae > Rattus > Rattus rattus. Next base: position 126,292,742 of record NC_046172.1, on the reverse strand, counting down.
AGTAAATTTTAACATAATATCATTTATGTGGACTTTATGTGGAATTTTTTTTCCTGTCCTTTGCCACAACTCCTGCTTGTGCTAGTCCTTCTTGGAAGTCCCTTTCCTCTTCCTTGTCATACTCTTTCTTTTATTTTGAAAGTTCCCTTAAGACCTTTTTAACTGCAATGATCCCATTCTATGTCTCATGTTCTGATTCTTGATTGGTTAGTAGATTCTTTGGTTAGTAGAGACAAATTTCTCATGGGCTCTCTGAAAAGAGACATTGTAAGTGATAACATTTAACCCATAATAGGATGCAATAAGACAGTACGCAGTGCCTAAACTGTATATCATTTGATAGTAAAATAATCTTTTCCCATATAATAGTTTTAACTTATCTTTGGTAAATGTCTGTTGTAGACTAGCTCTCTATGTAATCAGATTTTTTTTTGAAATTTTAGTACTTTGCAAATACTGAATTAAATAATCCTGAATAAATTTGTAAGAGATAACAATGAGTACCCTAAGGATCACAATTCTTCCTTTTTTTTTCTTTTTTTTTTTTTTTTTTCAGAGCTGGGACCGAACCTCAGGGCCTTGGCGCTTGCTAGGCAAGCGCCTACCACTGAGCTAAATCCCAACCCCAGGATCACAATTCTAAGAGATACCCCAGTTGTCCCTGACTATACTCAAGAAAATTCTGAGATAAGAATAATCATTATTATAGTTATCAAAGACTAATCTTTAAAAATGTCTTGATTTGTGGCTGTATTTCAAATATTAATATTAAAAAGTCTCTCTGGATTAACACTTTCACTGCTTTATGATTGTTTATACAAATGTCAGAATTAAAAATTCAATTTTGGTTTTTAATATATTTGTTAATTTTTATTTTATGAAAATACATTTTTCTGGTCTTTTTTATCAATTAACTTATTTGTGATTCATCAATAAATATTTATTTGCTTTCTAGGTGACAGGCATATTATAAATATTGTGAAATACAAAGATGACTCAAGGTATAGTCCCTGAACTTAGGTGGCTCATAGAGTAAGTGTCCTTCCTTATTCCCCTTACTGTCTTTCTAACAGTGCTGCTGTCTTAGAAAACTCTTTTGTTTTCATCTTTCACCTTTCCCTAAACCTTCGCATTTCATTTGAACTATGATTACATGAAGTTTTCATAACCTGGAGATACCTTTTTCAGTTGCTTAATATTTAGAATGAGTGGCACAAATAGCATGTGTATAGTGCTCCACATCTTCTTGTCCCAACTTTTTAATGTTGTTGCTGTGGCAACCAGCTGCAGGCCTCAGGGCTGCAACTATACCATGTACCTCTACTTTCTGTCAAGTGACTTGTTGCCCAGTAAAAATTGTATTTCATATAGGATACTATTCTTTTAAACATATGTGCACCAAATACTGTAAGGTATTCACATGTGTTAATTAAATTTGTGGTTTGTGTTTAGTTCATATTTAATTTGGTGCCTTCTATTTTTTACATTTATTAAATTTTGGCAACTTTACTTGCAAAGCTGTCACTTTACATTAATATTCAAAAGAAAGCAAATTCTGGCCATTGCAGGAAATGGTTCATTTGACAGACTCAATGCTACTGTCACTTGAGTGGATTCTTTTTTACTGTGATACTGGAGATCAAACCTAAGAACTCATCCATGACAGGCAAGCACTTAGCAATTCAGCTACATACCTAGTCAGGTGGGTAATTTTGTGAAAAATCCTATATAACTTCTTAGAAGAATCCAATCTCACACAGGACTAAGCCCCTTTTTTCATGACTATGACTTACATTTAGAAAGTGTAACCTAACTTTTTTTCTTTCAGAGTGACTTTGAGAATGGCATTTAGCTTTTTATGCTTATTTGCCACATTCATCATTTGTGTTATACAAGCAAATAGCATTCCCCACGTGTGAGGCCTCATAGTTCTAGATTCCTTTTTGTGTTTCCCTTTCTTAGAAACCAGATGCTTTTGCTTCCACAATATTTTCATATAGCATCCTCTTAAAACAGACCAATAAACCTTTGTCTCCAACAATGGATTTACCCACCTCTTATTTTCGAGACAGGGTTTCTCTTTGTGTTATCTCTTGCTGTCCTTGAACAAATTTTATAGACCAGGCTGACCATGAACTCAGAGATCCATCTGGCTCTAGTTCCAAGTACTGTGATTAAAGTCATGGATCACCACCTGGCCTATATTTATACACATTTACCCTGATGGAAAAGACAAAAGCTAGACCTTCATTTTTGGAAGTTTTAAGATGCATATATGGTGATGGTTTTCTGGCTGGAAGATTCTGAAAGAGGCATAGTGCATCATGTGGCAAGGCCAGGACATGTACATGATTCTTTTAGACTCTTTCCATCTAAACATAACATTAATTTTCAAACATGGTATTCTTCCATGATGACCTTAATCAATTTCAGTCACTTCTGAAAGCCATACTTTTAAAACATTGTAGTCTGATCAGGTCATGAATCCTTGTGGGAAACACTAAGTCCAGAGCACAGGTTTAGGACATTATATCTAATAATTTTTCACTTTACTATCATCTATATAGCTTCCCCATGTGTAGTTATTTTGGGTCACTGAAATTGTTGCCACATGTTTTGCTATTGTATTTTAATCAATCTCTAAAAAAGATCTCTTGTTTCATTTGTTCTCATCAGTTTTTTTTAATCATTAAAGTGATGAAACCTATTTTTTTGTTGTTGTTATAGGATTACCTTAGTCTGGTACCTATGTCTAATGAGATTATAGAGGAATCACTTAAAAATTCCTTATTGGGGTAAAAGTCTCTTTTTCCAGGATTCTCATACTTTTGCTACTTATGAATAGCAGTTACTGATATTAAAGAGAAATCATGTAAAAACAGAGTTTCTTATTGGAGTAAAAATTATATGTTGGTCCTATCAATAGATACCATGTTATTATTAAAGTTATATACTATAAGTTTTTGTATGTTTTGAATTAGAAGCTTGGTATGTACCATAGTCTGGCCTACAAATTACTGTGTAATTGAGAAAATTCTTGAACTTGTGCTGCTTCTGTCTTAGTATACTGAGTGTTGGGATTGCAGTTCTGTACCACCATGTGTTGCTGCTGTGAATGAGAAATTAATATTCATGAAGTAGGTTTTGATCTTACCTAATAACTATGATAAACTGAGTGGTGAATTCCTCTTTGCTTAGCCTACTAGTTCACCAGAACCAACGAATTACTCAGGATTAACCAGAATATCAGACTGATTAAATAATCAGTCCATTCCTGATTTTCCATTTCTATTAAACAATATATGTAATAGGTAGAAATAGGAATTCTGCTTTGTTTTTATGTAAATAATTCAGCAGTCAGTATGATCTTCTCTTGTTAGAAATGGAGGCACAAAATACTCATGTCTAAGGTTCCCCCATTGATGCCAAATTTCTCATTAACTATTTCAACTTTGTAAAGTATATGATTTTCAAATCAGTGCTACATATATAGTTCAGTACATTTTCAGGTCTAAAAGAGAGTAAACACTATTTAGTCTTGAGAACTGAAACTATTTGGGAAAATGAATTATGAGAAATGTCTTCCAAAGTAGACTTTTTTTCAGTATCTATAAATTATAAATTTGAAGACCATTTTTACATCTTGAAAATAGTAGGACTTGGGCTTTTACAATTATGGTTCTAATTCAAGGTATTCAACTGCAAAAGAGGAATTGATTGTTAATCTAAAGAAAAAAAATGTGGCTTTGTTTTCAGGCACTGTTTTGGACAAATCAATCTTACGAAATGAAAAGATACATAATTCAAGAGTATAATGGGATAAGAGGCATAAAGTGAGTTCTTATAAAAACAAACTTAAATTTCCATATGTTTTCTCTGGATGGAATTACCTAGAATGTATCATTCTTCAAATGAGTGTGTGACAATATCTATAAATATTAGTGGTAAGAGGGACCTACTTGAACATAGTTGTCCAAGGTTTTATTTTAGTTCAGTCATTTAGACATGCAATAACTGCACAACTGAGGTAAACTAGTCAATATCAGAAACAAAGCAAAAACATGTACAAGTATGTTGGACCTCCTAGGTTACGTGTCTAAAGAAGGCCTCAGGCATCTGAAAACTATTTTCAGATCCAAAATTTAAGGACTATGGGTAAACTCTGACACTTGTCAAGGACCAATAGTGCAAAAGAACATTTCCTAGGCATAAGCATGGCATGAACAATTCAATTAAATTGGCAAAAAAACTAGTAATATTTATGTTTAAAAGATCTTCATTTTTATAAAACCTTTTATATACAATTTTTTGTTTTTTATGGAGTGTCAAGCATAAAAAAATATCTGAATGTCTTAGGTGCCTTAATGGCTAAGCGTGAAATCTATTTTGCCAAACTTACTTATCGTTAATGTGACCATTGCTATAAATCTTAATATTCAGTCACTATTTTAGTAATAATAAAAGAACATGTTCACTTTTTACTTTCTGGATATGATATTGTTACTTCTTATGCAGATTGAAACATTGATGTGCTGTTTGTTTTTGCTTATTTACAGCAGGATGATATTTTAGGTCATGGGATTTAAATTTGAGATTGACATCTTATCCATCCCAGCAGATTGTATAGTACGTACTTAAAATTTTAGAAATAGTAATAGGAAGCTTCTAGCTAAGTTCCAATTTGCTTTACCTATACAATGATCCTTGAACCTTGGTGGGAAGGGTGCGATATATAGATACTCAATTTAGGACTGTGTTCACTGCAATATCTTACTGTCTGCACATTAGTAAATAGATGTTCTTTATGTTGTTATTATCCAGTGGAAGAAGTAGCTTCTTTGATGTGAGGTAAAATACTGGGAGTCAGTTTAATACTATCCCCATGTAGCCTAATAATTGTAGTAGGTACTGCTTTATGGACTATGATGTTTCAAAATAATTGTGATGGATATTTTTAATGTATATGATCAGTTTAATTGCTTTTAGACTCCAAATTTTATTCCTCTCCTGGTCCAGCCTCCAACTGTTCCACATCCCACATCTCCCCCACCTCAACTACCCCACCAGACCTCTAAACTTCCTGGGGCCTCCACTGTCTTGAGGGTTAGGTATATCTTCTCTGACTGAGACCAGACCCGGGAGTCATCTACTGTATACATGTTGGAGGCCTCATCTCAGCTGGTGTGTGCTGCCTGGTTGGTGATCCAGTGTCTGAGAGATCTTAGGAGTCCAGGTTAACTGAGACTGCTGGTTCTCCTACAGGGTTGCCCTCCTTCTCAGCTTTCTCCAGCTTTTCCCTAATTCAACCACAGGGGTCAGCAGCTTCTATTCATTGTTTTGGTGCACATATCTGCATCTGACTCCTTCAGCTGTTTGTTGGGTCTTTCAGAGGGCAGTCATGAAAGGTCCCATTTTGTGAGTGCCCCATAGCCTCAGTAATGGTGTCAGGTTTTGGGGCCTCCCATTGTGCTGGATCCTACTTTGGGCCTGTCCCTGGACCATCTTTTCCATTTCCATCCCTGCATTTCTTTCAGACAGGAAGAATTATGGGTCAGAGTTTTGACTGTGGGTAGCAACCCAGACCCAAAAGGACCTGCACTGTTTGTTCTTACTAATAATAAGTGGATATTTGCCCAAAAAAAGTACATAATACCCAAGATACAGTCCACAGAACTCAAAAAGGTCAACACGCTGAAGGGCCCAAGTGAGGAGGGTGCACTTGGGAGGGAGGAGAAGGAAGGCAACCACACGGAGAATCTTGGAGGGGAGCATTCGATATTGGATAGGGAAAAGGACTGAAGCCAGGGCCAGCTTAAAAGAACAGAAACACGTATTTTGGGAGTGAAGGAGGGGGGGACTCTCCAGAATGTGTACCAGGAGACTCAGGAAGTGAGCGACAAGGACCAGTGGAGAGTGTTGATGAATGTCCTATAGTGGCAAGAGGGAACTTGTTGAGCCCACCTCCAGCCGAAAGACAGGGTATCAAGTGAGGGGTTGCCTTAATTCTGTAAAGTTCTTTTCAGTTTAGAAATAGACTAAACTTGGTGCTCTGTAGTTTGAAAGCATATTTAATGTATCAGTCTTTGTTTACTATGGTTAACATTGCCTAACATTTTAATTTCAAATTATTTAATGGTATCTCCACTTTTTTGCATGACTCAGTTAAAGAATTTCACTTTCTGTGTCAAAAATAAGTGAGTTAAAGGACCATGTCTGATAACTCTGCCACCATGAATGTAGGTAAAGTTTACTTCCAACTTCTTCTAGATTTCCTCCTGCGTCAATGGAAACAAGATCTTTGTGATCATTTCAGTTTAAAGGAAAACATTTTACTAGTGGTAATTATAGGTAGTGTAAAGAGTTGTAGGAAATATATAAGATTATCGCAAACCATTTTGTAGCTTCTATGGAGAAAATGTATTTATTTTAGGTAATTGTTTTCCTTTTTTATTTTTGCATTGAGGATGTTAACACATCTTCCTGTGTTTCTGAAGCATTCTTCTGGCTCCTCTGTGTGAGTATGAGTAGTTATAAAGATAATGGTTAGTTCTGAGTTTGAGGAAATCTACATAAGGGCTCCATGTGTACTGCCATTGTGTAAGTAAACAATTTAGAAGTATAGGCACTGTTTGCTATTGTTTCTGCTTATCTGTTGCTTACAACCAACTTATAACCCAAGACAAAGTACTAAAGATGTATTAGTGGATTTCTGTTCTATAGAGTGTCTTTGTAAGACCTATTTTTTCCTGATTCTAAGTTAAATAACATAAGGATAGTGACATACTTAAATAGTGGAAGAACTTCTTTAATATGGACTGTTTTTCATATGTTCACCTTCAAAATTCCATAGACATATAAGGTTAAGAAAACAAAACATATTCTCTATATAAATTATGATCTTTAATTTCAAGAAGAAAGGAAATGGTTGTTTCTCATATTCAAGTCAAGATTTGATTATAGGTGAAATGTTATATGAATGTTAATAATGTCTCATAGAAGTACGAGATAGGATAGGCTTATGAATAGAACAGGTTGAAGATTCTTTTTATATGACTTTACTGAATAGATCTGAGCTTTAAAGTTAGAGCACAAAATTACATCTCAGAATGTAAAGGAAGAGAAATTTCACCTTAGAGGTCTAAGGAAATGCTAAGCTGATAGGAGGAAAAGGAAAGCCCTTTTTGGTCTAAGTTTACTTCACTTTTGTAATTCACTGATATGAGTACAAATTTCTGTTTGCTCTCAAGGTATGCAAAAGAAAGTTAAATACTAATTCCTCTTCATGGGATTTGGGGTGTCTTTTAGCTTTTTTTCTACGTTTTTTAAATAAATTTGTTTAGAAAATGATGTAGTGGTATGATGGGAGAGACTTTTTTTATGCTAATGTCATCTTTTTTTTATTTTTATTAACTTGAGTATTTCTTATTGTCATTTCGATTGTTATTCCCCTTCCCAGTTTCCCAGCCAACATCCCCCTCCCCTTATATATGGGCTTCCCCTCCCCACCCTCCCCCCATTACCACCCTTCCCCCAACAATCTTGTTCACTAGGTGTTCAGTCTTGACAGGACCAAGGGTTTCCCCTTCCACTGGTGCTCTTACTAGGCTATTCATTGCTACCTGTCAGTTGGAGCCCAAGGTCAGTCCATGTATTAGTGTTTGGGTAGTGGCTTAGTCCCTGGAAGCTCTGGTTGGTTCGCATTGTTCTTCATGTGAGGTCTTGAGCCCTTCAAGCTCTTCCAGTCCTTTCTCTGATTCCTTCAACCGGGTCCCGTTCTCAGTTCAGTGGTTTGCTGAACTATGTATTTGCTGTATTCTGGCTGTGTCTCTCAGGAGAGAACTACATCCTTTCCTGTTGGTCTTCACTTCTTTGCTTAATCCATCTTATCTTCTGTGGTGGCTATATATGTATGGGCCACAAGTGGGGCAGGCTCTGAATGGGTGTTCCTTCTGCTTCTGTTCTAAACTTTGCCTCCCTATTCCCTCCCAAGGGGTTTCTTGTTTCCCTTTTAAGAAGGAGTGAGGTATTTTTTGGTCATCCTTCTTGAGTTTCATGTGTTCTGTGCATCTAGGGTAATTAGCATTTGGGCTAATAGCCACTTATCAATGAGTGCATACCATGTGTGTTTTCTGTGATTGGGGTTACCTCACTCAGGATGATATTTTCCAGTTCCATCCATTTGCCTATGAATTTCAAAGTCATTGTTTTGATAGCTGAGTAATATTCCATTGTGTAGATGTACCACATTTTCTGTATCCATTCACTCTGTTGAAGGGCATCTGTTTCTTTCCAGCTTCTGGCTAATATAAATAAAACTGCTAAGAACATAGTGGAGCACGTGTCTTTTTTTTATATGTTGGGGCATCTTTGGGTATATGCCCAAGAGAGGTATAGCTGGATCCTCAGGTAGTTCAATGTCCAATTTTCTGAGGAACCTCCAGACTGATTTCCAGAATGGTTGTATCAATTTGCAGTCCCACCAGCAATGGAGGAGTGTTCCTCTTTCTCCACATCCTCGCCAGCATTTGCTGTCACCTGAGTTTTTGATCTTAACCATTCTCACTGGTGTGAGGTGAAATCTCAGAGTTGTTTTGATTTGCATTTCCCTTACTACTAAAGATGGTGAACATTTCATTAGGTGTTTCTCAGCCATTCGGCATTCCTCAGCTGTGAATTCTTTGTTTAGCCCTGAACCCCATTTTTTTAATAGGGTTATTTATCCCCTCTTGTCTAACTTCTGAGTTCTTTGTATATTTTGGATATAAGGCCTCTATCTGTCCTAGGATTGGTAAGGATCTTTTCCCAATCTGTTGGTTGCTTTTGTCCTAACCACAGTGTCCTTTGCCTTACAGAAGCTTTGCAGTTTTATGAGATCCCATTTGTCGATTCTTGATCTTAGAGCATAATCCATTGGTGTTTTGTTCGGGAAATTTTTTCCAGTGCCCATGTGTTCCAGATTCTTCCCCACTTTTTCTTCTAGTAGTTTGAGTGTATCTGGTTTGATCTGGAGGTCCTTGATCCACTTGGACTTAAGCTTTGTACAGGGTGATAAGCATGGATCGATCTGCATTCTTCTATATGCTGACCTCCAGTTGAAACAGCACCATTTGCTGAAAATGCTGTCTTTTTCCATTGGATGGTTTTTGGCTCCTTTGTCAAAATCAAATGACAATAGGTGTGTGGGTTCATTTCTGGGTCTTCAATTCTGTTCCATTGGTCTATCTGTCTGTCTCTGTACCAATACCATGCAGTTTTTATCACTATTGCTCTGTAATATTGCTTGAGTTCAGGGATACTGATTCCGCCTGAAGTCCTTTTATTGTTGAGGATAGTTTTAGCTATCCTTGGTCTTTTGTTATTCCTGATGAATTTGCAAATTGTTCTGTCTTAACTCTTTGAAGAATTGTATTGGTATTTTGATGGGGATTGCACTGAATCTGTAGATCGCTTTTGGTAAAATGGCCATTTTTACTATATTAATCCTGCCAATCCATGAGCATGGGAGATCTTTCCATCTTCTGAGATCTTCTTCAATTTCTTTCTTCAGAGGCTTGAAGTTCTTATTGTTCAGATCTTTTTACATGTTTGGTTAAAGTCACAATTCGACTTATTTTTCTATTATTTGGGACTATTATGAACTGTGTCATTTTCCTAATTTCTTTTTCGGCTTGTTTCTCTTTTGTGTAGAGGAGGGATACTGATTTATTTGACTTAATTTTATATACAGCCACTTTGCTGAAGGCGTTTATCAGCTTTAGTAGTTCTCTGGTGGAGCTTTTGGGGTCACTTAAATATGCTATCACACCATCTTCAAATAGTAGTACTTTCCAATCTGTATTCCCTTGATCTCCTTTTGTTGTCTGATTACTCTGGCTAGAACTTCCAGAACTATATTGAATAAGTAGGGAGAGAGTGGGCAGCCTTGTCTAGTCCCTGATGTTAGTGGGATTGCTTCATGTTTCTCTCCATTTAGTTTAATGTTAGCACTGGTTTGTTGTAAATGGCTTTTACTATGTTTAAATGGGCCTTGAATTCCTGTTCTTTCCTGGACTTTTTATCATGAAGTGGTGTCGAATTTTGTCAACTGTTTTCTCAGCATCTGATAAAATGATCATGTAATTTTTATCTTTCAGTTTGTTTATATAATGGATCACCTTGATGGTTTTCCGTATATTAAACCATCCCTGCATGCCTGGGATGAAGCCTACTTGATCATGGTGAATGATTGTTTTGATGTGCTCTTGGATTCGGTTTGCCAGAATTTTATTGAGTATTTTTGCGTCAATATTCATAAGGGAAATTGGTCTGAAGTTCTCTTTCTTTGTTGTGTCTTTGTGTGGTTTAGGTATAAGAGTAATTGTGGCATCATAGAAGGAATTCGGTAGTGATCCATCTGTTTCGATTTTGTGGAATAGTTTGGATAATTTTGGTATGAGGTCTTCTATGGAGGTCTGATACAATTCTGACTGAACTCATCTGACCTCTGATGTTTTTTGGATGGGGAGCCTTTTAATAACTTTTTTTATTTCTTTAGGAGTTTCGCTTGTTTAAATGGTCACCTTGTAGCATTTCCGTGCTGATTTAATGGGAGAGAAAACGTACAGTTTTGCTTTTTATATTTTTACAATACCAGAGCTACTACATGTTGAGTATCCATTCCTCTGGATGGGCATCTGGGTTCTTTCCAGCTCCTGCCTGTTTTAAATAAGGCTGCAATGAACATAGTGGAGCAATTGCCTATGATTTCATGAAGTCATGGTTTTTTAGAGCTGAATAGTACTCCACTGTGTAGATGTGCTGTAGAAATGTGGGATGATGTCACTGGTGAGGCAGGTACAGGATAGAATGAGGCCTCTCATTGGAGGAGAAGGAAGGATGTGCAGGAGGAAAGTCTGAGGGAAGGGGAGGAGACTGGAAGGGAAGGGAAATCGTGGAAGAGGAGGAGGAGTGGAGGAGCCACATGGCGCAGAACACTGAAGGTGACCTTAGGGATTCCACTCTCTGCTTTTACAGGTTGTTATGAATGTTCCTGGGGATGGATGACTAGAGGGCCTTTACGTTTGGGTGGGAGATTATATCGTATACATTGAATCAAAGGTTATTGTGTTCTGTGTTCGCTCATGTGCATTTTTAAAGGTAAGAGAGTTGGCTGCTACTATACTAGGCCGCCATGGAAGTGCCTGAGGGAAGGGGAGGAGACTGGAAAGGAAGGGAACTGAAGGGAAAGGAAAAGAAGGAGTGTGGAGAAGCCACATTGGGAGAACACTGAAAGTGACCTTAGGATTCCACTCTCTGCTTTTACAGGTTGTCTTGAATGTTCTTGAGGGTCGGATTTGTATAGGGCTTTTTTATTTTTAGGTTGGGAATTATATCTCATAAATTGTATCAAAGATTATTTTGTTGTGTGTTCCCTCAAGTCCATTTTTCAGTGTTAGGCACTGTGGGGCTGCAGTTCTGGGCTGTCATGCAGAGGCTTTGCTGAATGAGGTAACATAATGTCGCAGTTATCTTGGGACATTCCCTTGCTGGATTCAGTCTGAGATAAAAGGTAGCAATTTTTTTTTTTTATATTTTTCAAAACCAGAGCTACTACCACATGTTGAGTATCCATTCCTCTGTGGATGGGCATCTGGTTCTTTCCAGCTCCTGCCCATTATAAATAAGGCTGCGATGAACATAGTGGAGTAATTGCCTATGATTTCATGAAATCATTGCTTTTTATAGCTGAGTAGTATTCCACAGTGTAGATGTGTTGTAGACATGTGGGATGATTTCACAGGTTCGGCTGTTACAATAAAGAATGAGGCGTTTCATTGGAAGAGAAGGAAGGATGTGCAGGGGGAAAGTTTGAGGGAATGGTAGGAGACTGGAAGGGAAGGGAATGGAAGAGAGGGAGGTGTCTGGAGAAGCCATATTGAGAGAACTCTGAATGTGACCTTAGGATTCCACTCTGCTTTTACAGGTTGTTATCAGTATTCCTGAGGGATGAATGATGATAGGGTTTTGTACATTTAGGTGGGGAATTATATCCCATAAATTGTATCAAAGGTTATTGTTTTGTGTGTTCCCTCATGTACATTTTTAAAAGTAAGAGAGTATGGGGCTTCTATTGTAGGCCACCATGGATAGCTTTCCTGAATCAGGTCACCTATGTAGCAGTTATCTTGTTGTATTGCCTTGCTTGGATCTATTCTGAGATAATAGGTTGCATTTTGTTTTTTATATTATTCTAAAACCATAGATGTACCACATTTTCTGTATCCTTTCCTCTGTTGAAGGGCATCTGGATTCCTTCTATCTTCTGCCTATCATAAATAAGGCTTCTGTGAACATATTGGAGCCCTTGCCTTTGTTATATATTTGAGCATCTTTTCCCTATATGCCCAAGAGTGGTATGGCTGGGTCCTGGTGTAGTGCAATTTCCTGTTTTCTGAGGAAAATCCATACTGTTTTCCAGTGTTGTTGTTCCAGATTGCAATCCTGCCAACAATGGAGTAGTGTTCCTTTCTCCAGCTCCTTGCCTGCATTTGTTGTCCCCTGAGTTTTTTGACCTTGGCCATTCTGAATGATGTGAGGTGGAATCTCAGGGTTGTGTTCATTTGCATTTCCCTGATGACTAAGGATTTTGAGGTTTTCTTTAGCTACATTTCAGCTGTTTGATATTCTTACTCAGGTAAGAAATATTTTTTTAAATATTTCATCCCATTTTTAATAGGTTTGTTTGGCTTCGTGAGTTCTTTGTATGTATTGGATATAAGCCCTTTTATCAAATTTAGGATTGGCAAAGATCTTTCCTCAATGTGTTGTTTGCTTATCCTAAAGACAGTGTCGTGTGCCTTACAGAATCTTTTGAGTTTTATGATGTCCTGTTTTTCCATTCTTGATCTTAGAGCATAAGCCATTGAAATTTTGTTCAGGAAATTTTCCCCAGTGTCCTTGTCTTCCAGAGTCTTCCCCATTTTTCTTCTGTTTGCTTGAGTGTATCTGGTTTGATGTGGGTGTCCTTGATTCACTTTGACTTATGCTTTATACATGGTGAGAAGAGTGGATCAGTTTGCATTCTTCTACATGCTTGACCTCCAGTAGAACCAGCAGCAGTTGTTGAAAATGCTATCCTTTTTTCACTGGATGGTTTTAGCTGCTTTGTCAAAGATCATGTGACCATAGGTGTGTGGGTTCATTTCTGGGTCATCACTTCTATTCCACAGATAACCCTGCCTGTTTCTGTAACAATAACATACAGTTTTTATAACTATTGCTCTGTTACACAGCTTGAGGTCTGTAGTGGTGATTCCCCCATAAGTTCTTTTTTGTTGAGGATAATTTTCGCTATCCTGTATTTTTCAATATTGTAAATAAATTGGCAAATTGCTCTTTCTTAATTTTTGAAAAATTGTGTTGTGATTTTGATGGGGATTGCATTGAGTCTGTAGATTGCTTTTGACAAAATGGCCATTTTTACTGTATTAATCCTGCCAATCCCTGAGCATGCTAGGTCTTTTCATCTTTTTAGATCTTCATTTTCTTTCTTCAAAGAATTTCTGTCACATAGAAATTTCACTTCTTTGGTTAAAGTCACATGAGGATTTTTTTTTTTTTTTTAATTTCGGACTGTTATGGAGGGCGTCATTTCCCTAATTTCTTTCTCAGCCTGTTTATCCTTTTAGTAGAGGAAGGCTACGGATTTGTTTCAGATAATTTTTTACCAAGACACTTTGCTGAAGTTGTTTATCAGGATTAGTTATTTCTCTGGAACTTTAGGAGTCAGTTAAGTATGCTATCCTATCATCTGCAAATAGTGATATGTTGATTTCTTCCCTTCCAATTCTATCCCTTTGACCTTTCACTGTCTGATATCTCTGACTAGGACTTCGAGTACTAAATTGAATAAGTAGAGAGTGTGGGCAGCCTTATTATCCCTGATTTTAGTGGGATTGCTTCAAGTTTCTCTCCATTTAGTTTAATGTTGGCTACTGGATTACTGTACATTGCTTTTACTATTTTTAGGAGAAAGTATAATAGAGGGTAAAGATTCCTAAAATCCACACTGTATACTAGACTATACTCTTGATTTGTTTCAGTCTTATAAAAACATGAAAAGCAACTTATTATGTAAAATAAGGATCATCATGCACTTAAATTGATGATTTCTCCGGGGGTAAATAGTAGTATATATGCAGTTACTATCAAAAAGCCACCCGAAGTTGAGTGTTTGCCTGTATTTGTGTAGGTTAAATTTACTCAGTGACTGTTTTCTTAAGATTATATGTATAATTCTATCTTTTACCCTGGAACATTAAACATTAGTACAGAGAATAGTGATAAAATTATCAAGAGTGATGTATTTGCTAGAGTAATACCAACTTGGAAATTCTGTGGTATTGATTCAAATTCTCTCTTTCTATATGCAGCCCAGTTTAGGTCTCTGTGTTTTTCCATCCTCTGTAAGAGGAAACTTTGACGGTGGCTGAGCAAAACACTTACAGAGGGAAAGTACTATAGAGGGAAACATCATTTGGGGTCATTTAATTAATTGCTTTGTTCTTTTAGGAGAAAAATAGTATTTGGTTTTCCTTCCTAGGCTCATGGCCCAGAGCCTTGATACCCTGATTAATGTTAGACATGAATTCATCTTATTCAGCAGGCCTTAAACCCATTGAGAGAGTAATTGTTTATATACTTGCATAGCGTTTTTGCTACTATGGAGCAGAACATGGCTTGTAGTTGGGTTGATGGTTACAATTTTTCTTCTAGTATCATAAAGAGTAACTTCCAGTATCTTGAATGTTAGTCAGTAGGGGTAAAGGTTGTAAAGGTACCAGTTTGACTTCCCTGTTCAACAGTGTAGCCTTACCAACAGGTTTTACAACTTACAAGCCTTTTCCATAGCCTAAGTTGTTTGGAGGTATCCATTTGGCCAGTGACCCAACTAGATATAAACAATTCCGGGCATGGCATATTTCACTTGGTGGTAAATATTATATAGATAGTTAGGAGAATTGTTTCCTCCAGTATTTATTGACTCCATTAGATTTCTTCCATGTTGTATATATGTATTTTAAGAAACTTATACAGTCACGAGCTACCATATGACACTTTAATTGGCCCTTAATGATTATGGATTGGAGGTGATATAAAGAAAGTTAAGAAGACTATTAGATTCTAATGTATGAACATTTCATCAAAGGGCTTGGATGCAGTGCCCTATTTAGAATGGTGCTGGTGTGATGAATAAAGTTTGATCAGTGCCTTTCTGAGTAGAGTAAAGCTTACCACATTCTACATTTAATATGATTTCTAGTGAAGTGCCTTCTGTATAATCATAGATGAGCTAAATATTTCTTGTATTTTCTAAAACCATACAAATATTAAATGTCATATTCAATTTTGGACGTGCGTTTTTATAGGTTGTCCTTATTCTTCATCTCTGTACCTCCCTACTACTAATCCTATTATCTTGTAACCTACAATCTTGAATCTGTTTTCTTCTTTTATATCTTTTGATTTCATTTTCTTTTCCTTATTCTTTTGATAGTGGTACACAAAACATTTTTATTGCATTTTTGGTTGGCTTAACTTACTTTTTTTTTTTTATTAACTTGAGTATTTTTTATATACATTTCGAGTGTTTTTCCCTTTCCCGGTTTCCGGGCAAACATCCCCCCCCCCTCCCCCTCCCCTTCCTTATGGGTGTTCCTCTCACCCTCCCCCATTGCCGCCCTCCCCCAACAGTCTAGTTCACTGGGGGTTCAGTCTTAGCAGGACCCAGGGCTTCCCTTCCACTGGTGCTCTTACTAGGATATTCATTGCTACCTATGAGGTCAGAGTCCAGGGTCAGTCCATGTATAGTCTTTAGGTAGTGGCTTAGTCCCTGGAAGCTCTGGTTGCTTGGCATTGTTGTTCATATGGGGTCTCAACCCCTTCAAGCTCTTCCAGTTCTTTCTCTGATTCCTTCAATGGGGGTCCTATTCTCAGTTCAGTGGTTTGCTGCTGGCATTCCCCTCTGTATTTGCTGTATTCTGGCTGTGTCTCTCAGGAGCGATCTACTTAACCTACTTAACAGGAAAGAAAGCATCTTTGTTATTGTAAAGCTGGTCATGTTTTTAATGACTGGAAAGGTTAAAGAACTAGGAGAGAACCTACTACTATTGCATGTAATTTCATTTTAAAAATATTTTTTATTTAGATTTGATGGCAGGGAAGCATTAGCTTCTTCCCAAGGGGACCCTTTTGCTTGCCAACAACTTGTTTAGATAGTACACAGTGTTTCTGGAAGTATCATGTATATGAGTATGGTGCAGTATCATCAAATTCACTAGATCCCTGAATTAAGTAACTCCACATTAATTGTAACCATGGAAATAACCCAGAATAAAATCAAGAGTAATGAACAGGGGAGATAAATAAAGGATACTGTAGTTGCCATTATGGTTTAGGAGTAAGTGCAAAGAAGAGGGAATGTGGAATACTCCTTTAATTGGTTAACTTGCAACCATGTGGATTACATGAATAATAGATTACAGATAATTTCATCTGCCCATTTAGTGTATAAATACAATAAACCTAGTGAACATAAAGTCTTAGTAAGTCGTCTCAGAAAAACAAAGTATATCCTAATCATTCCTGCAGTTGTGCATATAAACAGAGACTACAACAAAGGATCTATAGAGGTATATATTAAAAGCCAATGTGGTCAAAAGCCAATTGGACTTAACAGTTAAGTAATTTTGGGTTGCAAGTATGCTGGATTTAGAGATCTGATGAAATATTTGGGCAATTATAGAAGCTGCTGAAACTTAAATTCTCTATAACCATGCTATGTGCACTTCTTTACGCTCACAACTATGCGTTAATTTTCCTCTTAACTAAGTCCTATCTGGTAGAGTACTGATCCGTAGGTATGCTTCTTATGATGTGACCTATATGGTGATAGTGATATTCAGGTATGGTATGAACTGAACTGTATGGTTGCAGGAGAACATGGCTTGGTCCTTTGAATCTACATATTCTTCAAAGGTATGCTATAAATGTGGACAACTTTAAATTCTATCTTTAAAACATATACGTATGTAATGAATTTGTAAGAGAAGAAGGTACTTGGGAGAGCTTTTCTCAAAAATGAAAAACAAGACTAAAGAAACATCAATGTAATTCAAAAATGCAAATCTGCCTAAGGCTTGTTGTCTTTGCCAGTCAGGCTTTAAAAGAGAATGCAAGTAGATGTGATTTGAGTAAAACTGATAAAGAAACAATTAGATGACTATTTTCATCAAGAAGGGAGTATGATTTTTATTGGGATAATTCCGTTTTATTTTGAATATTGAAAATGATGGAGGGAGTGTGATGGGACTTCTTCATTAATGTAATAGTGTGCTATGCCCTGCTTGTACTTATTCTGGTGACATGAGGTATCTGTGACTAGGGTAGTATGAGTAGAGTAAAGTTCACCAAATTCTTCATTTGATCAGTCTGGATGATGAGTATGGTGTCTTCTCCTTAATTTAGATGTTCTATGGTTACTTCTGTAATTTAGGTTTCCTTAGGATGATTGCAGTTGTTCATTTGCCATCTCACAAATAGCTAGAAGTCAGAGAATTGAACACTGTTATTAAAATGTTTTATAATAGATAAATATTTAATGTGATCTCATTATGCTTTGACAATTATATAAGCAAACAGAAACTTGAATATAAAATTCAGGTGGAAAAAATGCAAGATGGAAGACATCATACCAAAGTTGTATGATTGTGATTTGTTAATTTTGTTCCTATGCTGTTCTTTAGCCATCTGGTTGTCCCTGGTTTTCAGTGCATGATCCTGATGACAGCAGGACTCTTTAGGAAGGCAAGAAGTGCTGTGGTCCAAGACCAGGATAGTCAGGGGTAGTATGCAGCTCACCTAAGGCATACCTGAGTGGTGAGGAATTGGTGGGACACAGTTCCATTCTGATTGTTGCTGCCCACCCTCTTCAAGGATTACCCAAGGAAGTGGATGCTTTGTGGTCCTGTAAGTGTCCTCGGGAAAGCAGGGTGAACATAGAGCCAGACATTGGTAGTCAAGGCACTGTGAATTTCACCTATGTTTGTTGTGCCTCTGGAGGACCAGGCTATTACACCTCTTACTAAGGGTTTTTCCTACCAGGTTTTCTGTACTTACATGCTTTTCACATGACCAGAGAGCTGTTCTAGATAGAGAAACACACTGTCCAATATTTGTTGTAGCACACACCTCACCATTTTTCATAGATACAAACACAGTGGAATGGGTTTAAACTTGGTCATCGGGCTTGGTGTTAAGTACCTTTACTCTCGAATCACCCTGCTGGCCCTCATGCAGTTTTAATGCTGGGATGATAAGTAAATGTATGATGCTCATTTTCCATAAAATTAATATCAAATATGCTGTGTGTAAAGCATTACTTAGATTAATGCCACTCAGCTAAATAAATAACTATGGCACATGTCTGAGTCAAGTTCTCAGTTTCATGTGACAGTGATGGTGATATATATGCAGTTACCAATGACAGACCTTCTCTGATCTTTTAATATGATTTAATGAATGTATGATTCCTTTCAGTATCCCATTTTATGAATAATTACAGATAAAATAACACAAATTTGGAGAATAATTTTCTGCTCATAGAAAAATGCATTTGTATTTTGTAATCATTAAAAACATATTATAGCAGGTATAGTTATTAGGATAAGGATAGTCTGAATATGGTACCACATGACTATTATTCCAGTTATTTGGGACCATCAAATGTAACATTTTCAAGGCCAGCTTTGGCTATAAAGAAAGTTTAAAGTTATATATATATATATATTCAGAGGCCTACTGGGTCTGGACTTAGAGAAGATGGACCTAGCCCTCAAGAAACTTGGACCCTAACTGGTGGCATGTCAGGGTGGGGACATCCTCATGGAGATGGGGGGAAAGGAATATGGAATGTGGCCCAGTTAGAGAGTGGACCAGGAGAGGGACAAAATGCGAACTTAAAAAACTTAGATAACAATTTTTAAAAAAGAAAGTTCAAAGGTATTCTTGCAAAAGTATGGAAACCTTCTTATAAATGAAAATGTGAACATGGTCTGGAATTATAGCTAGATGTGTTCAGATGGATGGGTGGAGTACTTGCCATTGTGTTAGTGAATTAAGGAGATAACCTTTAGGACAATGCATTTTACTCCACATATTGAATTAATTTAAAAAATAATAAGGATTGTAATGAAATAGAAGTCAGCTAAATTTTTTGAGAAATCTAAGAGAAATGCAAGTTACCATCTAAGGTCATTGATTAAATTATGTCACTCTAGAATTCTCACGCATTTTCAAACTGTGATGAACGTTTAATGGATAAAGAGGACTTGGATGCCAGACTGTTGTGTGCCGTGCTGTACTCAGATTAGTGTCACTCCAGGACATAAATACGTATGGCGCTCCTCTGAGTAGAATAAGGCTCACTCTGTTCCCAATTTGATACACCTCAGTGATAATGGTGCTATATGTACAGCCAACCTTGACAACCTTCTATGGTCATTTTGTACACTACTGCATACAGGGATATATGGTTCTTTGTTGTGGTCTCTGTTGTTTAATCACATGTACAGTTGCATGTAAAAAGTCATAAAGACTAACTTTCTTAGTGATATGAAAATAAACAAATGAACCCATCCATCTGGTGTTTATATAGTTCATTGAACAGACAGAATATCAAAGCACCAAAATTGAGCTACAGAGTGATGTATAGACTAGTCAGGATGCCATGGGTATTGAATCCCAAGTTCCTGGGACACCATAACAAGAGAACATAGTCTACAAGGTAAGTTTAAAGATATCATTAACAATGTATTTAGAACATTTCAAAATTAAGCATTAGCACATTCACATTCAAGTTGTTCTAAGATTTGGGTATTTGGATGTAACAGATTCTCTAAACAAAATAATCAAGTATATTAGGTTTTATTGATACTTCAATGGCAGTACTATTTATAATTATTATAGGTTTAAATAATACTTTCTTAGTTACACATTGAAAGAAGTATTCTAGTAGCTCACTATTTTTATTTTATGTATGTAAGTGTTTTAACTGAATATCTACTATGTAAGATACACGCAGGCTTCTGTACATGGAGGAGAGTAAAGGATATCAGATTCCCTGGAACTGAAATACTGGATGATTATAAGCCAAGATATGACTGAAATAAATTCCAGTCTTCTGCAAGAGCAGTAAGTTTTTTAACAAATAATCTATCTCTAGTCCCACCACAGCTCATTTTTAATATAATGATGTACAGATTAAAAGAGAAAAAGAATGAAGATATCAAGTTGCTTCTAATATTTTGGGTGAAAAGTGGGAACAAGCCTATTAGTTTTGAACTGGCAGTCTTCCTAAGGAAGAGGAATGAGTTACTTTGTTATAATAATACATGGGATGGGGTGAGGTATCTCAAACTGAAAATCCATGTAAAAAGTTAGAAACCTGTTTTATTTATATGTTTATTAGAAATGTAATTTTACAGAGAGTTTATAAGACATTCAGAAGATACCACTGCTATACCATTTGAACCTTTGTTTCATCATATGTTCAAAGGGGAGAAACTAAACCATGACCAAAGATCTAGAGATAGTCCCTGCTCCTTCTGTTAAATGACCTGGAGGAGACTTATCCTAATGCTAGATAGATTTCAATATGTTCAAACATAGGCTTCCATGTGAGTAGTATTGCTTATTCTTCACCTCATCAACATATTACAGAACCAGAGCAAAGAGTAGATTAAAGTTTCTTTCTATAGAAGAAAAATGTAAAACAAAAAAAGTTGGTTTTTCAGAGATCCAACATAAAGGAGATTTCTGTGTTATTTTTTTAAATAAATAGTTAGCATTCAAAAATAAAGCTTTGAAGAATGATAAAATCTGATGGAGCTGATAGACCCCATTTATACCAAATCTATTATTTTATATATTATTTGAAGGTCTTTTTTTTATATGTGTCTCTATGGTATAAAATACATAAAAGTGGGACCTGTTGATTAGAAGGTGGCTTGGTACTTTTCTTTCGCTGAGACAAATCTCCATGCCAAAGGAGCCATCTTATAAAAATAAACAAATGGGAGCTAAGGGTAGTGAACATTACAGTTTGAAAAGGTGAGCAACCAGAACTATTATGGCAGGGAACATAATGGCAAACAGGTAGAATAGCATTGGAGTAGTTGCTGATAATTTACATCTTGATCTTCAGCCACAGAGGCAATTAAGGATGGCATGGGATTTTGAAATCTCAAAGTTTACCCCCAGTGATATATCTTCTTCAGCAAGGCTATAGTTTGTAATTTTTCATTATTTCCATGTTTATTTTCCATCGGTATGACCTGTCTGTTATGCAAAGTTGCATGTTGAAGTCTCCAGTTTATTATTTGGGGTTTAATATGTGATTTATGGTTTATTGTTTCTTTTATGAATGTAAAAGGGCATTTAGGGCTGATAGATTCAGAATTGATATGTTATCTTGGTAGACTTTTCCTTTTAGTATTAGGGTTCATTCCCCATCTCCCTTTTGTCTTCAATATTAGAGTGACTGCTCCAGCTTTTTTCTTTGGTCTTTATTCTTGCCCTTTACTAGGGTGTAATATGTTACTGAGATGTGTATACAGCGGAATCATGGATCCTATTTCAGCATCCACTCTTCTGAACCTGTGTCATTTTATTAGGTAATTGAGTCCATTGATGTTCAGAGATGCTAAGAACCAGTGATTATTAATTCCTGTTATTTTGATGTTGGTTGGGTTGTTTGTGTGTGTGTGTTTCCCTTCTTTTGCTGGTGTGGAATTATGTCTAGTTCTCTTGGGAGTAATTAACCTCCTTGTCTCCTGGTTTTGGAATTTTTCTTCTATTATTTTCTTTATGGATATTTTTTGCTTAAGTATTGTTTTAATTTAGTTTTATCATTGAATAGCTTGCTTTCTTCATGGTGGTTCAAAGTTTTGCTGAGCTAACATCTGTTGTCTCTTAGAGGCTGTAAGATATAGTCTAAGGAATTGTTTCTGTTGATCAGTCAGGTGTAAGTCTGATAAATCTGTCTTCATATGATACTTGGCCTTTTTATTGCAGGTTTTTTTTCCTTATTTTGTACATTTAGTGTTTAAATTATACTGGGAGGGAGGTATAAGTCTGCCAGAATGTGAACAAACCTCCATAAAAATAGGGAAGCAGCTATGGCCCTCTTCAGGCCATTTGTAAAGTTTCACCAGTTTCATTTTTTAAATAAACAAAATCAGAAATTAAAAGGGAAACATAGAAAAATTAAGTATAAATTCAAAGAATCATTACCTGTTACTTCAAAAGCCTGCTCTACATAAAATTGGATTTTTAACAAAATGTACAATGTTCTACACAGATACCACTTTCCAAAGTTAACTCAAGATCAGGTGAAATATTGAAACATACCTGTAATCCCTAGGGAAATAGATGCAGTCATCAAAACTATCCCAATGGGCAAAAGCCCAGGGCCAAATGATTTTAGTGCAGCATTCTACCAGACTTTTAAAGAAAAAGCTAAATTTCTCTTATCAATAGTGATGCAAATATACTCAATAAAATCTCAGAAATTGTACCAGAGAGTAGGATAAGCGAGGGTCTCAAGAATCAGTGGGGATGGGATGGCTTTAGCTGTGACTCAGAACATTGGGGATATGGAACCTGAAGTGGTCATCTCCTGCAGCCAAACAGGGACACCAATCTACCCATAAAACTTTCAACCCAAAAGTTATCTTGTATATAAGAAATGCGGGGATAGAGGATGGAGCCCAGACTGAGGAAATGGCTAAGCAATAACTGGATAACTACAGACCCATCCCATGGGCAAGCAACAACCACTAACACTACTCACCATACTCCGTTATCTTGCAGACAGGGGTCTAGCATGACATTCCTCTGAGAGGCTCTATCCAGTAGTTCACTCAGACAGATACCGATTCTCACAGCCAAACAGTGGATGGAGTTTTTAGACTCTATGGAAGAATAGGAGGAAGGATTTCAGGCCCTAAAGGGAATAGGAACTCCATAGGAAGAGAATTCACTCACCTGGAATCTTGGGACTCTCAGAGACTGAACTACCAACCAACAACCATACACAGGCTAAACCTAGACCTCCCCAGAGATGTGTAGCAGCTGTGCAGCTTGGTCTTCATGTGGGTCTTAATAACTGGAAAAGGAGCTATCCTGAATGCTGTTTACTGTCTATGAAATCCATCCACCTAACTGGCTGCCT
Organism: Rattus rattus; assembly: GCF_011064425.1. Classification (NCBI taxonomy): domain Eukaryota; kingdom Metazoa; phylum Chordata; class Mammalia; order Rodentia; family Muridae; genus Rattus; species Rattus rattus. The sequence continues at coordinate 126,269,473 of NC_046172.1, read as the reverse complement.
TGTGGCCTCAGTCTGAAAAGGATTTGTTTTCCCTTCAGAGCCTCCTGTGCACTCCTTAGGGTGTTAATCAGCCCCCCACCCCGCCTCATGGGAATAGGAGAGGGAGAGATTGGGGGGTGGCAGTATTCAAAAGATATAAAATAAATAAATAAAAATAGAAGGACAAATAGATCTTTATTAAATTGGGTATTTCCTTTTTACATTTCAATTGTTATTCCCTTTCCTGGTATCTAGGCCAACATTCCCCTAACCCCACCCTCTCCCCTTCTATATGGGTGTTCCCCTCATCATCCTCCCCCATTACTGCCCTTCCCCCCAACAATCACGTTCACTGGGGGTTGAGTCTTGGCAGGACCAAGGGCTTCCCCTTCCACTGGTGCTCTTACTAGGCTATCCATTGCTACCTATGAGGTTGGAGTCCAGGGTCAGTCCATGTATAGTCTTTGGGTAGTGGCTTAGTCCCTGGAAGCTCTGTTGCTTGGCATTGTTGTACATATGGGGGTCTCCAGGCCTTCAAGCTCTTCAGTCCTTTCTCTGATTCCTTCAACAGGGTCCTGTTCTCAGTTCAGTGGTTTGCTGCTGGCATTCGCCTATGTATTTGTATTCTGGGTGTCTCTCTCAGGACAGATCTACATCCCGGTTCCTGTCAAATTCTGCAATTCTTTACTTCATCCATTTTACCTAATTTGGTGACTGATGCCATGTAATTTTGGTTACTGTTGCTTGGGTTCCTGTGCTTGCTTCTCACCATCACATTGTCTCTCGTGTTACCTTGTTCTGATATTTCTGACAATGGTTAGACCATCCTACAGGCCTGTGTGTCAGGAGTGCTGTAGACCTGTTTTCCTGTTTTCTTTCAGCCAGTTATGGGAACAGAGTGTTCTGCTTTCAGGCGTGTAGTCATTCCTGTCTACTGGCTTCAGATGTTCCTATGAGCGTGTGTCCTGAGTTCACCAGGCAGGTCACTTGGAGCAGAAAAGTTGGTCTTACCTCTGGTCTTGGGCCTAGAGTCACTCCTCTGAGCTCGGTTTCAGCTTTCCGTGAGGGGGGGGCCAGATGATGCTAGGCATTTCCCTCTAGAGTCAGAAATGTGGGCAGAGAGTAGTCTCCTCTGGCTTCCCAGGCATGTCTCCCCCTCTGAAGTAAAACTTATTTATATTGGCCTTTGTACTCACAGAAAATATCCCAGATTATCTCATTTACTCATTTTGACTATTGAATATTAAATTAATATCAATCAAAGTTTTTTTTTTCAAATGAAGTAATTTGGTTAAAAGTTTTGGTCAAAAAATTTGTCATTCTAGTGCAAAAAATGGAAAGCTACAACAGGCTTATTCTCATGATTCAACTCTTGACAGAAAGATAGGGTCCATGAGAGAATATTTTCTAAAAATTTTAGGTGAAAAACCGGGTTTGTTGTTTGGCTCATAAATAGCTCTAGGTCAAGTAACATGGGCAATACTATATTCTGAGTTAGTTGAAATTGATAGTATAATCAAGGCTGGGGCTTCAGCAAATATATGTCGCACGAGTTGTGTGCAGTGCCCTATTCAGATTGGTGCCGGTCACATGAAATACATATGACTGGCACCATACTGGATAATGTAATGCTCACTGTATTCTTCATGTGATTTGGCCCTGAGTATTCATGGTGGTATAATTCAAAACATGTCACATGTCTTATACAATTTCAATTTGTCATTTGATACCCGTGGCATCTATAATTACAGAAGATATTTCTTTTCTAGAAATCATATCTCACGAGCACTTACAGATCATAGAAGATAAAATTGGAAGACACTAAATAACTTTCTTCTACAAGTAAAAAATATGTGTAAACTTCAGTACTTAGAAAACATGCCAGTACTATATCAAACATGCTATGAATAACTGACCTGTTTGAGTAATGTTCAGGAAATATAATTGTTGTGTTAACTATGTTCATAATGATATAGATGCATATGCACAGGAGTTCCATAGAGGCATTGTGGATATACACTTAGTGTAACATCCTTAATTATACTTAAAATGTTTTAAGAAAAATCATTATTGGACATCCTAATAAACAAGGAATATTTTTCTTTTACAGTGAGAGGCTATGTAGTAAAAATCAGTCACAAAAAGAGAGTGCAAATGAAAGAACATACTCTTAAGAACATATGTGTGGAGGAGGTGAGTGACTAATTATTTTCTATGACTACTGATTAAATTATGCCAGAATACAGGTCCCATATTACTTGATTCTCTGATCAAAGTTTACGGGAATTATCCAGGCCAGGAATATACAAAATTCATTTGTGTGTATTGCTTTAACTAGTTGGATGGCAGTCAGGTGAGTTATTAAGGAACATGATGCCTTAAAAAGAAGGCTCACAATATTCTTCAGTTGTGTTCGTGGATGTTGGTGTACATTCAGGCTTCTTAGTAATGGCTTCTTGATCATCATTTGGGAATTTAAACCTCCAGTAATCACATCTAGTTTGTATGGATAATTTATTTTCATTTAGTATTCATCACATGACCACATCTAGGTTGGTAATAAATATATGGAAGGGTCTCAATGTAAAGAAAATAATATATACTTATTGAGTTATGCTTGCACGAGCATCTGTGCACCATGTGTAGGAAGCTGCTGGCAAGGCCTGAGGAGGGAACTGGATCCCCTAGAACGTGTGTGTTTGTGAGCTGCCATGCTGGGATGTGAATCCAGATTCTCTGGAAGAACAGCCAGTGCTCTTAACTGCTGAGTCATCTCTCCAGCCTCTGTTTTGTCTAAAACAAAAAAACACTAAAAATAAAGATGAATTTCAGTACCAAAAAAAGAAAAAAGAAAATAATATATACTTATTAAGTTGGCATTGGCAATTAGAGAAGTAATCATATATTGACCCAAAATGTTGAGTAGAAATGCAAGGTATTTAGTTGACAAAAATAAATGTCAATAGCCTTAAGGAGTCATACACTAAGGTACATATTTATTAAGTGATGCGGTTCAGATATACTTCATATTACTACTGCACATAAAATACTGTGATGTTGCCAATGACATGAACAAAATGTGAATGTAAATGCAAATATACCATATCACATTAGTATTACATTTATTTTGGACAGCGTTTAAAAGCTTTATGCATCCTAATGGTATTCTCCCTGCTTTGCAAGTTCATTAATTGTTTCTTGGAATAATTCATAAGATGACTTAAATTCATGATCTTCATTTTCTGGTTCAAGATGTAAATAATTTAACTTTTCTTTTGAAATAAAAAATTTTTAATGGTCTTGTATATCTAAGACCATTGCATCTTAATCAAAATGAAGAGGGCTAGCATCAGTGCTTTAGCATTTTCTGTCACTTCTGAAACATGAAAGGAAATTCCGGGATCATGAATCATTCTATATTTGTTATAGTGACAAAACTTCAGGGGATGATGTAAATAGTAGTGTTGTCTCCTCCATTTTTCATCATGAAGTGCTTTGTCAGTATTCAGGTAGTAGGCTAAAGCACTCTGTATGTGATTCCTGATTGTATAAGTAAGGCACTGAAAACCCAGTGTTTTTCACAGCATAAAAGTAATAATAATCATAGAATTATCAATACCATGGAATTTTTCTTTTTCCTTTTTCTTTTTATCCTTTTCTCAAAAAATACATCCCAACCTCAGCCTCCTCCCAGAACTACCCCCTACCTCCCTTCTCTCCCAGAACCTCTGCTCTTACATTTCCATTCAGAAAGAAAGCTGGCCACCAGGTATATCAATAAACATGACGTAACAGGATTCAATAAGACTAGGTATATCCCCTCATAAGGTTGGCTTGAGACAATCCAGTAGGAACAAAAGGGACCCAGAAGCAGCAAAGGAGTCAGAGACACTGTCACTTTCACTGTTAGAAGTCTCACAAACATCCTAACCTAAACAACCATAGCATGCATTCAGAGGACCTAGTACAGACTCACTCCATCCTTACTTGATTCTGAGTCATGTTCTCCTAGTTTCCTCCACATCTCTAGCCACTGCAAACCTTCTTCTGAGCTTTGTCTGTAGTGCTCTTCTACCACCAGCTGCTGGAGGAAGCCTCTCTGAGAATTGAGCAAGGCACCAATGTATGACTATAGCACAATATCATTAGGAGTAATTTAATTGACCGAAGCCTGTAATTTTTGGTTCTACTCTGGGTCTCTGGGCCATCTAGCTTCAGGATTCTAACAATCGAAGCCATGTCAGGCATCAACTCCCTGCTTTGATTTGTGGCACTCCCACAAGCTCTAAGTTACCATTGCCTCCCAGAGCATGTGGCAGATAGGATTGGCTATGCTTCATAGGTTTTATACCTTTGTTGGTATCCAAGCCCGACCTCTTGGGAGCCTAGCTTGATTACTATGTTTCCTGAGACTTGAAATGGGTGATGATATGCATAATATTACATTTATATAATTCACATTCATTTAGCGATCCTTAGTACTTTATTCTTAGCACTTTGAGCATCCAGGAACCTTTGGCTTTGCTAATGTTAATAACACTGGGTATTCGAAAAGTGTTTGAAGGTACTTCTTCCTTTTTCTGTGGTACAAATCTGAGTAGTGTTGATTTTAGATTTTGAAAAGTAAGATACAATTCTGTGGTGAGTCTATCTGCTGTAAGATCTATTCATTTGGGACACTTTATTGCTCTTTTGATCTTGTTGTATCTTGGTTATATTTCTAATGCTTTGATAAAACACTAAGACCAAAAGTGACATGGGAAGAAAATGATCATGAAGTAAATTCAAGTGATACATGCTAGAAACTTGAAAGTAGGAACTGAAACAGAATCCATAGAATAATGAAGCTTACTGGCTTTCTCTCCTTGACTTGCTCAGTTTCCACTCTTCTACCATCCTGGATTATATACTCAGGAATGGTACTACTATATGTTCTTTATGCATAGTTAAAAGTTCAAGAAATAGGATTGCAGTCAATTCAGAATTATCATTAATACAGTGGTATATTACAAGATAGACTAAACAGGGTCCATGATTATTTTGATTCCTATCCTTAATCATTAGTTTTCTTAGATTATAAAATCCAAAGGAGTACAGAATTAAATTTATACCCTATAAAAATAAAAAAAATTAGATCAAGATTGTATTATTGATTCTCAAAAACATCTAGTTTGGAAGAATGTAGGCCAGAGGGCATATGGTTATCATAAATATGTTTGGGAATGAGATTTTATAATCTGTGGTCATATTAACGTTCATATTAGCAACTTGTGTGTGATATAATATGAAAGATGCTTGTGTTTGGGACTGTCTGATGCCAATCCTCATACTCATTGACCAAATTGTGTGCAGTACAATATTCAGAGTGGTACCAGTCACTTTATATTCTAAAGTAACTGTGGCATTTCTGAATAGAGTAATGTTCACCAAATTCAGCATTTGTGGTATACTCACTGAAGATCCCAGGAGACATTATATTCATCCTCAGTACCCAAGATTGATACAGTGGTAACTTTAATTGACATTTCTACATGTTTAAAAAAGAAACATTTTATGGTCATCTTAATATACAAAAATGCAATCATATTTTTCTGGGTAGTATAAACTATTCACTGAAAGGGAAAGTAAATCGTAGGTCATGCTTTAAGGAAAAGTGTAGTGAAGGAATATAACTATTCTCAGGAAGTACAGCTATGCTTGTTTAATTTAGGCTTCAATTAAAGCTGAAGTATGTTATAGAGGCTGCATGCATGGCAAATTAATATAGAGTGTTGTGTGCAGTGCTTTATCTAGTTGGCTGTCAGTCACGTGAAACTCAAGTGCATGACACCATACTGGGTAGAGGAGGGCTCACAGTGTTCTTCATTTCTTGTGGGCTTTTGTGTTGATAACAGGAATGCTACCGTTTGACTGCAAAGAAACAGAACTGCGTTTCCAGGAGTATCTATATAGCTACCTTTAGATAAGGAATACTGTTTTAGGGAGAGTAAGAAACTTTTTAAGTCAGACAAGAAGAAATAAGGTATATTAACACATTTCCCAGTACACAAATATATTTATGAAGGCACTACTTCTTGTTTTGACAAGCATTTCCTTTAGAAAAATACAAGCAAAAAGATTTATGGTGTGAGAACCACATACTAAAGGTCTATAATATTATGATTTTAGATTAAATTGCAGAAGAGTTAAAACATTATGGTTTGGTAACTATGTAATGAAATGTGCCAGAGATGAGGGAAGCTTTTGTGACATTGTCAACTTAATTACAATCATGCTCAGTTTTGTATTACTTGTACTATATTTTCTATTATTGTTACTAGTGAGATGAAATCCTTACGACCATGGCTTTTCTTTTTTCTTTTCATTTTCATATTGAATATTTTCTTTATCTACATTTCAATAATAATCCCTCTTCCCTGTTTCCCCTTCCCATCACATTTCCTGACCCCTGCTTCCATGAGCGTGCTCCCCCACCCACTCACTTCTACCTGCCTCTCTGTACTGGCATTCCCCTACTCTTGGGCATCTAGCCTTCACAGGACCAAGAACCTCTTCCCATTGATGCTGACAAGGTTATCCTCTGCTATATGTGCAGCAGGAACCATGGGTTTCTCCATGTTCACTCTTTGGTTGGTGGTGCTCTGGGGGTTATCATAGGTTGATATTTTTCTCCCTATGGGATCGCAAACGCCCTCAGCTATCTCAGTCCTTTCTCTAACCTCCTCCATTGACTCAGTCCAGTGGTTGGCTGCGAGCACCGGCCTTTGTATTCATCAGGCTCTGACAGAGTATATCAGGCTCCCTGTCAGCATGCACTTCTTGTCATCTCCAATAGGTTTGGTGACTGCATGTTGGTTTTCTTAAAGGAAGGTTCAGCAAATAACTCATATAGTGGCCTCTATATGTAACCAAGGAAATTCAAGGTTTCTTTTTATAGGAATTTTTCATTCCTGATGGCTTGACTCTCTAAAAATTCTTTGGACAATCTGATCTTAACCTCATGAGCCTCATGTTAAAAAATGTAAAGAAAGGTGCTAACATAAGGAACTTTTATTAGTACAATCATTTATAAAGTTAAATAGTGTAAATCATAGAATGTGAAGAGAGATGGAAGTTGAAGTGTAGTAAATTACTAAATCCTTTAAACCTATGAATAAAAAAAGTATTGTTGATGTATCTAACTGTACTTAGATAATTGCTGAAAGATTGAAGATTATGGAATCAAGGTGATACAAAGGACTTCATTGAACAAGCTGTGTGTACTGCAATACTCAGATTGGTATGAGTTACTTCCTTAAAACATGTTACTCCATTCATTCTGAGTAGAGCAAGGCACACCAAACACCAGTTTGTTTTGCTACCCATAAATGTCTCATGTATGTATATGGTGATGTTGATTTATGCATCCATATTAGATGTTTTTTTCAATCTTCAACTTCATTGTATTATACCTCACCTTGGACAGCTTGATGAGTAAACCGGGTTAAGGAGGATGAAAAAGTCCTTTATGGAAATACTACTATTCAGAAAAAGTGGCAATCAGCTTACTGTCATGCTAGTGAAAACAATTCTTCTAAACAGGAGAAATGTTTGAAAGATAGGTTGTTGGAGGGATCCAGGATGAAGAAGTCTTAAGATAGTCCACATGAAACATGAATAAATAGATTAGCATTTAATAATCATATGAGTTGGTTATTTGATGAAACCTAAAGATAAAGGGGATTGTGAAGGCTAGATTTTCCACATTTCCATATTAAAGGTATTATGTATGCTGCTTTACCTAATTTTCTATGTACCTTGAGAACTGTAAGGGATGATATCCCATATTGGGTAAGTTAATATTTAATGAAGATTTTACTTCTTGTTGTGTGCTCACCTTAACGAATACATACAAGTATGTAGGCATAAAAATACAAAAGATTTTGTTTATTCTTCATATGAATAAATAAAATCAATTGAAACTAAGCGGTACAGGAGCACTTAACTTTACGTTTACTCTTGTCAATTGTTGGCATTAATTGCTTAGAAAATAGATTCATATTTTGAAAATCATTTTGTATACTTGTATATTATAGTATTTTACCCATCTTTTTTTGTTCTAGCCAATTTTTCAACATCCAAAGCTTTTTTATTAACAGTAAGATACGTTTTTAGAATTTGCATAGAGGTATAATTCACTTAAGAGTTTGTTTTAATTTTTCAGGATGAGAGATAAAGATTCCCCTCTGTATTTTGACATCCAGTTTTTGAAACACTATTTGCTAGAGATACCTTTCTCTCTCTCTCTTGTATTTATTTCTGGTTTGTTTTTTTTTTAAGTCAAAATCAGGCTGTTCTAATTGTGTGGACTTAATTCTGAGCCTGTTAATTTTTATTCATTGATCTATAATTCTTTTTATGCAAATTTTTGTTGTTTGTATCACTTTACTCTGTCATAAATTTAGATCATGGAGGGACAGTTTCAGTATTTTAATTTTCATTCCATGTTTTTTTTTTTCATTTTTTTTTTATTAACTTTGAGTATTTTTTATGTACATTTCGAAAGTGTTATTCCTTCCCTGCCTCCGGGCAAACATCCTCTTCCTCCCCCTTCCTTATGGGTGGGTCCCTCCCAACCCTCCCCCATTACCGCCTCCCCACAGTCTAGTTCACTGGGGTTCAGTCTTAGCAGGACCCAGGGCTCCCTTCCACTGGTGCTCTTACTAGGATATTCATTGCTACCTATGAGGTCAGAGTCCAGGGTCAGTCCATGTATAGTCTTTAGGTAGTGGCTTAGTCCCTGGTGCTCTGGTTGCTTGGCATTGTTGTACATATGGGGTCTCAAGCCCCTTCAAGCTCTTCCAGTTCATTCTCTGATTCCTTCAACGGGGGTCCCATTTCAGTTCAGTGGTTTGTTGCTGGCATTCCTCTTGTATATTTTGTTGCTGCTGTATTCTGCTGTGTTCTCAGGAGAGATCTACACTTCTG
>NC_046172.1:126252825-126260427 GCF_011064425.1 Rattus rattus | reverse complement strand
TCAGCTGTTTCTGTGGACCTGTGCCTTGAGTTCACCAGGCAGGTCGTTTGTAGCAGAAAAGTTGGTCTTACCTGTGGTCCCGAGGCTCAAGTTTGCTCGAGGGGTGTTGCCTATGAGCTCTCCTCGGCCTCAGCAACCAGGAAGATCTGCGCCGCCTTTTCCGGGAGGTTCCGTGCACCAGGGTTCCAGATAGCTTTTGGTGTTTTCCTCTGGGATCAGTACTGTGTGCAGCGTGCAGTCTCTTCTGGTTTCCCAGGCGTGTCCGCCTCTCTGAAGGTTTAGCCTCCTCCCACGGGATTTGGGTGCAGAGAACTGATTATCTGGTCGGTCCCTTCAGGTGCGGCGTCTCAGACGCAGTGGACCTGCTGCTCCTGGGCCCTCCTCTACGGGTACCCAGAGGCTGTATACAGTTTCCTCCTGGGCCAGGGATGTGGGCAGGAGTGGGCAGCATTGGTGGTCTCCTCCGTTCTGCTGCCTCAGGAGTGCCCGCCCGACCAGGGGGCCAGAACTCCCCTCCGGGGGGCCTGGGAGCAGAGAGCTGCTGAGGGCAGGGATCCACCGGCCCGGGACTCTCGCCCTCGTTCTTAATAGGTGAGTAATGGACCACATTTTCTGCATCCATTCTTCTGTTGTGGGTCACCTGGGTTGTTTCCAGCTTCTGGATATCACAAATACAGCTGCTATAAGCATAATGGAACATGTGCCACTGTGGTATATTCCCAAGAGTGTTATTTCTGGATCTTTAGGTAGGTCTATTTCCAATTTTCTGAGGAACCTCCAAATTGATTTCCAGAGTGGTTGTATTAATTTGCAATCCCACCAACAAAGGAGCAGTGTTCCTCTTTCCCCACATCCTTGCCAAAATGTGCCGTCACCTGAGGTATTTTCAAATGTTGTTGAGTATAGGTTTTTAACATGTGACATAATGATTCTTCGAATTTCCTCAGTGTCTTTTGTCCCCCCTTTTGTTTCTGATTTCACTAATTTGGATACTCTCTTTCTCTCTGTGCCTTTTAGTGCGTTTGGATAAGGATTTGTCTATCTCGTTGATTTCAAAGAACCGACTATTTGTTTAATTAATTGTATTGTTCCCTTTGTTTCTATTTTATTGATTTCAGCCCATATTCCTTTTGGCTGTTATGTTTTGTTTTTGTTCTAGAGTATGCAGATGTGCTGTGAAGTTGCTAGTATGAGAGCTCTCCAATTTCTCTATGAAGGCACTCAATGCAATGAACTTTCCTCTTAGCACCGCTTTCACTGTGTCCCATAAATTTGGGTATGTTATGCCTTCATTTGATTGAATTTTAGTAAGTCTTTTAATTTCTTTGTCTGGTCTTGACCCATTTTCATTCAGAAGGGAGTTGTTCACTTTCCCTGAGTGTTAAGCTTTCTGTTGTTTCTGTTGTTGCTAACATCCAACTTTAATCTGGCTTGTCTGATAGGATGCAGGAAATTATTTCAATTATTTTTTACCCGTTGAGACTTGCTTTGTTTCTGAATATGTGATCGATTTTAGAAAAAGCTCCTTAAGTTACAGAGAAGAAGCTATATTCTTTTATGTTTAAGTGAAATGTTCTGTAAATAAATATGTTAGATCCATTTCGTTTACAGTGGTCAGTTAGTTCCAGCATTGATCTTTTTAGTTTCTGTCTAGATAACCTGTCTATTGGTGAGTGTTGGGTATTCAAGTCTCCACTATCAGTATGTGAGAATGAATATGCTATGTTTCTTTTACAAACTTAGGTGTCCTTGTACTTGGAGCTTAAATGTTAAGAATTGAAATGTCAGGCTGGAGAGACGGTGGCTCTGTGGTTAAGACCATTGACTCTTTCCAGAGGACCCAGGTTCAAGTCATGGCACTTACATGGTCATTCACAATTATGTGTAATTCCAGGTCCAGAGATTCAACACCTTCATACAACTATACAGGCAGGCAAAATAGCAATGCACATGAAATAAAATACTAAAAACTTGAATGGGAACAGAATTGAAATATTCTCTTGGTGGATTTTTCCACTTGATGAGTTTGTAGTGTTCTTCCATTTGATAAATTTGACCTCATTTACTTTGAGGTCTATTTTGCTGTATATTAAAATATCTACATCAGTTTGCTCCTCAGGGCCATTTGCTTTGAACATCTTTCTCCAACCCTTTATGCTAAGGTAATATCTATCCTTCATGTTGACATGTGTTTCTCAGATGCAGCAGAAGGGAGGAGCCTGGTTTTGTATCCATTTGTTAGTCTTTTATTGGGGAATTAAGAAAATCGATATGGAAAGATATCAATGACCAAAGATTGTTGATTCCCGATATTTTGTGTTGGTAGTAGTGGCAGCTACAGTTTGTGTGTGTGCTCCCCTTCTTTTGATTCTGCTAATGTGGGACTCTTTATGTATTTCAAGAACAGAGATAGAAATGTGAGTCTGCCTTCAGTTTACCTGTTGTGCTGGGACTAACTGACCTTGGATTAGCAATGGGTGCCTGCTGGGTTTCGGGTCTGGGTCAAAGTAACACATTTTGGGAGGAAGATTAGAAGAAGATTTGTGGAGTCCTCAAGAGATGAGAGCAGGGGGGCAGGAAAGGCTCCCCAGAGTATTCTGCTGCAAAGCTGTGGATGAGATTGGGGGATTGAGTCTGGAGGAAAAGAGAGGGAAGAGGAGGTCTGCCAGCAGCATCCCTTTTTTTCTGGCAGGCAAGGCCCATGGTTAAGCAGTACATGCCTGCTGGAGTTTTGTGCTGCGATACCGTTACTAGTGGAGGAAGGGAAGTGATAAGGGGATGGTTGGTGGGATCTACAGGATATGTTGGCAGTCAGGGAACAGGATGTTACAGCTGGTGTTGTGTTGCAGCACTAGGGATGAGACAGGGGTATGGCATATGATAGAATGGAGAGCATAGCTGAACAGTTTTATATTTTATGTTAAAATCAAATATGGACCATCTGTGACCTCTCTTTTTCTCTCATAATCTGTTATCCAGTCTTCAAGAAACCCTTTAAACGCTATAAAATTTAGAATCTCTCTTTTCTCTATCTCTGTTACCACTGACATGGTCCAAGCCACCAATATCTCTTGCCAAGTCAACTGCAGTCACTTTTCAACTTGTCTGTCTACCCAGTGGTCAGTTCCTGATAAAGCACGTATCTAGAGCCACTTTAGATGTAAATCAGATCATTTGTACAATGTTCAAAAAAGGGAAGCATAATGCAACTAGGACTCTATCTCTGAATACAAATTACCAGTGCTCAGATTCAAACTTCTATAGTATCACTTACTGCCTTGCTAATCTTGGCCAAGATGTTAATATCTTTGCTACTTGACTTCATTTTAACAATGAAGATTATATTAGCAACTACATTATAAATATGTTTGAAGAGTATATGATTAGATATACCGAAAGAACCTGGATGAGTGCTTAGAACCTAAACTAATGTAGTTATCATGTAATTTATTTGCTCAACATACTACATAGAATCTGTTGTGATTAGAATAAAATAAAACATGGGTGGATTTTGGATATTGCCCACAAAATCTGGTATTAAGATGTTTCTGCCTTTTATTATTCCTTTCTTGAATAATTCATTTCTTGCTAATACTATAATACAGACAATACAATATATGCCTGTGTACTGGAGAGATGTCTCAGCTTAATAACACTGGAAAATCTTTCAGAGAACACAGGTTTGATTCCCAACTACCACCCATATAACAACTCTGTAACTCCTGTTCCAGGAGAACTGATGCCTTCCTATGACCTCTGTAAGCACCAAGAACACGAGTAATACGCTGCCATACATCAGGCAAAATATTCATATACACAAAGAGAGATGCACACACAAAGAGAAACATTCACACAGACACATATTATGCAAGTGTGTGTGTGTGTTGTGTGTGTGTGTATGTGTGTGTGTGTGTGTGTGCGTGCGTGCGCGCGTGCGCGCGCATGGGCGTGGGAAGGCTGGGTGATCTCATTTCTCACTCTACAAATATTTGTTGAGCATCTAGAATATCCAGATACACCAATGACGAAGCAGGTGAAAGTGTTTATGAACAACTCTATCCACTCCTGTATTTGTTCCCAGAATTCTGTTTCCTCAAGCAAATCAAGAGACATGTCTTTGACCCGGAAATGGATAGAACCAAACATGAGTGAGAGAGAATTTAGGCTGTTATAGCTCAGAAAAAGCATGCTTTCCTGGGATGCATCAAAGGGTGGGAAGGGGACAGCATCTAACAGAGAAAGAAGAGGGGATAATAAAAACGGAGGTCCTGATTTCTCAGGTATAAACATTAGGTGTCCATAAATTAGGTGGATTATCAAAGAATTATGAGGTCTCAATTCCAATCACCTAGCACAATATCTCTGCTATTCAGAGCTAAACCCATCTTCCAAAGCCACCAGTCCTATCTTCTCTAGGCAAAGTCCTGTGCGTGGAAAATAAACTACTCACCTACTCCAACTGGAATACTGAAAGACTCCCACTCTACATTATAGGAAAATGATACTTTAATAATACAACAAGGATGAAATGAGCCAGTAAGTTACTACTGAAGAAGCTATTTAGAAGATAATTCTAAGGCGTTTCACTGAATTATTGGGAAATAATGCAAGTTTTTATTAACGCAGACTGAAGGGGAAAGTACACATTTATTTTTAGCTTGTTATTAGACTAACTGCTGAATGAAGACTCCTTTTCTGTAAGGTAAACAAGAAGTCAGATGATTGAGTTCATCTGAAAGAAACACAGTTCCTGTGTTCTGTTCTGTTCCTGTTCCTGGCTGTGCCACTGACCACACACTCAGGTCTCCTTAGGGCAGGGGTTAGCCTGGGAGCAGAATGATAACGAAAAGTGAATTCTATATACCCTAAACAGTTCCAGGGCTTACAAATGACACAGCCTAAAGTTTAGGCTGCAGCAGCAACCTTGTGGTTTGGGAGCTAAACCAAAAGGTTTGACAAACTAGAATAACTAGCAGCCATACCCACCTCAATCCTGTTTCCTACGTTGTTTGCCATTGAACATAACGGGATGTTAGGTCCCATTCCCATGCTTAGGAAGCAACTTGTGCATCAAGGGGTTTTTTAATAGAAATCTGGAAACAAATATTTCTTTGGTACATGAAAGACCTCATAATTCTTTTGTATACTTATACTACATTTATGGATTTTTTTCCACTTTCCACTGTGTATATTTCAATTATATAAACACAATATGTCCTTTCTCCTATAAAATGTAATTGGTACACATAAAGAAAAGGGCACTTGTAATGGCAAATCTTGGTTGTCAACTTGGCACAACTGAGAAGAGTCCAAAGTTGAAGAATTACTTCGATCAGATTGGGCTCTGTGCATGTGCACGTTCCTATGACATTTCCTTGATTGTTAATTGATGCAGAAGGACCTAGCCTACTGTGGACCATACTATCCCTAGGCAGATGTGTCTGGGCTGTATAAAAAAGATAGTTAGCCATGACAGCAAGCTAGTAAAGCAGAATTCCTCAATGGACTCTGCATTATTACCTGTTTCCAGGTTCCTGCCCTTGACCTCCTGCCATGACTTCTCTCAGTGTTGGACTATAAATAACATGTACAATGAAATAAATGTTTTCCTCTCCAAGTTGCTTTCAGTCATGGTGTTTATCAAAGCAACACAAAAGTAGATTAGAAAGGCTCCTTTGACTACTACTTCCCTGGCCTATTCCTCTTTCCATAGAAAACTACTCTGATCACCTTGCTTTATATCCCTCAGGGTCTTTTCCTATTCCCCTCTGTTTTGGAGTATGTCTAGGAGGAACAGTGGTGGCCATCTGTATGTAAACACCCAGGCCACACAGCTGCAAAGCCGTCTCCTGCAGGAGGACCTAATTGAAGACTTCCTGAGAGATCAAGGATTGCTGATACAGATAATGCCAGCCAATCAGGAACTGCTGTTTAGAAGAGATGCTTTCTTGGGACCAAGGGGGCACGGGTAGAGAGTATTAAAGGAGCTTGTAGCAGTATACAGATGAGCTTGCTAAGGCATTTCTCACCTGATCCCGGAGTCTGTGTCTCTGGGATGTTTATTCCCAGCCACCTTACCTCTAACCCCCAAAGGCAGTTAGGGTCTGGTAGTAAGTAGTAGTCCAGAGTACAGACACCAGATATGTATCCATTTAAATTTGTAAAGGTGTTTGTTTTAATTTTGAGATTATAAAATTTGATCATCCCCCTCTTCCTTTTCCTCCCTTTAAACCCTCCCACATAACTCCCCTTGCTCTTTCAAATTCATGCCACTTTTTAAAAAAATATATCATTTTTGTTGCATGCATATACATGTCTGTATGTATACATATTTCTAAATATAGTCTGCCCACTATGCACAATGCTACTTGTACATATGATTTCAGGGCTGACTATTGATACTGGATAAACCAATTGGTGTGCGCTTCTCTGGGGAAGACTGTTTCTCCCACACTCACCACTCTTTAGCTGCCTGTAGTTCTTCGTGTAGGTTTAGGGCCTCATGGGCTTTCCCCCTTTCGTGTTATTATATCTAATGTCATCTTCCTTGTTTTGCTCATATTTAGTCAGTCCTGAGATTATGGGTGTAGCTTCTGAAATCACTAGAAGACACAATCTCAGAGAAAATTATTTATATACTCTGGCTCTTATAATCCTTTTACCTCCTCTCCTTCAATATTTCCTGAGCTTTAGGCAAAAGAACATGTTATAGATTAATCCACTGGAAGTGGAGTCCACAACTCTCCATTTTGACTGGTTGAGTTTTCTATAGTTGCCTCTGTCTGTTGAAAAGAGAACTTTCCTTGATGGGGGTGAAGGCTACACCTATCAGTAGGTAAGGACGAATGTTTAGAGTTCAGTCAGGGATTTTGCTGGTTGAGTAAAGTGGTGGTTGCAGATGTTCCTCCAAGATCTATGACTTTTCTAGCCTTGCGTAGTGGACTAGGTTTCCAATCCAATAGGATTTCCCTCTTGTTGAATGGGTCTTAAGTCCAATTAGCGAGCCATTGGTTACGACCATGGTATGCATGCCATTACTGCACACTCAGGGTTCTCATACCATGCTAATCATTTTTGTGGTTGATAGGCACAGTACTTGGGTAGGGTAGGGCTTATTGGTTGCTTCCCTCCTTTGGAAGCTGGCATGCACCTTCTGTTACCATGAAAGCCAGTCCTCATGGAAGAAGCATCTAAGTAACATGCAGCTCAGGAATCCCTTGGTCCTCTGTTTAAAGTGCATGATATCCTCAGAAATAGGAATGTACCTTCCACCTCTGGGGGCAACCCATGGCAATAGCAATATCCTTTAGTGTTTTGGAAGTCTCTTGGACAACCAACCTTGACTCAAATGAGTGCTTCTCATGCCTGGTATTTGGGGTTTTGTTAGGTGGCTCTTGGCTGTTGGATAGAGCACATCAGCCTAGATGACAAAATTTCATTTAAACGCTTCCCGGTTGCTGCCATCACAGAGAGCCCGTGGGCAGCACCCGACAAGCGAACTTGAGCCTCGGGACCACAGGTAAGACCAACTTTTCTGCTGCAAGAAAGCGGCCTGGTGATCTCGGGACACACGGAGGCAGAATTACTCTAGGACCGGGCACG
>NC_046172.1:126060891-126252725 GCF_011064425.1 Rattus rattus | reverse complement strand
AGAAAAAGAAAGAATACACAACACCATAACCTTTGATCCAATTGATAATATATAATTTGCTCATCTAGACATACTAATCCTGTACACATCCATCCTTTAAGAACAATCATAACAGGGGGTTGGGATTTAGCTCAGGGGTAGCGCACTTACCTAGGAAGCGCAAGGGCCTGGGTTAGGACCCCAGCTCAGAAAAAAAGAACCAAAAAAAAAAAAAAGAATATTCATAACAACCTGTTAATGTACAGAGAGGAATCTTAACGTCCCCCTCCATGTTCTCTTGGCTCTCTCCCTGTCTTCCGGTTCTAGTCTCCTCCCCTTCCCTCAAACTTTTCTCCTCCCCATCCTTCCTTCTCGTCCAATGACAGGCCTCATTCTATCTTGTACCTGCCTTCACCTGTATGACATCATTCTACAAGCCTCCATATTTGTGGAAGGCTGCTGTGAATGTAAGTCTTGTTTGTGTAATAATGTACATAAATTCTGGTCCCACTAACAGTAGAGGACTCTTTCCTTCCAAGGAGTGTCCTGTCAATATTAATGACTTCATGATAATTAGAAACAACATAAGTCCAGAAATCAAAGTTGTAGCAATGTCTCAGCAAAATGATTAAGACTGGGACTCTAAGGATAGCTCTTAAGGCTGTGGAAAACAACTTTAAAACATGAGTTCAAAAATATATAATTTTTCAACTGTCTTAGGGTTTTACTGCTGTGAACAGAAACCAGGACCTAGTCAACTCTTACAAGGACAACATTTAATTGGAACTCGCTTATAGGTTCAGAGTTTCAGTCCATTATCATCAAGGTGGGAGCATGGCACCATCCAGGCAGACATGGGGCTGGAGAAGCTGAGAGTTCTACCTCTTATTCTAAAGGCAGCTAGCAGAAGATTGGCTTCCAGGCAACCAGGATGAGGGTCTCAAAGCCTATAGCCATAGTGACATACCAACTTCAACAAAGCTATACCTCCTAGTAGTGCCACTCACTGGGCCAAGCTTGTACAAACAATCACATCAACTATGCAAAATTATAAGGGTGCAAGATGAATTATGAGGGGCTTCATAAATCTAAAAGAACAGAGGTAGTTACATTATATACCACCTTGTCAGAAAGATACAAAGACTGATAGATAGATACAAATGCAGGCAGATTCCTGAGTTCAAGGTCAGCATGGGAAACAGTGAGCCCAGGCCCAGGTGTGGTAGAAATAGTAATTTCTGGTCAGGGTCCCACCCAACTAGCTTATCATCTGTACTTAAAAATGACAGACAGATCTCTGAATTCTTTTGCAATGTTAAGAAAAAAAAATGTATGTTAGCTCTCTTCTAGGAATCAAAGTGTTGTGATCAGGGAATGGTGATTCATAGGATAATCAAAAGGAAAAATGCAGTAAATGCCTGAATTGATACGTAAATAAAACCTGGACTTTTGGTCTGCATGAGTTTTCTCTAGAGACTGTTGAGCTGTCTGGAGATACCTGGAGAGTGAAAACAGCTCTTCTATAATTTTTACTATAAAAGAGAACTGTCTCAACCAGAGACTTTTTAAGAATAGTAAAAAAGCTGTCAAGAGCAGAGCAGAACACATGCAGAGGAAGAGAGAGACAGAGGGGGGGGAGGGAGAGAGAGGGTGAGCTTTCTGTAAAGACAACTTAGCAGAACTTAGGCTACCAACTTGGAACCAGGATCTGACTTCCAGATATTCTTTTTGGTGCTCCCAGATATCCTTTTCTCAGAAACCCTATACAAACCAAGGCTGGTCCTTGCCACTGTTTCACATTACATCCCACTCACTGCCCTCTCCAAGTTATCCCCTCCCACAATCCTACCCTTTACCACTTTCCCTATTATTTCTTAAACTCCTTTACAGGTATAGAAAATTATCAGCCATAGAGATGTTTGCAGATCTTCCACCTAATAGCATATTTATACACTCTCTGAAGTAGTTGATGATAGATGCTATAGTTGACCTTTTCCATCTTTGACATGAACCACATTTTTGCCATGTTGAATTAGACAAAAACATTACACTTGCAAAGATCAAGCCATTTTGTTTCCAAACACATTAAGCAGGTAATTTCTTTATTGTATTTATCTTTCCTATCAGAACATCTTAAATATTATTCAACTTTTGTTGGCTTAGTCATGTTTGCCTATTATACAACTAGTCAAGTAACAATTGACGCTTCCTTTGATGCCCCTGATTTACAACCCTGACGTACTTAAACCAAATTCTAAAACCACATCTGTATAGATGTTGAAAGTTTTACGTTTCCTCTGTACTTAGGATTTCCTCCTCCTTAAACTTTTATACCTGTTTTTTAAATCAGGTTAGCTTTGCCTCATTTAACTATTTGTTGTAGTAAAATATTTAAATATTCTAGACTTTTAAGATACTATTAGACTCCTCTTGCCAAAATAAGAATCGTCTTCCAGTGATACTTTGCTTTTTAAAATATATTTTTAAACCAAAATAATTTGCTAAATTTAATGGTTAAAATTTGTTAAGATTTGTTAAAATTCAATATAAAAAAGTAGAACAGAACTGAAAAATATCATCCTGAGATAACTCAGATTCAAAAGAACATGCATGGTATATACTCACTAATAAGTGGATATTAGCCAAAAATACATACGGATTACCAAAGAAACTGTCCACAGAACTCAAAAAAGGTTAACAATCCAAAGGGCCAGTGGTGAGGGAGGGAGGGACATAGGTGGGAAAGAGAACAGGGAGGGGAAGAGGAGAACATGATCAGGTATTGGGAGGGGAAAAAGGATTGAAACCCTGAGGGCCAGCAGAAAGAATGGAAATGGACAACCTTGGGAGGTAAGAGGTGGGGTGACACCCCAGAATGTACCAGAGACCTGGGAAGTGAGAGACTTTCAGGAGTCAAAGGGACAGACCTTAGATGAAATGTCCAAAAGTGGGGAGAGGGAACTTGTAGAGCCCACCTCCAGCAGAAAGACAGGGCATCAATGAGGGATGGGGTTACCATCATACAGTCAAAACTCTGACCCATAATTGTTCCTGTCTGAAGGAACTGCTGGGACACAAATGGAGAAGATATTGAGGAAAAGGAGGTTCAGAGACTGGCAGAAAGTGGGGTCCAGATCAAGGAAGGGCCCCAAGGCCTAACACTATTATTGAGGCTATGGAGCACTCACAAAAATGGACCTATCATGGCTGCCCTCCAAACTACCCAACATCCAGCTGAAAGTGTCAGATGTAGATATGTGCTCCCAACCAATGGACAGAATCTGCTGACCCCTCTGGTTGAAGTAGTGAAAAGCTGGAGGAAGCTAAGGAGGAGGGCAACCCTGTAGAGGGATGAGCAGTCTCAATTAACCTGGACCCCTGATCTCTCTCAGAAACTGAATCACCAACCAGGCAGCACACACCCAGTTGAGATGAGGCCTTCAACACATAGACAACAGAGAACCCCTTGGTCTGGGTTTAATCAGAGAACATGTTCCTAACCCTTAAGAGACTGGAGGCCCCAGGAAGTTTAGGAGGTCTCTTGGGGTGGGTATGGTGGGGACATCCTTGTAGAAATATTGGGAGGAGGTCAGGGAGGAGCTATGGGATGTGGAACTGTTGGGGGGCATGGATCAGGAGGGGAATAAAATCTGGAATGTAAAAATAAATAAAAATTAAAAGAAAACCAATAATTTTGTGTCTCTAACTCTTGACCACTTACAATTATATGAGGTAAGAGAAAAGACACTCCTTCAATTTAGAGGACATGGGAAACCAGAATGGTATAATAAAAAAATTAGAGGACACAGGAAACCAGAATGCTATAATAAATAGTACTTATGGGAAATCACCATAACTTGCCCCTGGGTAGGTTATAGCACTGTAAATAACAGTAATAACTACTAATATTTTCTGAACGTTGCTATGTTCTGTCTTAAACTCTTTATAAGCAGCACCTTGAGTCATTTTCACAATAATCTGATGAGGCTCAAGTAAACAAAGTAAGCTGTGAGTGTGGAATTTACATATACACTTTCAGGATCTGATGCAATAGTTCACTCTCGTAACTACTCCATTATACTTGTTATGAGGGAAGTATTAACACTTTAGGTACACAAATATGAAAATTAATATTCTGAGTTTAAGAATTGACTAATGTTACTCAATATATAAAGACCGGGTTTGAACTGAATTTAATTTTGCCTGACTTGGACCAGTTTTCTTTCAGCCCTGCCTCATTTATGAAGTCAAATAATATTCATCCGGTGTCTAGACAGTGTATACTTTTAATTTTTAGATGAACACCTCCCAGTTACTTTTGTATCATCATCATTAGGTTCTAGGAAATTAAGGCTAAGAACTATTTTGACCAATGGGATCCTAAGTGTTTCTCTCTCTCTCTCCTCTCTCTCTCTCCCTCTCCCTCCCTCCCTCCTCCCCTCCCCCCTCTCTCTGCACTAATTTTCATAACCATACACCAGTTTCTAATCTTAACAACAGAAAATAAAGGTTCTCTTTTTTTCCATATTCTCACCAACATTTGTTTTTGGTGTTTTTTTGTTTGTTTGTTTGTTTGTTTTTGTTTTTTGTTTTTGCTTAGACATTCTGACTAGGGTAAGATGAAATCTCTATGTTTCATGTAGTCTTGATAAACATTTTTCAGTAAACATAAGCAACTACTGATAGATATTCTCCATTCTCATGGCCTCTTATAAAATTTGGATATACAAACAGAAAAATACTGATTTTGGTCTTTTTTTCTTCAGAGGCATAAAGCATGTTTGTTTTCTTCTCAAAGAACCAAAGGAGAAAGAGTAGCAGAGTGGAGGAAGAAGAGGAGGAGGTGGCGGAGGAGGAGGAGGAGGAGGAGGAGGAGGAGTAGGAGGTGGAGGAGGTGGAGGAAAGAATAATATTTTCAACATTTTCAAAGTCTCTTTTTCTTTCTTTTGAATACTTCAGTAAGGCCATGACCCATTTGACCATAGTATCACTTTCTTCGTGATTTTGTTGTTGCTGTTGCTTTTAAAATTATTAGAGAGGGAAAGCCAGTAAAATGTAATTACAAGAGTAATTATGGAGACCTTTAAGTTAAACATGTATTTATCCAGTTCAACAAAACTAAGTTTAGTTATATTTTAGAAACAGCTAGGCCCTGTTGAAAATAATGGAAAAGATGAAAGGATGAAGTAGAAGATTTGTTCAGACAAACAGAAATGACCACCCCTTACTTTATAATTAACTAGGGAAAAGATTAATTATCAGGTTTAAATATTTGGATATTTGAAGGAATGGCAGTACAGGAAGATAATCCTGGGTATAGAATCAAAATACAGCTATGTATTTCATATACAGTTAGACTTTTGCAAATCTAAAATGTTTCCTTTGGTGGTTTTCAAGTATGAACAAGAACAGAAGCTCTTATAGTGGATAGTCCAAAGGGTTATTTCTTTTTATTATTTTTGTTTTTATTGGTTATTTTATTTATTTACATTCAAATGTTATCCCTCTTCCAAATTCTCCTCCTGAACCCCCTTATCCCCTCCTCCCTCCCCCTGCCTCTGTGAGGGTGCTACCCTACCCACCTACCCACTTCTGCCTCAGTGGTCTAGCATTCCCCTATCCTGGGTCATCAAGCCTCCACAGGACCAAGAGCTCCCTTTCCAGTGCTGCTAGATAAGGCAATTTTCTTCTACATATCCAAATGGAGCCATGGGTACTCCCTGTGTACTCTTTGGTTGGTGGTTTAGTCCCTGGGAGCATTGGGGGATCTGGTTAGTTGATATTGTTCTTCAGGTAGATTTGCAAACCCCTTCAATTCTTTCAGTCCTTCTCCTAACTCCTCCATTGGGGTCCCTGTGATCAGTCCAATGTTTGGCTGTGTATATCCACATCTGTTTGGTCAGGTTCTGGCAGAGCCTCTCAGGGGACAGCTATACTGGACTCCTGTCAGCATGCACTTCTTGGTATCAGCAATAGTGTCTGCGTTTGGTTCTGCAGATGTGGTGGATCCCTGGGTGGGGCAGTCTCTGGGTGGCCTTTCCTTCAGTCTCTGCTCCACTCTTTGTCCCTGCATTTCCTTATGACAGGAGAAATTCTGGATTAATACTTTTGAGGTGGGTGGGTGGTCCCATTCCTCAAATGGGGGTCATGCCTAACTACTGGATATGGTCTCTACAGGCTCTATCTCCCCTGTGTTGGGTATTTTGACTAATGTCCTCCCTGTTGGGTCCTGGCAACCTCTTGGGTCCCTAGCATCTTTGACTTTCTAGTAGCTACCCCCAGTTCCCCTTCCCCCACTCCTATACACTAAATACTTTCAAATTCCTGATCCTCTGCACTTCTCCCCATCTTCTATAACAATAATCATATCCCTCTAGTGTGGACGAGACCAGTTACTAATATCTAGCTTATATTTTATGGCAAGATGAAAGGAATTTTACACATAAAATTATGGACCCCAATTAATTTAGACTTAATAAAAGGGGGGATTAATTCATGCTGTCAGGAATTATTCAGATGAAATCCTTAAAAAGAGGACTTGAAATTTCCCTGAGTCAGAAAATCATCGTTTAATACTGACCTTCAATAAAAAAGCTGCCAAGTTGCTAAAGGACTGAGTCATGGGCTAAGAGAGTTCAGGTGTCTTTTAAGAACTACGTAGGTTCTGCACCATGATCACTTTTGGCCAACATACAGGAAGAAAATGTAACCCTTTGTGTTATAATAACAGCACACCACATCGAAGTTGAGCTTCTAATGAGATTACAGCAATTGCTACTACCTTGATTGCAAATTGCTCATACCCAGTAGCAGCTGACACAGCCGAATGGTGCCAACAGTATTTTTAACTTTAAAAAAGCTGCAATAAAACAACTTTGTTGTGGTTATTTTTTCAGTCAGCAACAGAAAACCAAAACATTTAACTTCAAGCAAGTATATGGAAACTTCACAGTTACTCCATTTAGGAAGGTGGTTTGTTACTATAGTAGAAAGAAATCATGGTTGAGTAAATGTGCATGAGAGAAGAATTTGGCAATTACTGCATAGGATACACACTGTGCATGAAACTTGTTCATGTAATATTTTATTTCTATGTCAAATCCACCTACTCTGTTGCGCTACACAGTGGTTAGTTTGTAGTTGTAATTCAGTTGGAATTAACTTGTTTATAGTAGAAACTAAAGGATTTTTTAATAATAATTCTCTAGATAGCCATGATATTGCTGAAATTTTTATTTCAATATTGATGAACAAATTTGGAATTAAACATCTTACATGCTACTTTTCATTCAATCAGCTACTTGGGACACTGAGAATTCTACTTCTGTCTTTATCTTCTATGCTCAAAAGCAACTTTGTTTAGACTCTTACCTTTAGGACTTACGCTACTACTTCTCCATCATCTCCACTTTCGTTTGCTCTGCAGGTTTATTTTGACTGTAACTTTTATCTGTGGATTACCCTGCCTTTCACAGCTTGGCAAGTCTCTTTAATCGTAACAAAGTTTTTTTTATTACCTGCATGCTCTGTCTTCACATCCTTCCTGGACAGGCTGCTCCTCTTCAAGAAATGCTCAGTATCTAGCCATTTCATCCACTTGAGAAATTGGTGGCAATGTTTTTAAACATTGCTCACTTCTCACCTCTACTTTCAAGTCTTTGTTCTATGTACCTTTCCTCCTCTTTTCTGTTTGCCCCTTGACGCTCCACCCCTGAAGGTTAGGCTAATCATTGCCGCCTCTCACCCCTCAGAACAGTCAGTTCTCATTCCATAATAAACAGTAACTGGTAATAATTCTATTAGAATTACTGTGCCTCCCACTGACTGAACCCATCAGCAGTACAAATCTTATCTCGTTCATCTTTGGATTCCATGTACTTGAGCATAGAAGATAAAGATAGAAAGAAGTAAAATTCTCAGTGTCCTAATTAGCTGATTGAATGAAAGTGGTCTTTACAAAGATCCAGGAGAGTCTTGATGAATCCTCATAACTTTTCTTTAAATGCCTGGCCCTTAAAATTATGAAGAGCTTAGAAATTGATAGAAATAAGAACAATAGTTTTCTTAAAAGTTTCCCCCAAAATATTACTGTCTACCATCCCTATTTCAGTATGAAAAGAAATAAAATAGGAGAAATTGTGGCTATAAAAATGGAGAGGGATCACTAATTTTAATCCTGATGCATTTGATCTCAATCTTGGTTGACTCTCCAAACTCTTAACAATCTTTCAGATACCAAACATTCCCTAGTAAGATGGCTGCATGTCCCTTTTTCTTATAGTTTATCTTGTTAATTGATTAATACTGTTTACTTACAAAAATTATCACAACAAATTTCCACTACACAGTGGTGGAAAGAGAGTAAAAAATTAGCGAACTTATGGTAGTACCTGCTATGGTAAAATTCACTGTGATACAGATGAAAAACTTGTTATTCATACTGGATTGTGCAAGATATTGCAAGAGTTCAAGCAATCGAGGCTTAAAAAGAAAAGCATTCATATGAGTTCTTATAGTAGTAGTAGTGACTACTATCTTGGCATCCATTCTAAAGTTCACATTGATTATCTGCATTATCATAGGAAGCTTTGGTGTGATTTTGTACCTCTTTTGAAATAGATAGTAACTGTAACTAGAAAATATACTCAAAAACGTTTATCACAACTCTAGAACTTCTGGCACTCAGTTGTCTTAGGGATGAATACTTGTCATTCAAGCACTAAGTTAGGAGTCAGTTGCTATTAGATTTGACCAAGTATTACCACAATCAACTAAGAAATAATGCTCTACTCTGACACACTCAAGATCACAGTTGAGGGTGAAAGACCACCGGGGTGGGGAAGACCCCCACTCAAATCTCGAGACAACACAACCCCCAAGAACTCACGAGAAACCAGTCTTGATGTAATAAACAAGAGGTGTATTTGAGGAACCAGAGCTCTGGGGACGACACGTATCTCACACAGGAGACAGAGGAGTTGACCCCGAGCCCAATTAGGGGAAGGGTTTTATAGGGAAAATTACATACGTAGTTGGCAACAGTCACACAAAGCAATTTCATTGGTTTGTAACTTGGGCTCAGTTCAACTCTAGGCCGCCCTCCTTCTGGGGCAAGCTGACCCTAATTCTCATTTTTCTCAGGACTGTTGAGTCAGGCCTTATCGAGGCCAGATGGTTTGTGGTGGCTACAGCCAGGCTACATCCCCAAAATATGTTATGTTATTCTTTGTTGTGAGGTGCACTTGTCCTCACAGCAGGGTCAGTGGAGGATAGTTTAAAATCTTTATTCTTTCAAGGCCACAACATCTTTCCCAACACCCAGCACAAATGGGACTCCCCACAGGAACCAGGGAAACACAAACCCCCGCCCAGCCAGAGGCATGGGCTCCTTTCAGCTTGCTCCTGTCCCTGGAGCAAACCCAGGGCTCTGGCTCCCCACTCACTCCTGCAACACTCAGACAAAGCTTGACTCCCAGGAGCACTGACACAAAAGAATCTCAGGAACTTGGTCACACCAGGATTTCAGGATCCTAGAGGCAGCTTGACTCCCAGGAGGGCTGACACACCAAGGAGCTCAGAATCACAGGATCCCAGGATTACAGAGACAGCTGGACTCTAATGGGGTTCTGACACAGCCAGGAGTGACAGAGAGAAAAAAAAAAAAAAAGAAAAAAAAGTGTAACAATGCTCTACACTTGAGGAGAATATATGCATTCAGTTTTCAGAAAACTCGGCAACAAATAATTGAGGTGTCAAATGAAAATAAGAGAGTAATTAGTGAAGTTTTGCATAGAGGGTCTTTATTAGCTCAAATTTCCACTTTTTTTGCATCGCGAGTCTCTAGATTGACAAGCAAAGTATGTAGGCATGGTATGGAGCTCCATACCAACAGTCCCAGGTAGTCATGCCTGGGTTTAAATGACAACTATGACATTACATTAAGTCAGTTGTTTAATCCCTCTGTGTATCAATTGTCTAATATGTCTTAGAATAATAATAATTATAGAATGTCAAAAAACAACATGAAGAAAAACAGAAAAATTAAAAAGAACATTGCTAATGTAGAGTTCATGAAGTCTACTATTTATTCCTCTGTTTAAAGAGCTATTATTGTATAATTTTGAGGTCCTCTTCTGATCCTGTTTCTCTGTCTATATCAGAAAAGGAATAGACATTTATAGGTTTTCTCCAGGTTTAATGCATGTGCAAATTATCCAAGTAACTTGTTAAAATGTAAACATGTATACAGCAGGTCTGGGGATGCCCCTCGTGTTCAGAATTCTATGAGTCTCTTCCTATGATATTACGAGGTACTGCTAGATGTGCTATTGGCTGATCCTTACCTACAGCTACAGGGAAAGAAAAGTCAGTTTTTGCTTTCCCTGTGGAAATCAAGCTTGTCATTCTGCCACTTGTTTAGCTAGCATAGTCTGAAAGCAATGCTCAGGTCCCATTTCTCTGGAAAGCTTTAGTGCAGGGAGCCATGTAGCCCTCTTTCCAATCCTCCTCAGAGTAAGTTTTTTTTTCCTTCTCCTTGAAAAAGAATGTTTTCGGTCACTGAAATATCTACCAAGGAAATAAGATTTATGTCAATGTAAGCCTAATTATTTTGGAAATCTTATATCCGACAAAGCTTAGGGATATTCTCATGTAATCAGACTTCAAATCCCACAGTGGCATGAACAAATGTTTAGTAGATCTTAAATTGGATGGTTAAATCCTCCTTCTGTCTGTTTAAATCTATTGCTATGATTTTCTTTTAGGCATGTTTTCTATTTTTACTTTTTTCTTTAATAATGTTCTAAGTGATTTTTTTTATTTGCTTCCCCAACTTCTTGTATCTATCATTGATATAGAAATGTGCAGTTTAGCGGAACCCTCCCCATGGGTACCACAAAAATGTACACGTTTCTGGTCTTTAAACCTGTCTTATTAAACTGCTCCTGTGGAGCATAGATACCTCTCTACACAGTTTAGCATAGGTTAGCAGAGAATTGCTCCCTGAAAATAAGACTCAACTTGGACATTGTCAAAATATCCTCTTACCTTCATAAATGCTAAGGTATTTTGGGAACTCATGAGAAATGTAAATATGATTGAAGAATCAAATTATCTCCCAGGAGTCTGGTTATGCTGTAGACTATGTCTTGTGTTCCTGCTTCAGTTGAACTCTGAGCGTTTGTACTCATCCTCATCAGTGGGGGCTTGACACATACTCACCTAACCTTTAAGTTATCCCTGCTTTATAGGTCACTAGAAGATTCTTCACTATAATATGAGAAAATGTAGGTCAGTGTTTTAATTTCCAATTAGTGCTATGGCATTATTACCAGTAATATTAAAATAGAAACTTAAAATTTTATAGCCTAACTGAACTCAATTCAAGGTGTTGGCAGGACCACAGTCTCTCTGAAAGTTAGACTAAAGGTATTTTCCACCTAGCATCCTACTAGCTTCTAAAAGATCTATGCATTCCTTGAATTGTGGCCTGTTAAGCTATCTTCAAAGTTTGCAATCAACAGTCAAACTTGTTTCCCTTTCCATTACTCTAATTTTATCTTCTCTGTTTTCCACATTCAGTGGTTATTTTCATTACACTACAACTACTCCGGAGACAGATGGACAATCCAAGTCAGTTTTTAACCTCAAGGACTCTGATCTTTAAACTAATCACATCTGCACAATGCCCTGTGTCATATAAGTAACATAGTTACAGAAGCTAGAGATTTGGATTTAATATGTTTAGGAAACTCCTCTTTATTCATATCTCTACCTTTTCAAGCTTGAGTACACTAAAACATAGCATTGCCTATCATCAATTTTCTCTCTCAGAAAAAAATTACATTTCCTTTGTGGATCCAATCTTAATGTATTGGACCTACATAGGCCCTAAATAGTTGATTATATGACTAAACTCACCCAATCAACCACATGTCTTTCTTTTGACACAGTTGTTGGTGAAGGGTGGAAATAACTTATACAGATAAGGTGGAGTGACTATTAATATTTCAGATGACATTGCTCAGAGTTGAATGGGGCAAAGTTACTTACTTTTGCCCTCTGAAAGTGCTTCCATGGTATTTACCATAGTTTCCTTTTAAATATGAAGCTTTCCAGTAGTCAATATGTTTTCATTTCCACTTTACAGTTTCTTCATGCCAGTTGAGGAAATAGACACTTGTTTAAGGTTGGTTACCACATGCACCAGGAGCAGCCAAGGGAATTTTGGACCCTCAACTGACTGAAGGTAATCTTGAATCCTCTGCCTGACTCCAAAGCTTTCTACTATATGAACTTTCCAGCATGATACAAGGTCCAAAGGTCAAGCTCTGTCAGAACATCTAAATAAATTTAAAACAAAAGAAAATTAGTGTGAAAATGACTAAATTATAAATTACATTTCACATAGTTTGTAGATCCAAAGTGCCTATTCCAACCAGTGTTATCGAAGATTTACCTGCAAAGAAATTTTGATACTTTTAGTTTGGCTTTGGACAGATGCTATTACTATCTTTATGATGCTTAACTTTAACATTATATAATATATACATGTTTTATTTCACTTAATCTAGGCAAACTTGCTTGTATTTGTATTAGTATTTTCATCATTATTTATCCTTTTTCTCCAGACTGGAAAATGAAAAAAAAATTAGATTAAGTCTTTTCTCTAAGTCAAGATGTAAAGCCCATACATTGTAACTGAAACCTGTCTTTCTTGCAACAGCTTGTTAGGGCCATAATATTAGAACTGCAGTGTTTACTTAGTAGTATTTCTCTAAGATAACAAATTTATATCTGAGGGTCAGAAGAAATGGCTTATTGGTTAAAAACACTGATTACTTTTCCAGAGAACTCAGGATCAATTCCCAGCACTTATATGGTGATGCACAAATATCTTTAATTTCAATTTTGCACGATCTGTTGTCCTCCTCTGGCCAATGTGAACAGCAGACACACACAATTATACACAGAAATACATGCAAGCAAAACATATAAAATGAAACTTGTAACTGAATTTAAAAACAGTTCTTCTTTTAAATCGTTATACTTACTATTTTATTTTCTAATGTAGGCTGTCATCTATGAACAATATAGTCATTATATCCGTATGCCTATCAATTCAATTATACCTAATATTAATAACATGCAGATCTGACTTAATCTCTGTTGATATCCTGATTTTCAATGGCGAAATATTATATATAATTTATGTTTCCACATAATTTTATCACTATATGTATATATATATATATATATACACACATATATATATGATGTGATGAATAACCTGGGTCTATTGGGAAAATATATCTGATCAAGGACAGAAAAGGTCACTATACATTTGTAAGTTCTCCTTTAACTTTAAGTTATTGAATAACTTCTCCACATTGCTTTACTAAATCAGATGATTATTTATTATGGCATGTGAATGGTTGACTCAAGAATTCTTCCCCACTCCCAGCAGCATCATTTAAAAAAATATTTCCAGGTTTTACAAGTTTTGCCTATTTTTGGACATTTTTATTTTGATACATCCATATAATATGTTCTAATGAAATCCACTTCCTCCACTAATCCCTCAACACATCCCCTTCCCAATTCCACAAGTGTTTTTTTAACCCACTGAGTTCACATAGAGTTGTCTATATTTTTGTGGATGCAAAACCATACAAAGGAGCATAAGCAGCTTTTTAGAGGACACATTACTGGAAAAACTGTCTCTTCCTGCTTTACTGGCTATCTGTTGCTAATAGGTCCTCAGCTAAGGATGAGACTTCAAGAAATTCTCCCCTAATCCATATTGAGATTAGGACTGCTTGATCTGCTATACACTATCACCTAAATTTTGACCCTATTGTTTCAAAGAGAACAATTTATAAAAGACAGACACTTGGTCTTACTCTCCTCTTTCTAGTTATCTTAATTATGTGGTATGCCAAAGTACTAGTGCCATCAGAGTTCATTACTGAAGGAGCTGATATGAACAAAATATACCAAGTGTCTTGGCATTGACACTCATATCCATTCTGTCCAGTGAAGAAGAATGGCACTGCCTTGGTCAAAAAATTTCCAAACCATAGCCCACATATCGTAGAATAGATGTGTTTTGAATGAAAGTGATCTTCAAAGGCTCATGTATTTGAAAGCTTGGTCCCCAGATGGTGGGACTGTTTGGCGATAATAAAGGATGTAGCCTTGGTAAAAATGTGTTACTAGGCCTAGCTTTGAGGCTTCAAGAATCCAGTTAGTTTTCTCTCTCCCTCCCTTCTCCTTCTCCCCATCCTCTATCTTCCCCTCCTTCCCCTCCTCCTCGCCTTCCCCTCTTCCTCTTTCTTGTTAGTTGTCTCAAGTTGTATATGAGCTTTCAGCTACTGCTCCCGGGCCATGCCTACTTGCCTTCCTTCCTTCCAGCATATTTCCCATCATGATGGTCATGGACTGGAAACATATGCCATATGGTCCAATCTCTGGAACTGTAAGCCCCAATAAGCTCTTTCTTCCATAAGTTGCCTTGGGTCAAGGTGTCATATCACAGTAGCATTTTGTCTTATTGTACTTTCTGTATTTCACGTGAGCCATATGTAATCAATTCTAGTTTCAATGTAACAATAACAATATTTTAATTATTTCCAGTGTGAAAAATATTTTAATTAATGCACTTCTTACTCTTACACACTTTACTTCTTTGATTTTATTATACTTAAAGAGCAAGTACTAATCAGACATGGAATTGGAAGAGATATTTTTTGGGTGGGAGAATGGGAAATGGATGTGCACATAATACACTTCATACATTTATGGAGCTTTCAAAGACAATTCAAATAGAATACTATCTTAAAAATAACAAAAAGTTCCTTAAGGGCAACATTGTTCCGTGCTTAAAGGCATTTTACAACAAAGGCTGGCGTCTGAGTTCTGTCCATAGGATCCACATAGTAACTGCTTCAAGTTTTCCTCTGCTCACACCCCAAACAAATAAATATAGCAAAAATTTAAAGATTTGTTATAAGTTTTATTTATATTTGAGTTTGTGCCTGTCACATGTAAAAAGATAAGAAATATGTGACTTAAAGTATGTGTCCTACTGTTGTTAGGACAAAACGGCAACCAACAGATTGGGAAAAGATCTTTACCAATCCTACAACAGATAGAGGCCTTATATCCAAAATATACAAAGAACTCAAAAAGTTAGACCGCAGGGAGACAAATAACCCTATTAAAAAATGGGGTTCAGGGTTAAACAAATAACTCGAGAAGTTAGACTGCAGGGAGACAAATAACCCTGTTAAAAATGAGGTTCAAAGCTAAACAAAGAATTCACAGCTGAGGAATGCCAAATGGCTGAGAAACACCTATAGAAATGTTCAACATCTTTAGTCCTAAGGAAAATGCAAATCAAAACAACCCTGAGATTTCACCTCACACCAGTGAGAATGGCTAAGATCAAAAACTCAGGTGACAGTGGAAGGAAGCCCTGGGTCCTGCTAAGACTGAACCCCCAGTGAACTAGACTGTTGGGGGAGGCGGCAATGAGGGGAGGGTGGGAGGGGAACACCCATAAGGAAGGGGAGGGGAGGGGGATGTTTGCCCAGAAACCGGGAAAGGGAATAACACTCGAAATGAAAATAAGAAATACTCAAGTTAATAAAAAAAAAAAAAAAAAAAAAAACAACTCAGGTGACAGCAGATGCTGGCGAGGATGTGGAGAAAGAAGAACACTCCTCCATTGTTGGTGGGATTGCAGACTGGTACAAACATTCTGGAAATCAGTCTGGAGGTTCCTCAGAAAATTGAGCATTGAACTACCTGAGGATCCAGCTATACCTCTCTTGGGCATATACCCAAAAGATGCCCCAACATATAACAAAGACACATGCTCCACTATGTTCATAGCAGCCTTATTTATAATAGCCAGAAGCTGGAAAGAACCCAGATGCCCTTCTACAGAGGAATGGATACAGAAAATGTGGTACATCTACACAATGGAATATTACTCAGCTATCAAAAACAATGACTTTATGAAATTCATAGGCAAATGGAAGGAACTGGAAAATATCATCCTGAGTGAGGTAACCCAATCACAGAAAAACACACAAGGTATGCACTCATTGATAAGTGGCTATTAGCCCAAATGCTTGAATTACCCTAGATGCACAGAACACATGAAACTCAAGAAGGATGACTAAAATGTGAATGCCTCACACCTTCTTTAAAAGGGGAACAAGAATACCCTTGGCAGGGAATAGGGAGACAAAGTTTAGAACAGAGGCAGAAGGAACACCCATTCAGAGCCTGCCCCTTATGTGGCCCATACATATACAGCCACCCAATTAGATAAGATGGATGAAGCAAAGAAGTGCAGGCTGACAGGAACCGGATGTAGATCTCTCCTGAGAGACACAGCCAGAATACAGCAAATACATAGGTGAATGCCAGTAGCAAACCACTGAACTGAGAACGGAACCCCCGTTGAAGGAATCAGAGAAAGAACTGGAAGAGCTTGAAGGGGCTCGAGACCCCACATGTACAACAATGCCAAGCAACCAGAGCTTCCAGGGACTAAGCCACTACCTAAAGACTATACATGGACTGACCCTGTGCTCTGACCTCCTAGGTAGCAATGAATATCCTAGTAAGAGCACCAGTGGAAGGGGAAGCCCTTGGTCTTGCCAAGACTATTTCCTCAGTGAACGTGATTGTTGGGGGGAGGGCAGTAATGGGGGGAGGATGGGGAGAGGAAGCCCATATAGAAGAGGAGGGGGAGGGGCTAAGGGGATGTTGGCTGGGAAGGCAGGAAGGGGAATAACAATCGAAATGTAAATAAGAAATACTTAAGTTAGTAAAGATAAAAAAATGTTAAATTCAAACATAAGAAAAAAAGTATGTGTCCTTTATAAAAGGACTAAGGTCAAAGAAATGACATTGTTCAGATATAGTGTGATGTTCAGTCACTAATGGTTGACACTGAGGTAACTTGGGTTATGGTAGGCAAGGATCACATTAACAGGAAGAAAATTGGAAGTAAAAAAAATAAGTGAACATTAACATTTAAGATGCCTGTGAACTCTAGAAAGTTATAAAGCAGAGGCCTGTTAAGAACAGATTAGAGAGCTGCTTTGTGCTCAGCATCCTTGATCAAAAATCAGTACACAGGATGAGCATCAGCCCATGGTATACCAGGTAGATTATTATAGCATGTCTTGGAGGAGATAGAATGCCAGTCCTGGGAAACTATGATTATTACAGTGCTGATGAGTATCATGCACTGAGTCAGAAGTAACTGAGGATCTCAAAAGTCAGTACAGGAAAGGAGAGAGTAGCAGATACCATCTAATTTCTTTATGGTAAAATACACACTCAGAAACCAAAACTGACCTATCAGTTTTGGTACAAGTGGACATAGTAGAGAGGTGCTTGGTAGCCTATAGCCTGTTATGAATCATATGAAAATTGAAATATACAAAGCCTTGCCTATAGTAGGCAAGTGTTCCACCAAGAAAAATACTCCTGTCTTGTTGTTTTCTAATTCTATTGATTAATTTTAATTTTCTCTGAAACTAGTTGAATCACTTCTAAAATTAAATAGGCCTCTCCGGGAGTTGCTTACTTCTTCTCTACCTGATTTCATGTTATGATTATTGAGAGCATATTATTTCCTTCTGCTATACTGTATCCTGATGTCAAAAGAAACCAAAGTACTACTGACAGAACAGTTGAATATTTCATTAAGAGAGGAAGGGTTAAGTGACATTGTCTAGATTTTTCTTCTTGAGGTGCCCGCTTCTGGTACTGAGGAAAAAGCGAAGAACCTGTGTCATGGTTCTGCCACTAATTGGGTGAATTCTAGAGCAGGTTAAGTCAACCTCCCGGGACTTATTTTCTGCATGTTTAATACAAAAATACTTCATGGTTAGCATGACAGACACCAGCAATAGAATACAACTATGATGACATTTCATGAGTGGTATTTTATAGTTCTACCTAAATTTATACTCTTTATGAAATATATGTCTAATAAATTGTTTGTTCTTGAAAATACATAGCTGTCCAGACATGGCTTATCTCTGGTTATAAGCAGGTGTTATCTTTTGGGATATTAAAACAAATAACTTTGGCCCTCAAATGTTAATTTTTGCATAGTATAAGTATTTATGCTTGGGTTTTGTTGAGGTGTAATAGGGAAAGAAGGGTTGAATTACTATGTAATAACCTTCTTGAAGAAAGTGAAATCCTTGTTTGAAGTAGTTTTTGCATGTAATTTTAAGCATTGTTTTGAGCTGCAAAAGTAATTATTCAGAAATTTAGACCCACAAAATAATGCATTTGAATAATTTGATTCTGTTTGGATCTTGACATTATCTTCCTCTCATGTTAACAGGCTTCTCTTTTCCAGAATTAAGGAATGCATATTTTGCTGTTTTTAATTTAAGAAATGAGCATTTTTGTCGTTCAATATGCGTAAAACAGATGCAAAAAGCTGATTGAAGTCCCCCAGGTACCCAAGAACAAACGATGTATGATCCATTCTGTACGAAGTCACAGTTATGGAATCTGGATGTTGAGAGCATTTACCTAGAATGAAATTTTTATCCTCCCTTCCACCATGTTCATTTTTTGCTTGGTTAAGCAACAAAACTGTTTTTCTTACCAACAGCAATCAATTCAAAGTAATTATTTTCCATTTTAAATGTATATTACATCTTTTTCTTATTGTCTCAGTTTTAGAACATCAGAGAACCATGGTGGGATAATACTGCTCCCCTCACGTATTATTGTCTTCTTTTCAATTGTCTTCCATTCATAGATTCATGATCTATATGGATTATAATTTAAAGCTTTGCAGTACATTTTCTATTAGGGTATTATAGTGTCTAAGAGGACTCTGTCGCTACCCAGACCAGGAAGAAAGTCACATCTCTATCACTTAGCTGTTATGTAATCTAGAGGAAGTTACTATAACTAAATGGGCATCAGGTTTATCCCATATTAAATGTGGATAAATAATAATAATGCTACTTGAAGATTATTAAGCGGATTAACTAAAATATACTTAGCATATTGAAAGTGTTGGATGAACAATTACTGTTGTTACTAATTAGTGCCTTATCTAGGATGTCTCCCAGCTCAGTATTTGTTCATGCATTCCCTGTATATGCTCTCAATCTCAATATATGCACTGAAGCAAGAATTTGCCTAAAGTTTCTGTATGTCTTTTAAAATCACATTCCATGAGATAACAGCCAATCTTTAGCTAAGGGTGCTTAGTAAATACAACAAGCTCTATTAGAACTGAGAGAGCATGAAATTTTATGTGATAATTAATCTCAGGTGTCAACTTCATATTTGTTTAAGCATCAATGTATGTGCGTGTATGTGGTGTGTGTATGTGTGTGTGTTTGCATGTGTTTGCGTGTGTTTGTGTGCATCCACACCTGAGGGTGCTTATGTGCCAACTCATGTATGTGAGAGTGCTTCTAAATGAGATTAACACTTAAATTAGTGAACTTATTAGACAGTTATCACTACTATAATGGTACACTATTCAATACCCTGAAGGCTGAGTAAGGGGAACTCACTCTATGCTTCAGTGCCTAAGAGCTGTGATATTGGACTTCTGTCTTCAGGTAAATTACAAGCGGCACTTACACTCTCTGTTCTCCTGCATTTCATATCTTAGGACATAGATTGAAACTATCTCTGCTGTTCTCATCCTCCATAGTCATATAAGGTATCTCCATAACATGCTTAAACCTTATATCTCTTTTGCAGTTTACTATCATCTGTGTCCCCTAATTATTTCATGTATTATATAAAGCATATATACATATATAGCATAATATAGTATTTATGTGTATATGTGTGTGGTGTTTGTGAGTGAATATGTGTATGTATTCACATGCACAAGTGTGTGTTTATATGTGGCGGCCAGAGTTTGGTAATAGATATCCTTATTTTTAACTCTCTCCCTCATCTTTTGAGACAGAGTCTCTCTCTCTCTGGACCTGCCGTACATTGATTGTCTAGATAGGTCAATGGATTCCGAGGATTTGAGGATCTGCTTATCTTCATCTCCACTGTGCTAGGGTTATAGGCAAATGCCATTACACTTGGCTTTTTTATTTGGGTCCTGAGAATCTAAACTTAGGTCCTCATGCTGCATTAGGCACTTTACTGACTGAACCATCACTCTAATATCTATCTATCTATCTATCTATCTATCTATCTATCTATCTATCTATCTATCTATCTATATCTTGCATGTATCTAAGTATTTTTCTATTTCACATTAATTATTCAACCACCTACTTATATTCTATTGGTTCTATTTCTCTGAAGAACCCTCTGACCTAGGTACTTTATAAAGTCATCTCATTTCTTTTTAATGAATATTATTTTCTAGTTACTACCAATCCCACACTTCACTGTTAGGTTTTATTTTATTGTAAAACAGAATAAATCTGAAGTTGTGTATTATGGATTAGGATAAAATTTTGCATCTTAGTAATTTAGCATTGTGAACAGATAATGGGCCTGGCAGGGATTCAATACTGGCTACTACCAGTCAGTACTAATCAATATAGTCTATACACTCTGGAATTCAACCCTGACAGGGATAGTTTCTTTCCATTTGTTGAAATGTCACAAGCTTACTGAGAAGACTTTCAGGTCAAGTTAGAGGCTTCAGCCTAGATGAAGAAATCAATACATCTTTTGACCAATTGAAAGATACACAATTTACTCGGTTCTTTCTATAGCTGAGAATTCTAAAGGAGATGGCATCCTCAGAGACTTAGCTTTTATACATAAAATAAGTCCCAGTGTGTATGCGTGTGCAATAATTTTAGATTCTTATATATTCTATTTCAATTTTTGTTTGTCTATTTATTGATGTGGTATCTTGCTATGTAGCTCAGATTCTCTTCAAAGTTGTTTTCTTTCTGCCTCCATCTCCCAAGTACTAAGATTAATGGTGTTCAGTTAGTGCTGTTTATATTTAAAGGGAATTGAGTCATCTAGTGGAGCATGGGAAAGCTATATCGTGATGGGGCCGAGAAATATTTTACCAGGATATCCAGGATTGTGCTAGGAATTTGGCTAGTTTGATCTTCTGGAGGTCTAGTTCAGATAACCACAGCTGCTCTAAGTTCATGAGTGTGATAGTCATGACATGTATAAAGAAAGCATTTTATAGCAGTCCTTTCAATTTTACTCTTGTTACCTTATTGCCGTTAATTTAGGGCTGAGAACTCAGTGCATTTTTTTCTTAGAATTTTAACCATTAGACATCTCTTCATTGATTGCTGCTCACTGCAGAAAGAACCTTCTCTGACCAAGGAAGAATATTTATGGGCAAAAGTTTTAGAAGATTTAGAAGGCATTTTGACAGCATGATCATTTAGCAAAATGTAACAGCAGATTCTATCCTAAGCCTATGAGCTCATCAGATACAGGTTTTTGACCAATGTTACAGTACCAAGCATGATGTATTCACATGTGGAACAGGTCTCAAATATAGTCAGCAATATAGAAAGCAATGAATTATTCTTACTACTTATTGCATCAAATAGGCATGTATTGCCCAACGAGTCAATACTGAAGCATTCAGTAGTCAACTCACGGTAAGATGACTAACATCTTTTCTCAGCAGCTTGTATAGCAACTTTAGGTACTATGACGTTTAGTCAACATAGAGGAAGTTTTGTGGTCTGTTTAAAACAGATTTCTCTTATCCCTTCATCCAAAGTATGTGTTATCTTCAACAATAGAATTTTACCTTAGACAGTGTTAGTAACCAAAGGCAATGACATTAACCTGTGTTATTTTGGAGACCTCTGGGGCCTCCTGTACCCGTGAGATGAATGGTATCACATATTTTCTTCTGTGACTTTTGTTCTTGTCACTTCTGAGAGTGACATTCACCTGAGAACACTTCAATACAGTGCCTAAACTGCTTTACACTTTCACTTCAACATACACATAGTAATTAGTACAAGTTGACAATGAACATTAATTTATGAATTGGTTGGATGGACTAACTGATAAATGCTACCTTCACATATATCCTACATTTTCACTTTATATATTTTCTTCACCCTCAATATCATGCAATCCTTTTGAGGAAATCTTAATATATCCATTGTGAAGCACAAAGGAAGTGGATACAGTTTGAATGGTCATGAAAGGAAGAAACACTGAGAGTCTAGTATATGATCTCTTGCAAGGATGTAAAGTTTAGAATCTGACCTTCTGGGCATGGCTCAGAATCATCTCTTGGATTAAAACTGGATTTTAATTGGATTGAAATTATGTAGTTAAACCACAACAAAAATAAATATTTGTCATATAAGCTTAAAATTTTATTTAACTAGTATTTGTCCTATACATGTGCAACGTGAGGAGTTGCCATTTATACATATATTAAAAAAGGTCTTACTGAGGAAACCTAGCTTTATTTGTTCCACGTCCTAAACTGTCCCTGGCATCTCCCTTTCTGCTCCTCATCTCTATTCCCTACACACTAAGTCAACCTCTCAATGACCTTTCCTGGTGTTTCTGTTTCTGCTATGCTTCTCAAGTCACTTTCTGCAACGCAGTGAATGGTAAATTACTCATTCCCCCTATTCCTATCTGCTCTCCTTCTATTCTGAGTACCAACCCATCCTGGCACCTCAAGTCATTTCAGGACTAGGTACATCCTCTGGAGACCACTGAAGCCATTTTAAACAGGATAAAATAATCTTACTTCCCTTCTTCAAAATACTTCAGTAAATCTTTACTTGCTAAACAGTAAAGTCCTAACTGGATTTCTTACAGGGTCCTTTCTGTTGTGTCCTAAAGTCCTATAACTCTACATCTTTCCTTCTCTGTTGCTCCTTGCCCCATAGTCTATCCATAAAGAACTACTTGCTATTTTCTTACTCTGCTATGTTCCACTGCCTGTAAAATCTGTGATTTTGGAAATAGATTAAAGGCTAACATCTCTCGTTATCTCAAGTTCCTTTCTAGATGTTCTCTGCTTCCAGGCAAGCTCTCAGATCTAGTCGTTCCTAATTACTGCACATTCACTGACCAGAGCAAGAGATTCCAAGGAATTACAGTCTAGCTTAGGAAATCAATATTGAAGTAAATAACTACAAAATAAGGACAATGCTTCAGTAGAGATAGTATTCAATTTCTTAGGGATAGAGGAATAGTTATCAATTATGTCTGGTGTTTCAGTGAAACCCACATTCCTGTCCTTAAGGGATGATTAGATTTTTTTAAAAGCATTTCTAAGGTGCTTAGTGTTGCTTAAGTTCTGCTTCTTTTACGAATTGCAAGAGTATCATTTCTGTGTTTCTACTGTTAATTTACCAGACAGGTAACTACTAAATTGTCATCAATTCTCAATTAGCAAAGATTGAACCAATGAAGCTCTATTACAATGTAAATGGGATTAAATGGGAAGTTGATCTAAGGAATCAAAACATAATGAGAAGCAGCCATCCTGACTTGATCTTCTTTGCTTTCATTTGCCTTCTTTTATGGCACAGTGACAGCAACAGTGCTCTGTTCATTTCTGTATAGTGAGTTCCTTTCTTCCTTCTTTTATTAATTTTTATATAATGGGTTTCTAAAGTAATTATGGTGGATTCCTTTTCTTCCTGGATTTTTCACTTTCTTCCTTAGAGAAATATCCCCTCCTTTGAAGTCAATTTTCTTATTTTAACAATGAAGGGGAGTAGACGTAATTATGAAATTCACCCTTGTATGCTATAGACAAGGTTCCTGGCACTTGGATTTCAGTCTGTTTGCCTCATTAGGGTTCACTATGTGTATATATCCAATGATGTTTTAGATGGTAAAAGCCATGTCCAGGTCTTGCACATTCTAGTCAAGTGCTCTACCATTGAACTCTACCTAAAGCCCCACAGTGAATACTGACATCTTATCACCATCCTCTGTAATGTGTTCTGCTAGATGTAGCCACTGGTCTGACATGGATAGCAATAGTTTTATAGTAATCTTGAGTTTAACATAAACACAATTAATAAGCATATACCTGCTTGCTTCTATATTTATAAGATCCATCTAATTAATTTTTTATAGAAGTAGGTTACTTTTCATTGGTGTGTACCATTTGTACAGATTGAGTCACAATTTACTTGGCCACTTTACCTCTGAACTATTTATAATTTCATCAATTGTGCAAAAAATAGCTATGATTATTCTAGTTTTCTAGCTTTATTTTTGGGTACATTTAAGAACTTTTTGCCTTGAGTCTCTCTGGAATGTCAGAATATTTTCATATTGTTCTTGGTTTTTGTTTCCTTTTGAGAAAAGAATTTACTCCAATCTTTCTTTTTTTTTAATCTTACAATCAGACACTGAAGAAGGGACAAGAGCTCAAGACAGTAAACTGAAGGAAGGAACTCAAACAAAGACCATAGAAGCACACTCTTTCCTGGTTTGTTCTCACACAGAAGCTCAGCATCAGTTTTTTGTTTGTTTTTTTGGTTTGGTTTGGTTTATTTTGATGTTTTAATATTTTCCCCTTTATTGAAAATAGATGCCTTACTCATTCAATATATCTTGATTACAGTTCACCCCCCTCCACTCTTCCCAGTTCCTCCCCAACTTCCCTCCCATCTCGATCCACCCTTTTCCTGTCTCTCATCAGAATAAAATAGGCTTCTAAAGGGTATCAACAAAACATAACAAAATAGAATGTAAGATAAAACAAAAACCATCACATTGAAGTTAGGAAAGGCAAACCAACAAAAGAAAGAGCTGTAACAGTATGCACAAGAGTCAACAGCTACTCATTCTCACACATGGTAGTCCTATAAAAAAGTGTTAAACTGAAAGCTATAATACATACACAGATAATCTGGTGCAGACCCATTCAGACCCTGTGATTACTGCTTCAGTCTCTGTAATTTCACATGAGCTTTACTCAGTTGATTTAAAAGTCCATATTATCCTGCTTTTCTCTATTCTCTCTGACTCTTATACTCCCTCTGCCTTCCTGAGCTCTAAGGAGAGGAATTTGATGGAGATACCCATTTAGAGTTGTGTGTTCTAAGCCCCAACCCTATCCAACCTTGTGTGTGTGTGTGTGTGTGTGTGTGTGTGTGTGTGTGTGTGTGTGTGAGAGAGAGAGAGAGAGAGAGAGAGAGAGAGAGAGAGAGAGAGAGAGAGAGAGAGAGAGAGATCTGGCTGTGGGTCTTTGTGGAAATTTCTTAATCTTATCAAGAGTTTCACAACAAGAAAATGAGGTCTCAAGACCAGTTTTGGCAGACAAATAGTATGTATATGGCAAAGGGGGGATTCTTATCTATCTTTGGTAGAATTGTAAAGTATTAAAGCCCATCTGCAAACTACTCTGAGATTCCTTAAATACAAAAACAAAACAAAAGAACAACAATAAAAGCTGACTATGTGACACAGCTATAAAATCCTTGGGCTTACATCCAAAAGACTTTATAGGGACAGCTATAGATCCATGGTCATCTAATAAATTCATAATATAATGAGCTGAGATGTCATCAGTAGATGAATGGATAACAAAAATGTGGAACATATACACAAGGACTATTACTATCTATTTCTTCTACATTATCTTCAAGACCTGAGTTTCTTTCTTCCATGTCTTTTATTATTCTTGTCAGCTCACCATTGGGATTTGTGTGTGTGTGTGTGTGTGTGTGTGTGATACCCTGAGATTTTCATTTCCATTTTTATTTCAGCTTGGGTTTTCTTTAATGATTCTATTTCTCTGTTAAGCTCTATCTCCTTTCATTCTTGAATTATTTCATTCAACTTTTTGTGTTCGCATGGTATTTATTAAAGTGTTTACCTACATGCTCTTTAAAATCCTTAAATATATTCACAATTGCTACTTGGAAGTCCTTGGTTTTGTGCTTCATTTAAATTACTTTTCTTGGGGGGCGTAACCCAATATAGTTTCTGCCTTCTAGGGAAGCCATGTTGGTGTGTTCGCAGCTTTCACTGCGCCACTGCAGCTCTCTAACACCAGCAACTGCCTCTTGTTGCCCATACCATGGCTCCCAACAAGCACCCAGGAAACAGCGGCTTCAAAAGCCGCTCTCCCAAAGAGTGCGCCCTCTCCTGGAGAGATGAAAAAACACGCCTGGTACTGAGACATCCCCTGAAATCAGGAGCTGTCTGAAGTTCACTGAACTTCTGATTTCAAGTCGCAAGCTCCCCTTTCAGCTTCTGGTTCAAGAAATTGCTCATGACTTCAAGACAGATCTTTGCTTCCAGAAAGCAACTATTAATGCTTTGCAGGAAACAAGTGAGGCCTATCTGGTTGGCCTTTTTGAAGATAGCAACCTGTGTGTTGTCCGTGCCAAAGGTGTAACAATTTGCCAAAAGGTGTCTCGCTAACACACTGCAAACGTGAAGAACATGCTTGAGAGTCCACTATGAGGGGAGCATTTCATTCTCAAAATACTTTTTCCTCTTCTTCCTGTTGTCAGTAGTTCTGAATGTTAGATATTTTTTCCATGGGGTCAAAGGTACTAAGTCTATGATTGCGAGTGGAAACAGAAGACAGAATCAGGTACTGGCAGTTTCTCCACATTCATCTGTGTGTGCATTTTTAATATAAATGCAAGATGTAAAGTATTTATGCAAGCAAAATTCTTTAATGAACACATTTCAGCAGTTCAACTTCATAACAACTATAAATAAACCTGTTAAAAAATACTGGACAATGCCAACATTTGGATTTTTAAAAAAATAAGTAAATTTCTTATTGATGGCAACTAAATGGCATTTCTCACATTTTTATCATACAGTAGATTCCATCCACTCACTGTACTTTTCTAATGGAGTTGTCCTACTTGTGAGTACATGTTTTTAATGTTTCTGTCTTCTGGGCTGTTCCTGTAATTTTGCTATTAAAATGCATTGAACTACATAGAAAAGAAAAGAAAAGCCATGTTGTTTGGTTGATACTGTTTGTGTGGTTTTGCCCTAGAATCTAAGCATTTGAAGTTAGGATGTTTGAAGTGTTTCTTTTTGTTATCTTTATTGAGTGGGTGGGGTTTTGTCTGGTTGGTTTTGTTTGTAGTTTTTATTCTTGTTTTCCACTTTAAAAGATTAAGCATGGATAACAGCTATTGAGCCTGACTAACTAAGGATGTATGAAAATGCATTTTAAAGAATATATGAAAACTCACTGGCTATTAATCTAATTTCAAATTATAACTTTTAAGAACGTATGTTCATATGGAAGTATTCTACCATTTGATACAAAGCATCTTGCAGAAGATATGGGTTATCAAGTCAAAATATCAGATAAAATTATAGACTAATTCCTTAAGAGTTGTTGGAGAAAGAAGTCCCTGTGGTATCTGAAGAGCACATGCTTTCCCCTTTATTTTCTCATTGTAATTACATGGTAAGATCTGTCTCCTGAAGATACTATATACTTTGGATGCTGGACATGAATACATTTCAAGCCAATTGGGAAACTTCCTTCCTGAAGGGTAGCATTCATAGTGCCTGAAGGTGCCATTTAGACTGCTGGGAGAGAAAAGGCATCAGTGAAGGAAATATGTTAATGATTTTACTAAATGCTGTATCCTACATATTACAAAACTGACCTGCTAGGAAAGATGGTGCAGTCATGGTAAAATTGCTATGTGGTAATTCACTTTCCGACTGGATTTGAGGCCTGATTTACAGAAACACAT
Source organism: Rattus rattus (assembly GCF_011064425.1). Taxonomy (NCBI): domain Eukaryota; kingdom Metazoa; phylum Chordata; class Mammalia; order Rodentia; family Muridae; genus Rattus; species Rattus rattus. The sequence goes on along the minus strand of NC_046172.1, from coordinate 126,225,042 downwards.
TTCATGCTTGGTACCTTTAACATTAATCAAAAGCCAATTGATTGGGTGGTCATAGGCTTAGGATGGAACTTGCTACCTTTATTTTGCTTAATAGCTGTGCTGTCAATTTTCCTTATAAATATTTATGCATATATCCATAGAGTCATGGTACTCTCTACTTTTGTCAGAGAAGTTTCTTTTTGCAGAGGGTAGCAATTAATAGAGATCCATAATTGGAAAAGACTGAGTGCTCAGCCCTAGATAGGGCATTTTTATCAACTCCTGAACCCCAAACCAATGTTTCAGGAATACTGTAGAAGAGGAAGTAGAAAGACTATAAGGACAGGAAAACATGGAAAAGTGATGTGAGATGCTCTATGCCTATTCTGGACACAATAGGACTATTGCATTCATGAATTCATATCAGGTGTATAAAACCTACACAAGATCAAGTCAACCAAAATAGTGACCTAGATAGGGTAAGTAATCTCTAGGTTGCACTTCTTACTAAGGAGTTTTTGGTAATTGATACCTGATGGAGGAGGGAGACGCATTGTGACAAGTGGTGGGTTTCTCTTGTTCTAGTGGAGGCCTGGCACAATGGGCAGCCATGTTGGACTTAGTGGTTTATTAAATGATAGAAGGGAGGGAATAAGAGGAGAACTGAAGGCAGTGTATATCGCTATTTCATTGTGTTAGTATATGGGATTCTCCAAGAGTAAAAGGTTATTTTTTTAAAAAGGAAAGAAAAACATACAAATTTGTTAGCACCTTCATTATGAACTAGCTATCCCTCCCCTAGAAGTATATGTAATACATATTTGTTGCTTATAAACTCCTCTGCAAAAGGCATTTTTGTGAGGTAACCCTTAGGGGCTGAAATTACAATATGTTAATAATAAGTTTAATTAAATTATGTAGTGAGTCTTGGTTTACAGGAATGAATTGTGTCTACTCCTTATAACCAGACACTAACTAGAGGGGTAGGGACTCATAAAGAAAACCACAAAATTTTCAGGAAGTAGAGAACTGTATTGTATCTTAACATCTGAATCTGTTTTTAAAGTCCTTCCTATAATGGGCTTATTACATGGCCTTTGAAGTGTTCATTGATCATGATCTAGAATGCCAGATAAGTCCTTGTAAATAACTATCATACTTATCTTCTCTGTTACAGTCTTAATGCTTGGCATTCCCTCAATTATTATGTTATAATTCTCATTGCTAATATATTATGACATTTGGAGTTAAGAACTCACAATTAAGCTATAATACTGGAGCATTCATTATTTATTCCAGGCATTTGTCTTATTCTGGGTATTGAAACTAGGGTTTCATGCATGCTAGGCAAGAACTTTTGCACTAACCCTCTTTTCATTCTTTATTTTGACATAGGTCTTCATGAATTTGCCCAAGCTTGCTCTGCAGTGACTTTTTTCATGCACTTTAAAAGGAAGCTTCCTTTACCTAAAATATGCTACCATCGAAGGACGCCATATGCATCTAGCTATCCAAAAAACAAGACTAAGGCCTCAACATTACATGACTTCTGGTGTCTTAATCATGCACCCTCAGTCTCCAGAAGTAGATTAAATTAAGTAGATGTTGTGAAGTTACTGCTTTATGGTATTCTTTTATGTAGCCTAAGTGAACTAAGATACTCATAGTCTGGTGAAATCAACACTCTGTAGTGATCACAAAGTGTAGAAATGTGTTTGATTTTATGTGGAGAGGCAACATGTCCTCAGTAATGTGGTGCATCTGACTGAACTCTAAGAATGTTTTCAACCACACAGCATCTATCCTCATGTCTGTCTGAGCATTTCTTGGATCTTCTTTTTTAGACTATGCAATTAAACCAATGCCTGTATTTTAAAAGTGTTCATGAATCTCTTAACAAGAGAAGTGAGTAGGGAATACAAGAATAAAAGTAGATAATTTCTATTACTCAAGCTAGTGCTTTACCTCAGTTCAGTAGGTCAGCATAGGGGAGACACCAAGATTCTTAATGCCTTAGGGCTGATCTCTGTGTACCTGAACTTGCAGAGATTTATAGGAAGCACATGATTAACTGAGTAAGTGGTGTAGGTTTGAAACTATTTCTAGCAGGGCACACAAACTTCCTGGCTATAACTAATCATGTACAAACAGAACATTCATTTCTTACTGAAGTTGAATACTAATTTATTGTCATGAAAAGTTCTTAGAACTTTGTAAATAATATATAACCCTTGCCTAAGGTCAAACCGCAAATGATTTACTCAGAACCTAGGGTCGTTACAGGGCACAAATCTCAATAAGGGGCAGTCTAAAATGTAAAACTTCCTTAGAAAATCTAACCTCAGAGAAAAGAAAGAAAGAAATTCAAAGGGAAATTCTGTACAGATGACTATAAGCTCATTGGAGCAGGGCTATAATGGAGGTATGTATAATGCTTGAGTGACACAGATCAAATGCAAATAATCACGTGTGGACTAGTTAGAGAAAAATGACAAAAGGCAAATCGAATTAAACTAGGTCTTCAGGGCTCAGTGGTTGTTCACCACTTACACATAGAGAGAAAAGTTAATTTGTCATGAATTTTTGATCTGGGTGTTTGAATATATGTTTGGGTGTGAACTTATATTTTAAATTTTTATTTAACATTATGTTAGCTCATATCCCAAAACCATGTATTTGTGGATTGCATAGTGATATTTGAATGGATGTATACATTGTATAGCAAGCAGGTGGACAATATTCAACAGTATTCTTTTGAATATATATACATAACAAAAGGAATACATTTAAAATTTATCAGCACGAAATGAAAAGTAAAAAAGGTGATGAGTGTTTTATTAGCTTGATTACACATTTCCCATTGTATACAATTAGACTATTTTATTCTTGTTTTGTTTGTTTCAACTTTTTTTTCTTTCCAAACATGGAAGGTTGCTTTGCCAATGAAATTTTACCTGATCTATCAAATCTGCACTGATGGTTTTTTAATCTCTACTATAAGGCTTTTACTTTTTCAAAGTGATATCTTATTGATTCTTTGATAATTTCATACTGTGCATAATGCATTTTGATCCTGTTCACTCCATCTTCTGATCCTAGCTCCTTTCATATTCACCCTTCACCTGCTCGGTTTATCTCAACTTTTTGTCCTCCTATGTTAAGTTCTAAGGAATCTTGAGTAATAGAGTCTTTATCATCAAATTCTTGTGGGCAATCAAAGGCATTAGGAATAGCCTACATAGTTTTGTGGGTCTCCAGGACAACTCTGACAAACACCTTGAGGAGAGGTACTCCATAACTGGCACTAGGATTTTTATATGACTTTTAAGAGGAATATTATGCCCTCTATACATTAAATCCAATTAAAGTCATTCGTAACATATTTCCTTCTTCTTCTCCCTCCCTCCCTCCCTCTCTCTCTCTCTCTCTCTCTCTCTCTCTCTCTCTCTCTCTCTCTCTCTCTCTCTCTCTGTTGTGTGTTTGTGTCTGTGTCTGTGTGCAGTGTGCATGTGCATGCATGTATGCATCTTCAGGAAGCTGATGAACTAACAGATTTTTATATGGCTTTCCCAAACTTTACTAGTATTAGTTAGCCCCTCTCTCGCCACCTCCTCTGTCCTCCTGTCCCAGCCCTCTTCTCAGTTAAACCAGCCTCACTATCATTCCCTATTTCTTCTTTATATTATGTGGCTGAACCTGTAAATGCTTCGTTTCTTCATTCCCTTCAGAAGTCAAGCTGGCTTACCCAGAAAATATTTGATATTCCCCTTTCCTTGTCTATTCTGAGTTAATGTTTTAGCATGCTTAAATGGTTAGGAGACCTTTCTTTTGGTTTTGTCTATATTTCTTGACATTTTCCATACATGCTTCCCTTGTGACTACTTTAAATCTCAGAGGAAGTCTAGTGACAGAAAAAGAATACTCCTTAGGGAAAATGCATTTGAAAAACTGGGGTAAAAGAAACCCTTATCCTCTGGTAAGGCCAAATTTTAAAGTTTATGTGGTCACAGTGCGATTATTTATTAATGCTTGTAGTTGGGGAATATGATACCCAGAAAGATAAAGTAACATATCCAAGACATTAGAATCAGTAGATGTTAATGTCAAGACCTATAGCAATTCACCTGTTTTACTCTCTAGGATCATTTTATAATAAAACTCTTGGGGTTCTAATACTTAAATATATATACATCCTTAAATAAATCTCCCCAAATCTGCACTAATTAGCAGAAATGTAAAAAGAACTCAGAAAATTTGGAAACCATTACTATTTTTCTTCAGTTTGACAAGATATTGTGCTTCCAGTTGTACCTTCAAATGTCTTCTTTGACATGTTAAGATAAAATGATATATTTTTGCTATGAAACTATTTCAATTTGAGAACCCATTTACACAGTCTGTAACATCAGTAAAATGCTTTCTGAATCAATGAACAAAGGGATGGTATATTTTTTATATTACTTCCAGAGCTGACAAACGATTTTCTAAGCTCTCACCCATTCCATATTTATAATTAATGTGCAATGCCTTCCATTCTGTTCCAACTCTGGAGTGAGACTATCCCAGAATTAATGCTGCTGCCTTAGTGACTCACTTTTGAAGAAGACTACAGCAAATTAGAGCATGTAGAGAAGGGTGGCCACAATTGCAAAAAAGACATAAAATATTAAATAAGTAGACAAGGTGATTTAAACCAGAAAGTAGCATAAAAATCAGAGGACATATCAATGTTGTATAAACTATTCCATGTGCACATGGAATACACCTCCAAAAGGAAGAATGAGAACTAAGGTATAAAACCTTTAAGGAAATATGTTTTGTGAAGGTAAAAGGAATTTACCAACAGGAAGCTGGGAGCAGTCACAGGCAGGACCCTTCTAATTTCTGCCTGTGCCTAGAGCTAAAGGCCAGTTGCCAGGAGCACCAACACACCTGAAAGCAGAGGTAAGACCAACTCTTCTGCTCCAAGTGACTCACCTGGAAGGTTTTGTACACACAAACCCAGGAACAGCTCTTTGTTCCCAGATCCAGGTGAAAGGAAACAGGTCTACCTGAGCACTGACACACAGGCTTACAGGAGGATAAGCCACTGTCAGATACAGCAAGACTGATTTCCAGAGTGGTTGTACCAGTTTGCAGTCCCCCGAACAATGGAGGAGTGTTCCTCTTTCTCCACATCCTCACCAGCATCTGTTGTCACCTGAGTTTTTTTTTTCTTTACTTACAATTCAAATGGTATTCCCTCTCCCGGTTTCTTGTCCATAAGCCCCCAACCCTACCCCTTCCACCACCATATGGGTGTTCCACCCATCCACCCCCCTTATTCCCCACCCCAACATTCCCCTGCACTGGGGGTCCGACCTTAGCAGGACCAAGGGCTTCCCCTTCCACTGGTGCCCCAACAATTCTATTCTCTGCTACATATGCAGTAGGATCCCTGAACCAGTCCATGTATAGTCTTTCGGTAGTTGTTTAGTCCCTGGAAGCTGTGGTTGTTGGCATTGTTGTTCATATGGGGTCTCAAGCCCCTTCAGCTCTCTCAGTCCTTCCTTTAATTTAATTTCCCCAAAGGGGGTCCTGTTCTCAGTTTAGTGGTTTGTGCTAGCATTGACCTTTGTATTGAATGTGCTCTGGATGTGTCTCTGAGGAGAGATCTATATCCGTTCCCTTTCAGCATGCACTTTTTAGCTTCATTAATCTTATCTAGTTTTGGTGGCTGTATATATATTGGCCACATGTGGGGCAGGCTCTGAATGACTGTTCCTTCAGTTACTGCTCTAAACTTTGCTTCCATTTCCCCTCCTATGGATTTTTTTCCCCTTTTAATAAGGAGTAGGAGCATCCACATTCTGGTCATCCTTCTTGAGCTTCTTGTGGTCTGTAGATTGCATCTTGGGTAATTTGAGTTTTTTGGCTAATATCCACTTATTGATGAGTGCATACCAAGTATGTTTCTCTGTGATTGAGTAACCTCACTCAGTATGATATTTTCTAGTTCATCCCATTTGCCTATGAATTTCATGAAGTCATTGTTTTTGATAACTGAGTAGTACTCCATTGTGTAGATGTACCAGAGGTTTTATCATGGGTAAATTACTTTTTTATTGGATATTTTTCTTTACATTTCAAATGTTATTCCCTTTTCTGGTTTCCTGACCATAAGCTCCATATCCCATCCCCCTCCCCTTCTTCCGTAAGCATGTTCCCCCTCCCCCAAACACTCAGCTTCATTCCTCAGAAAATTGGACATTCCACTGCCTGCGGACCCAGCTATACTTCTCCTGGGCATAAACCCAAATCCATCCATCCTTATCCTCTGTACAAAGTTTAAGTCCAAGTGGATCAAGGACCTCCACCTCAAACCATATACACTCAAACTAATAAAAGAAAAGGTGGCCTCCCAAGGTCCAGGCTCTGTATGATCTTTCATTGTTGGTTCACACTCTGAGAGCCCCAAGGGTCCAGGTTAGTTGATTCTGTTGGTCAACCTGTTGAGTTCTTATCCTCTTTGGGGCCTACCACCTAATGGGTTTTAAATGTAAAAGTAAAACATAGCTATTTCTCTCATACTTAAGAACAACAACAACAACAACAATAACAACAACAGCAGCAGCAGCAGCAGCAGCAGAACAACAATAACAAATCACTTCTTCTTTGAAATCTAACATGGGAGTTCAAGCCATTAAGCAAAGAAAGAAAATCAAGAGTTGAAGTAAAAACTTCTTGTTTCTTCAGAAAATTAGTTATTTCAAATTATGTTTTGCTGGGGCACACAGGTGAAAGGATGTCTTGCTGAAGCAAACATATGAAAGAGTGTGTTCCTGGAGCAGATACAGCTATAAAGAATGTTTTTCTATAGCAAACACGTGGAAGGACCTGTGTTGAAGGAGTATAAATATTACCCCACAGACAGTGGGAGAAAAATTGGTTAGCTTTGCTCTGCCTCACTATTCTTAGCTAATGATACACATGTATTGGTTCACCTTACATTACCTTGTTGAGCTCAACTTGATATAACACCATCACTGAAAGAAACTCACCCAAGAATTGGTCGTGAGGTCCCTATGGCAGCTTGCCAATTCTACAGCTTTACCTCAGACCAATTGGCAAGCCTGGCTGTTTCTTCAGGATTGAACTATTCTTGCAAGTTTGTGCCTGGTTTCTGCCTGCCAAGAAGACTGGACTGTAGCTGCCTCTTTGTGTGTGATATCTACCTGCCTAGAGGACTGGTCTGCAGCTGCTGAGTCGTATTTGCTGTTTGCTATGGGACTGAACTGCTGAGAAAGAAGATTGAGTTCACTCACAAGGAACTATGTTTGAAAAGGTCCACTTCCCCCATAGCCTAATAACTTTTCTACTACCTCTGCTGAGTGGTGGGCTAGAGGAAAAGTTGAACCCTTATTAAAAGTAGGTTCCAAAAAATTTATGCTTACAAAGAGAGAGTGTAAATAAACTAAAAACAGTGACTTTTAACTTTTAAAAGGAATTTTTACAAGTTAAGATTTTGAAATCTATAGTAGAGCTCCAGAGAAATCAGTGGAGATAGAACCAAGAAAATGGAACACCTCGGAATAACGAGGGAGAAAATGGATCTTCTTTGAGTATCATATACTGAGTTCTCAATATATGAGCAATGTTAAATGGTCTCAGTGCATTGTATATGTATGTCTATGTATCAGTGCATTGTATATGTATGTATCTCTATGTATCAGTGTATTGTATATGTATGTAACTCTATAACAATGATAAAGAAGAGGACAGGAATTTGACATGAGTAGAGGGAGGAAGAAATAGGAGGGGTTAGAGAGAAAGAAGTATGAAAATGACAGAAATAGAGATTTTTTAAAAAGATTTATTCATTTATTATATATAAATACACTGTAGCTGTCTTCAGATACACCAGAAGAGGGGATCGAATCTCTTTACAGATGGTTGTGAGCCACCATGTGGTTGCTGGGAATTGAACTCAGGACCTCTGGAAGAGCAGTCGGTGTTCTTAACCGCTGAGCCATCTCTCCCGCCCCCAGAAATAGAGTTCTTTTGCAAAATAGTTCTCTAAATTGAAACAAAAGAAAGTGAAGGAAGAAATGGCGAGGAATAAAGAATCAAAGGGAGAAAGTATATCTGAAAGTCCCCAAAAAAGTAAAAGTAGAAAATTCAGACAGATGCTATTCTAGTAGAAATCTAAAATATGGGGTCAAATTTGTGGTTATTTATTTGTTTGTTTGTTTCCATCTTTATTAATTTGGGTATTCCTTATTTACATTTCAAATGTTATTCCCTTTCCTGGTTTCCATGTCAACATCCCCCAACCCCTCCCCCTCCCATTCTATATAGGTGTTCTCCTCCCAATCCTCTCCCCATTATCGCCCTCCCTCCAAGAATCCCGTTCACTAGGGGTCCAGCCTTGGCAGGTCCAAGGGCTTCCCCTTCCGCTGGTGCCCTGTTTGTTTTAAAAGTCTTATTTTTTGCCTAATGTGTTATTGAGTAAATTAACCCAAATGCAATGTTATACACAAGGGAAAATATCATTAAGACATTGATGCTGTATATTTTACCTGTCATCAATTTTATAAGGAACATTCTTCTTGGGAGAATTGTTCATTGGTGTGTGTATGATGAGCTGGGCAGAATATTCCAGGGCCAAATGATTTTACTTGAGGAAGGAAAAGAATGACTATCAGATTCTGTGGGCGAATGTTCTTGGATTGCACACTATAAATAAATGAGTAAAAGGTCAGAGTTTAATGTAGATAGTACAAAGAAGAAAAGTTTGAGGAGAAATTATTTAAAGAGGATTTTTAAGTTTTATGTTTGAAAACTCATCAAATTAACTACTGGGCCTCTTCAGAGGGCATTCAATAAAGTTAGTAAAGCAACAAAAGACTGTGATATATGGGACCCTAAGTTCCATAGTTTACATCAGGGTCCATCTTGCCACAGCCACCGTTCACAATTCTCACAATCAAAACTACCAGTAACTTTTAGAATGAGAAATCCAATAAGAGTACATTACTTTTTTATTTATACTATCTGAATTAGCATATTCGTTCTACTGCTTCCTGATTCGATTGAGATTACTTGTCACGGTCTTGGTTACTTCTTAAAAACAATGAGTAGAATGGTACCTAGTTCACAGAGCTATTTTAAGGTTGGAATCAGATCTACATTTACTTCCAATTAGCACAGTGCTTGACTCATGATACATGTAAGTAGTTTTATTATTATTGTCAATGCCACTTCAGTGTTGCCAGGGGCCAAAAACCAAAACTTATATAAGCAAGTGACTGAGTAGCAAAGAAAATTAAAGTAGGAATTTGTTACTGGGGAGTCTTCTTACTAATTATGAAGGAAGAAAAGCTGATCCTAAAACAGAAAGGCCACTTTAAGACTGCTATTCTTACCTGTGAGCATCAGTGGTCTGATAAGTATGCTTTACAGAAAATGAGTTGAAGAGGTTAGTACTTTTAGGACATACATAGTTGGTGCTGTGAAAGGTAGAGTAGTTTGGTGTTTTTTGTTTGTTTCTTTGTTTGTTTATTCAAAGTTGTTTTATTTAGTTGTTTTCAAGTGGAACTTAACATGTCTAACATCTTTGTACATATTGCTTTGAATTTTACTAAATTGAAGCCCTTATTGTTAGAACTTTGTAGGGTTTTTCAATTCCCCACTCACTGTATCTAGACCTAGAATTACCTAGAGCCTTGATCATTTGTCCAGATACAAAGTTTTCCCCACCAAATTTGAGCTTAAAGTAAGCCTTGAACACCCCAGTTAAAAATCAAGATGTTTAAGATATTGCCTGAAGCACTAAAATAAACCATTCTTTGGCCTAATCCCACGTTCTTTAAGCATGCATATACAGGCTTATGCTGTTCCTTCATGGGTGAGCACGTGTAGGTAAGGAGCATGCCTTTTCTCCTGGAGTCCATTAGGTAAGTGTTGCAGAAATGCAGAAGTTGTCGTAATACAGACTTTGAGTAGACAGCCTTGGACTTTTGGCTCTTCCTTTTTGTTATTCTAACTGATTCTCCCTCAGGATGACTTAAGTTGTGGCTGTAGTTTTATGTGTGACTTTTGCAGAATTGAGGGGTCGTGGGAGCAAGAGACAGACTTTTTATTATTCCTAGGAACATTTTTTTTTTTTACGTTTCATGGATTTTTCTCTATTTCATGCTTGCTAGTCACTGTGCCTTTCAAATGGAAGGATACTTCTTTATTCCTTTTTGAACCTTCAGAAGCTAGCTGAAGCTATCATACACATGTTTGGCACTTAATCCACTATTAAATGAAGGGATGAATTATACAGAGTACCAGATTTAGATCAATGAAAGATGTCATAGAAAATAAAAGGAGTCATTCAATGATTTTGGCATGCAGTAGCAGGTATATACAGCAACACTCACACACATTGATTGCTACATTATGCCCACTGGATTAGTCATTTTACATAAGGACATTAACTTGTGTAGTGCCTATATTTTAACATACCTATGAAGAAACATAAGAAAGGATGCATAATACTTTGCTAAGTTATAGCACTCAAAAGCTATTCACAAGATCTGTGAATGTGAACATTGACCACTTTCCACTCATTAGGTACAAATGTTCTATTTCTTCCATGTATATGAACATGCATTTTTGAGAAGGAAATGGAGAGGATTTCTTTTTCTGTATGGATTTCTCTTTGAATTGCTTCCTGCCACTGTAATATCAGGAAGTCTTTAGCGCCTGGCTCCAGTAACACTTCAGTAGATGCCTGAAGGTTATTGAGGGCAATATGTCTTTTTTTTTTCTATTTATAGGGACAGGACAAGTATTTGAATTTCCTACTTAAGTTACCTGTAAAACTGCTGGAAAGATAACACTTGAAGGAATGTACCATAGGAGATGTGGCACAGAAGCAAAGAAAGAAGAGGGAGATATTCTCATGCTTCAGGTAAGCATCACTGATCTAGAAAATTCACACCTTTTGGATCCTGGTTAATTGTGCATTACCAACAGTTTAAAGGTCTCTTGCTTCTGTTTAAGTAAGCATTGTAAGTTATCTGCTTTTCAATTTACTTTAGAAGCAAACTCAAATAGAGAGCATCATCATAGCTTGGGTCTAAGGTAGCACATTAGCTTTGCCATTGCCCTGCTGATTTAATTGGCCCAGTAAGCATGCTTGAGGTGTTTGGGATTGTAATTAAAGTTGTGGTGCCTGGAAAATCCTCCGTCTGTTATTATATTTTTTTTCTAAAACAAACTATCCTAGCTCACAAAAACTTGTGGGGCTAATTAGAGCCTAATTAAAGTTACTTGTTTCTATTTTAAAATCTGCCCACTGAGAGAGCCTCAAGGCAGGAGGGAACATATTTTTAAAGTGACAGTTCTAAAAATGCTTGCCATTCTGGTCCCTGAGCTGCATTGCTCTGATTCATGCATTGATTTATTTCCAATGAAAATGAAAGTCTACCTCCCTTTCTTTCCCCTCATCATTCTGCAGGACTCTCACCCACTTCAGCTTTAGGCTGGTAAAAGGATTTGTCTGATGAACAAGCCTTCTTTGTTATGCATCTTCCAGCTGGAGAGGCTAACCCTTTCATTCAGACTGGAAGTAGCCCAGGAAAATGCTCCTGACAAAATCAGGGCTAAGGAGCACAGGAATCAGTACAATATTGAATCCACAAAGAAAAAGGGCATAATATCTGTTGAGGACTTACTATATCAAGATATCTCTGGGTGCTTTGAACTTGATATTACTTCAGTGTAAAGGATAAAGCTGACTGTATCTTGTGTACAGATTGTACAAATAAAGAAAGCAGGAAGCAAAGGCATCATATTATGTTTCTGAATTCCAGTCTCTCTTCCCTTAAGCATCTTTCTCTGCAAAGTGGAAGTGATAATACTTAGGCTGCCACTTACCTGAGTTGGGAGGTCTGTATCGATGAAGGATGTTAATGCTTTTTTACAAAGTGTAAACCGACTTTCATAGATTGGTCTCAGAAGAGATGTGTTCCTTTTAATATCTTTAATTATACCCTTTATGCGAGAGCCAACTAAAACACAGGGCTTAACCCATTTCCCTTGGCCTAGTATTCTTTTTATATGGGAACACTCTGCTGCATGTTACTAAAAATAAGATTAGAACTGAAGTGAGCCAATGTGTTTGCAGCGTCTACATTAATCTTTCTCTGGCTCCCCTTTTTCTGTGACCTTACTTTCATATGTGCATGACTTAAACCTCTGAATATGTACATGCATGTACACATATGCCTATGAGTTTATGCACACTTTTGTGCACCTGCAGGAGGCCTGAGGTCAGCATAAGTTATCGGTCTCAACTATGCTCTACCTTATATTTTGAGACAAGGTCTCTCACTAATCCTGAACTTTACCAATATAGCTAGACTGGCTGTGCAACAACCCCTAAGGGGTTCTCTTAACTTTGTATCTCAGTCCTCGACCACAGGCATACAGATGAGCCCTGACATTTTCATGGTGTTAGAATATGAATATAGGTCTTGGGGACATGCATAGCAAAACACCTGAGACCCAGGCAATTTCCCCAACCCTTATGAATTACTCATAATTGAGCAAGATGTGGTGATTTAATAAGAATTTCCTTCATAGGAACATGTATTTATTTTAACACTTGGTGCCCAGCTGGTGTTTCGAGAGTTGTCTTAGTTATTTTCCTATTGTCATGATTAAACACCATGACAAAACAATGTGCATAAAATAAAGTGTTTAATTTGTAGTTTATAGTTTCAGAGGGTTAGAGTCCATGACCATTATGGAAGGGAGCATGGCAACGGCAGGCTTGCATGAGGCTGGGGCAGCTGAGAGCTCACATCTTAAGAGACAATACTGAGGCAGAGGGATCTGTTAGTGGTGTTGGCTTTTAAAACTTCAAAACCTGACTCCAAGAAGGGCATACTTCCTAACCCTTCCTAACTGGGGATGGATTATTAAAAAAATGTGAGCACTTCCTGTTATTTGCTTTCCATGTGTAGATAAATAATGCAATCAGCCAGTTTCTTCCTCTTGCCACCATGTCATATTTTCCTTGCCTTGATGGACTTTAAGGTGCTTTTCGTTATGATATTTTATCTCAGCAACAGAAAAGTAACAAATACACCAGAAAGTTCTCTTCTAGGCTGATCTGGCCATTCTTACGTCTTTTCTTATGATATACCAAATTATCTCTATCTTTATTTTCTCTTTTTGTCAAACATAAATACAGTTAGAATGGACCTAGGGCCTGAATAAGGGTAAAGCAAACAAGGTATCTAAGATATAAAACCTCAGGAAATTCTCATTCTCAGTCTTGTATAAGGCAGAAGCGTTATCTGGAAATAAGTCCCTCTTTAAATTTTGTTGCCTTTGTACACTACTCAAATTACAAATCTTATCCTTGACACACCTTCGTGTATTGTGAACCATAGACGCCACATAAATTTTAAAGCATATTTGCAAACATTTTCTGCAGGTCTACTGCTCCTCACCACAGTCTCTGACTGTGGCCTTATTTAAATTTGAATATTTATTACTTATGTAAACTATGCTAGTTTTATATAGTATATACCAGCCTAGTACAGAATCTAGATTATAAACAAAATAAAAATAGTTACTTACAATTTATTGATTGCATACTGAAAGTCAGATCTGCAATTAGCAACTTTGCATATATCATTTCTAATCATCACAACATCTCTTTCTTAATTAAGGAACTGATACTCAGAGAGGTTTAACTCAGGTCAGAAAAGTCAACATTCTTTTTAGCTTTCAAGAAATGGTTTCATTGAGTGTAGCAGGAAGAAGCTGTATGAAATTTCCATTGTCTTTGTTAATTTGTGCAATCATGTAGAGTGCTTAAGAGAAAAACAAAACTGTAGTTTCGAGTTACAGTAAAAGATCTGTGATAATTTGATGAAGAATGATGCTGAAATTTGAGGATATGTTAAGCACCTATATTAAAAGTTTGATAAGGGAATGGTAGATGTCTCAGGGCACGAAGATCACTAGCTGCTCTAGCAGATGATATTGATTCTGTTTCTCATACACATAAAGTGGCTCACAACTACATAAAATTCTGGTTCCAGACTATTGTATGCCCTTTTCTGTCCTCTTCAGGCACTAAAATGTATGTGGTATACATACATATAGTCTTTCATAGTCATTTGAACATTTTTAAAAAGATAGCTGGAATGGAGAAAGTGTCAGAACACACTATACATTCTGTGGGACTGAGCTGGGAACTTGAAGTAGTTGAGGTCAGAGTGCTCTACTGCCAGGAGTTTCAGAACCAGTATATATGGGGGACTGGAAGAAGATAATTCAATAAAGGTCAATCATAAACATAAAAAACATATAAGTGAAACATAAAAGTTTTTTAGAGTATTAAAAAGGTCAAGATTTATGAAATATTGGCACAGAACAGGCAAGTTAATATCATGTAAAATATAAAGAAAATAGTTTCAGTAACATCATAGAAGAAAATTCCTCAAATATTTCAAAAGAGATCCCCAACTAGTAGATGCTCAACTAATACCAAATAGACAGGGCCAGAAAATTAACTCCTTTGTCACATTATAGTCAAAACTCTGAAAACACAAAATAAAGAAAGCTACAAGAGAAAAAGAGCAAGTCCCAAATAGTGGCAGGCCCAGCAGAGTAATTCATAGAAAAGTTTAAATCCAGAAGGGATTGGAAAAATACATCAAAGTCTCTGAAATTCTACAAACTATCTATTGAAAATGAAGGAACAATACAAGTTTTATTGCTAAAATCAAAATATAAGAATTTATGCTCACTTATCCAGCTGTACAGAGGATACTGGAAGAAGTCTCTTGATTAATGAAAAAGATAAACACACCCAAGTGGTCAGAGGTGAAAAATAATGCCAGGATAGTTAGTCAAGAGTACAGAATAAACAAAATTATAGGAAATTATATAATTTTCAACAACTGATCATTAATGGTCTTAGTTCCTCAAAGAAAATGCATAGATTAATGCATTTGATTAGTAAATATGATCCATCTTTTTTGCTACCAACATTAAGCATATATCACTATCAACAATATACGTGACATTAAGGCAGTGGTTCTCAACCTTCCTAATGCTGTGACCCTTTAATACAGTACATTTTGTTGTGGTGAGTACAAACCTTAAAACTGTTTCTGTTGCCACTTCATAACTGTATTTGCTACTGTCATGAATCATAATGTAAATATCTGATATGCAGGATATCTGATACGTGACCCCTGTGAAAGGGTCATTTGACCCTACAACGAGTTTGCAGCCTACAGGTTGAGAACCACTACTTTAGGGTAAATAGGTGAAAAATAGAATATCAAGCAAGTGGAAACAAGAAACAAATACAGCCATTCTAGTGTCTGTCAAAATAGACTTCAAAACAAAACTAGGTCTGAGAACTCATTAAGAATAAGTCTCATTTATTCAATGAAAATCCATCAAAAGGATATTGCAATTCTAAACATTTATGACATGATTAATCCATTTCACAAAAGAAATACTATTAGATCTAAAGCCATATATGTCATTTCATAAAGAGTGATAATGGGTGACTTGAATATCTTACTTTTAATTTCCCACTGAACATGTGAGGAAATAATAAAGGAGCATTGGAATCAAATGATTTTATAAGTCAAATGGACCTAGCAGATATCTACAGAACGCTCCACTAAATATATACATGCTTCTCAGTAGCCAGTGGAACTTTCTCCAAAATCTACCACATATTAAAAGAAAACACAATTATAAAATATATAGAAAAATTGAAATAGCTTATGCTTTATCTGACATATCTGACGATTTATAAATCTTCCTGAGACTTCTTCCATATATAGCACCTTTCCCCCTCTAGGCTAGACTATTGTCTTCTGATGGATTCTGGAGTAGGAACTGTCATTGTCTTCAGTTGTGCCTGCACAGATGAGCCCACCAAGCTCCAGGTAACTGTTCCAAAGCTTCAGAAATGAGCACAGTCTTAGTTAAACTCAGTGGATCACAAAACACGATAATACATGAATATGGAAAATGATCTGTAGGCAGGAGTGGTTTGGTAGAAAGAGGTAGGAGAGAATTATGAGAAGGTGATGTATGAGAGCCATTAAAATGAATTATATACATATTAAAAATGTATTGAAAACTTTTAATTTATTATTTTATTTAAAACTTTTTTCTTACAATATATTTGATATTATTTTTCCTCCCTCAACTCCTTCAAAATTCTCCCTTCCTACCCACCACTACTTATACTGTTTAATTCTCTCAAAGAAAGAGAAAAGCAAACATAATAACAAACTGGAGAAGGAGACAGAGACAGAGAGACACAGAGAGAGAGACAGACAGAGAGAATGCGACATAATACCAATGATAATCCACTGAGAAAATTAACTTTTCCTTTCCAGATGGTATGAATTGCAAATATGTTCCTGATTTGGGGTAGGATATCATGCCTACTTTCACTTCTCAGTGCTAGAATTTTGTATGGTTTAAACCCATGCAACTATTGTGTGCTTGCTGTCACAGTTACTGTGAGTTCATATGGGTATCAGCCCTTTTGTGTCTGGAAGATTCTGTTTCCTTAGCATTATCTCCCACCTCTGGAGCTTAAAATCTTTCCATCTCCTCTTCCAAAAAGATCCCTTAGCCTTGAGGGTAGAGATTTGATGAAGACATCCCATTTAAGATTGAGTGCCCAAATGAAAATATAAAGTATGATGCTTGGGCATTCCAAGTAGCAGGAGTAAGTGGATTTGTGTATGTTTTCAATACTATTGTAGTGTCAAACTTGGGAATTGCATAGTATTTATTTTTTTATTTATAAATAATATTGTGGATATTTTTCATATAATTATTTCAAGAAAACAGTGAAATATGAGATTCAAGAGATGAAGAATTGGTGTCAAGAATTTTTTTAGGATAAAAAGTTATTTTTTTTGTACATTTGTTTCTCTTTGTAAAGAAATGGTTCGTTTTCTTTGGTGTTTTAGATTCAGACCTTAAGATTAGATTTTGTCCTTTCATTCTACAATCGGTATAGAATTTTCAACCGCAATGTAGGTGAAACATGAAGATATAGACAATGGTTATGAGATAGTCACTTCTGACATTGTCATGCATGATGTATACTCCACTGAAGCAGAATAGGATTTCATATTCCTGCTGACATTGAGGAGGAAATTAACTATGTTGAGCAATGTACAAAGTGGCTTTCAGAGGTTGAGACAGGCTGACAGACAACAAAACTAAGTACCTGGTTTCTAGTGCAATGGAAACTCCATGGAATTTATGAGGAAAACACTAGTAAAGATTCCTAGTAGTGGGGGACACAGAGCCTGAACTGGCCATTCTCTGTAACCAGACCAGGTCTCAAGTGGAGTGAGTGGGACACCAATCCAGCCACAGAACCTCTCACTGATACCCCTCACTGTCTTATTGCATGATGTGTTGGGACTGGAGACTAGCATAATCATCATCAGAGAGACAGAGAAATTTCATCTAGCAACTGATGGGAGCAGATGCAGAGTGTAAGGGTCTAACCTAAGTCCTCTATGTGTTATGGCGGAGTAGCTTGAATTTCTTGTGGAAATTCTGGTGGTGAGAGTGGGGGCTGTCTCTTATTCTTTTGCCTAAACCTGGGACTCTTCCCCACCCCATCGGGTTGCCTAGCCCAACCTTGATATGATGGTATGTGCCTTGTCTTATTGTACCATGTTATGCCTGATTTGGTTAAAGATAGGTGGAGAGAGGGGGTAGATCTAGGAAAGGAAAGGGTGAGGGGATGAAGGGAGATTGGGGGAAAAGGAGGGAGGTAAAATTGCAGTAGAGATGCAATGTATGAGAGAATAATCAATAAAAAGAAAGAAAAAATCCTAAACATCTAAGTACTAGAGTTGTTCTGAAGTGAAATCCACCAATAGTCACAGAAGAAATTATAATCCCAGGGCAGTATTTTGTTTGAATTTGTTTAAACTAGAAGCAGAGAACACATCAAAAACATTTTTACATATGACCCACAGAAACTATGAACATGTTTGTGCTTTTTCTATTCTGTGCTTTTTGTGATCCTTGTTTACTACCAACAAAAAATTTAAGATTTTGGTGTTTAAA
Source organism: Rattus rattus (assembly GCF_011064425.1). Taxonomy (NCBI): domain Eukaryota; kingdom Metazoa; phylum Chordata; class Mammalia; order Rodentia; family Muridae; genus Rattus; species Rattus rattus. The sequence goes on along the minus strand of NC_046172.1, from coordinate 126,206,940 downwards.
GTACCACTAGCTATTAAAAACAATGACTTCATGTAATTTAGGCAAGTGGAGGAACTAGAAAATATCATCCTGAATGAGGTAACCTAATCACAGAAAAACACACATGGTACACACTCACTGATAAGCGGATATTAGCTCCAAAGTTCAGAGTACCCAAGATAAAATTCACAAACCACATGAAGCTCAAGAAGAAGGAAGACCAAAGTGTGGATGATTCAGACCCTCTTAGAAAGGGGAACAAAAGTATTCATAGGAGGAAATACTGAGACAAAGTGTGGAGCAGAGACTGAAAGGCCATCCAGAGACTGTTCCATCTGGGGATCCAGCCCATATACAGCCACCAAATCCACTCACTATTGCTGATGCCAAGAAGTGTAAGCTAACAGGAGCCTGACGAATACAGAGGTGGATGTTTACAGCCAACCATTGGACCTAGTATGGGGTCCCCAATGAGGAGCGGAGAAAGGACTAAAGTAGCTGAAAAGGGTTTGCAACCCCATAAGAAGAACACACACACATCCAACCAGATGGCCCCCCAGAGCTCCAGACTAAACTGCAATCCCAAGAGAACACACAGGGGATGGAAACTATAGCTCCATTCGTATGTATATCAGGGGAGGATGGCCCCCTGGATATCAATGGGAGGTGAGGTCCTTGGTCCTGTCAAGGCTTGATGCCCCAGTGTAGGGTAATGTCAGGGCAGGGAGGTGGGAGGGAGTGGGTGGGTAGGTGAGGGAACAACCTCATAGAAGCAGGGGGCTGGGGTGGGATAGCAGGTTTCTGGAGGGGAAACTGGGAAATAGCATTTAAAATGTAAATTAAATGCAATGTGTGTGTGTGTGTGTGTGTGTGTGTTCTTAAAAAAGAAATAAGAATACTGTTATGTGACATCTACAAACTGTGGAAAGAAGTTTGGGACTAAACAATGTAAACTGTCAGAAACAATGTTGACATAAACAAACAATATTATCATATGCTGGGAAAAGGATGAAACAGTTATTGAGATTTAGTATATCATATAGTTATCCTGTTCCTCAGTTTAGATCACCATTTCTCAACCTGTGGGATGTTACCTCTTTGGCAATCCTTTATCTCCAAAAATATTTACATTATAATATATAACAGTAACAAAATTGCTATTATGAAGTAGCAACAAAAATCCTCTTCTGGTTGAGGTCAGCACAACACAAGGAACTGTATTAAAGTGTTACAGTATTGGGAAAGTTGAGAACCACTGGTTTAGACCAACTATAGAGCAAAATGAGTTCAAGGGCTTGAAAAAACACAATTAAATGGAAAAGCTCAGAACTTGGAAATACTGCTGCCTCTAAAAGCATGTCTTTGTGGTTTTTTATTCTAGCAAAACTTTTTACCCTTTGAAGATAAACTGAGTTCATAATGACAATAAATAATGAATATTTTCTGACTTTTCAATATACCACATAGTGTGATTAAATGTATTTTCCTACATTTAATATATTAGCCTTTATGTAGGGAAACATGACAGCAGAGGAGATCAAGGGGATACAAATTGGAAAGGAAGTAAAAGTATCACTACTCACAGATGATATCCTAGTGGACATAAGTGACCCCAAAATTTTTACCAGGCAACTTCTAGAGCTAAAGAAACACATTCAACAGAACAGCTGGATACAAATTTAACTCATAAAAATCAGTAGTATTTTTGCATACAAATGACAGGCTGAAAAAAATCAGGAATATGTTTCACAATACCCTGAAATAATACAAAATATCTTGGGGTATAACTCTAGAAGAGCAAGTGGAAGAACTATTTGAAGAAAAACATGGATCGATAGGATGAACATAGTAAAAATGACTATCTGACAAAAAACAATCTACAGATTCAGTGTAATTCCAACACAATTCTTGAAAAGCCATGAAAGGAAAATTCTCAGCTCCATATGGAGAAACAAAACAAAACAGAGTAGCTAAAACTATCCTGAAAAATAAAAGAACTACTGGAGTAGAAGCTCAAAAGTCTGAGAAATACTTATGGAAATGTTCAACATTCTTAGCAATCAGGAAAATGCAAATCAAAGTGACTCTGAGATGCCATCTTAGAAGGGGTAAGATCAATAACACAAGTGACAACAAGGGGAACACTCATTCATTGCTGATGGGAGTACAAACTTGTATAACCACTTTGGAGATCAGTATGGTAGAAGAGATATGAGAATTGATCTACACCAAAATTCAGCTATACCACTCGGTGGCATGCAAAAGACAACCATCCTACTATAAGAACACCTGCTTAATCATATTCCTATTTGTATTATTCATAATAGAGAGAAATTGGAAAAAAACCCTAAATGTTCCTTCATGGAACATGGATAAAGAAAATCTGGCACATTTGCACAGTGGAGAATTACTCAGCTCTTAAAATAACAACACAAAATTTACAGTCAAGTAGATTGAACTAGGAAAAAACTGTCAGTGAGATAACACAGACCAGAAAGATAAACATGGCATATATTTGCTTATATGTAGATATTAGCTATAAAATAAATGATATATAAATTATAGTAAAAAGACCCAGAGATAAGGCTGGGGATGGGGTACATACTTCTTTCTGAGAATAGGAAAAAGAATAGATTTTATGGGTGAACAGCAGAGGAGGGCAGGAAGGAATAAAAGAATCAATTGCGGAGGTGATGGGAATATGGGGTTGAGGGAGAGAATGTGTAGAGAAACAGAATTTGGGGTATTACAAAAGGAGGTCAAAGGGATACAAACTGCAAAGGAAGAAGTCAAAATATCACTATTTGCAGATGATATGATAGTATACTTAAATGACCCCAAAAGTTCCACCAGAGAACTACTAAGCCTGATAAACAACTTCAGCAAAGTGACTGGGTATAAAATTAACTCAAACACATCAGTAGTCTCCTTCTACTCAAAGGATAAACAGGCTGAGAAAGAAATTAGGGAAATGACACCCTTCATAATAGTCCCAAATAATATAAAATACCTTGGTGTGACTTTAACCAAGCAAGTGAAAGATCTGTATGACAAAAACTTCAAGTCTCTGAAGAAAGAAATTAAAGAAGATCTCAGAAGTTGGAAAGACCTCCCATGCTTGTGAATTGGCAAGGTTAATATAGTAAAAATGGCCATTTTGTCAAAAGCAATCTACAGCTTCAATGCAATCCCCATCAAAATTCCAACTCAATTCTTCATAGAAGTAGAAAGAGCAATTTGCAAATTCATCTGGAATAACAAAAAACCCAGGATAGTGAAAACTATCCTCAACAACAAAAGAACTTCTGGAGGAAATCACCATCCCTGACCTCAAGCAGTATTACAGAGCAATGGTGATAAAAACTGCATGGTATTGGTACAGAGACAGACAGATAGACCAATGGAATAGAATTGAAGACCCAGAAATGAACCCACACACCTATGGGCACTTGATTTTTGACAAATGAGCCAAAACCATCCAATGGAAAAAAGATAGCATTTTCAGCAAATGGTGATGGTTCAACTGGAGGGCAGCATGTAGAAGAATGCAGATCGATCCATGCTTATCACCCTGTACAAAGCTTAAGTCCAAGTGGATTAAGGACCTCCACATCACTAAAACTAACAAAAGAAATAGTGGGGAAGAGTCTCAAACACCTGGGCTCTGGGGAAAATTTTCTGAAGAAAACATCAATGGCTTATTTTCTAAGATCAAGAATCGACAAATGGGACCTCATAAAACTCTAAAGCTTCTGTAAGACAAAGGATACTGTCAATAGGACAAACTGGCAACCAGCAGATTGGGAAAGGATCTTTACCAATCCTGCATCCAATAGAGGGTTAATATCCAAAATATATGAAGAACTCAAAAAGTTAGACTCCAGAGAGTCAAATAACCCTATTAAAATGGGGTACAGAAATAAACGAAGAATTCTCAGCTGAGGAATACTGAATGGCTGAGAAGTACCTAAAGAAATGTTCAACATATTTAGTCATCAGGGAAATGCAAATCAAAACAACCCTGAGATTCTATCTCACACCAACCAGAATGGCTAAGATCAAAATCTCAGGTGACAACAGATGCTGGCAAGGATGTGGAGAAAGAGGGACACTCCTCCATTGTTGGTGGGATTGCAGACTGGTACAACCACTCTGGAAATCAGTCTGGGGGTTCCTCAGAAAGTTGGACATTGTACTAACTGGGGGCCCAGCTATACCACTCCTAGGCATATACCCAAAAATGCTCCAACATACAACAAAGACACATGCTCCACTATGTTCATAGCAGCCTTATTTATAATAGCCAGAACCTGGAATGGATACAGAAAATGTTGTACATCTACACAATCAAGTACTACACAGCTATTAAAAACAATGACATTTTGAAATTAATAGGCAAATTGATGGAACTAGAAAAATATCATCCTATGGGTGGGCAGGCAGTGAAAGGTACCCTGATTCCTGGTGGATACAGGTGGAATTCCTGGGAGACAGTTAAAGTGATAGCATGTATTCCCAGCGTACCAGTTCAGAGCCTCACTAGCTAGTCCCCCCCACAAACCCCTGTAGAGAGGTTTGAGACAGACCAGTCATGTAGATCAATGCCCAAGCCCCTCCACAGGTGAGGTTGGGACCACAGGTTACATAGGCTCAAGACAGAGCAGTCACAGAGACAACATCCCAAACTCCTCCACAGGTGAGGATGTGACTGCAGATCATGAGGGCTCAAGACAGATCAGTCATAGAAACAGGACCACGTCCCTGAACATGTAGATGAGGTCTTCCCAAGCTCTCAGGATAAACTAATAAGAATTACCTGCTGTCAGACACTGACCATCCAAAATACTGTACTTAAGTGCTGTGTTCAGAATTAAAGGTGTGCAAGAATTATTCCATCTTCTGAGAGCTTCTGTCATAAGAGCTGTAACACTGCTGTTTGGGGAAAAGATCTGTTCTCAGGAAATTGCCTCCAGAAGCTCCCCTGTACCCCTTGCTGGGTAGTCAGTCTCCTGCTGGCTCAGCCAGGTAGGGCAATCCAAGCTGCAGCAGCTCAAAGGAGAAGGACCAGCAGCTGGGGCCAGTGAAAGCTGTTTCCTGTCCTTGCCCAAACCCACACACCTCACAGAGCAAGAGATCCCTGTGAAGAGCACCAGACACCAGAAACCCTACATCATCCTGAGTGAGGTAACCCAATCACAGAAAAACACCCATGGTATGCACTCATTGATAAGTGGCTATTAGCCCAAAAGCTCAGATTACCCAAGATACAATCCACAGACCACATGAAGCTCAAGACGAAGGGCAACCAAAGTGCAGATGCTTCAGTCCTTCTTAAAAGGGGGAACAAAAAAATTCATAGGAGGGGTTACAGGACAAAGTTTGGAGCAGAGACTGAAGTAATGACCATAAAGAGCCTGCTCCCCTGGAGATTGAGCCCATATACATACAGCCACCAAACCCAGACAATATTGATGCATCTAAGAAGTGCATTCGGACAGCAGCCTGATAGAGCTGTGTTCTGAGAGGCTCTGCCTGAGCAGATCTGATCAGTGATCATCAGAGGAGTTTCTAACATTGGAAGATAGGAACAAATACAAAGACTCACAGAAAAATATTACACACACACACACACACACACACACACACAGAGACAGACAGACAGACAGAGATAGAGACAGAGAGATAGAGAGAGACAGAGAGAGACAGAGACAGAGAGAGACAGAGACAGAGAGAGACAGAGACAGAGAGACAGAGACAGAGAGAGAGACAGAGATAGAGACAGAGAGAGACAGAGAGATAGGGGAGAGACAGAGAGAGAGACAGAGAGAGAGAGAGAGAGAGAGAGAGAGAGAGAGAGAGAGAGAGAAAGAGAACTCCATGAAGAGGAAGTGGAAAAAGGGAAAGAGTCAGAGGGGTTGGAGGACACAAGGAAAACAAATTCCTCTAAATCAGCTAAACGGTGCTCACATGAACTCACAGAGACTGAAGAGACAGACATAGGGCCTGCACATCTTTGTACCAGGTCCTCTGCATAGCTAATATGGCCTTCAGTAACCATTTTTAATGAACTCCTGAGTGTGTCAATGAGTGGGTCTTTGATTCTTGTGCCTTCTCTTTGGGCTCTTTTCCTTCAGTGTGATGATTTTTGTTTTATCTTAATAATTTATTTATATCTTAGAAGCATATTCTTTTCTAATGAGAGACAGAAAGTGAGAGGATCCTGATGCAGGTGATGTTTGGGGAGGAACTGAGAGGAGCAGAGGGAGGGAAAACTGAAATCAAGGTATATGGGTGTTTTTTGTTGTTGTTGTTTAGAAATTTACTTCTATTTCATTAAGTATAAAATAATATACTCTGAAGAGGTTTATGATAATAGGAATATAAATATGTAAATAAACAACATGGTATGAGAATTTAGGCTTTATTTCTCTGAAACTGGATTATGATATAAGTGTTTTTAATTGTAACAGCTCTGATGTAAAAGGATAAAAGGGAATAGTATCCAAGTTATGTATAAGATAATAGGATAATTCTTTCCTGTGGTTTCTGAAATTATGTATTAGCTTGCTTGAGTAGATCCTTTTATTCTATTTTTCATTTATTTATTTACATTTCAAATGTTGTCTCCTTCCTGGTCTCCCCTCCATAAACCATCATCCCATTCCTCCTCCCTTTGCTTTTATGAGGGTGCTCACTGACCCATTCTACTCCCACCTCACCATTTCTAGCATCCCCAAGACTGGAGCATCCAGCCTCATAGGATCAAGCGCCTTCCCTCTCATTGATGCCAGATAAGGCCAACCTCTCATATGCAGCTGGAGCCAACCTCTCATATGCAGCTGGAGCCAACCTCTCATATGCAGCTGGAGCCATGGGCCCATCCCTGTGTATTCTTTGGTTGGCAGTTTAGTCCCTGGGAGCTCTGGAGTGTGTGTGTGTGTGGGGGGGGTCAGGTTAGTTGATATTGTTCCTATGGGGTGGCAATCCCCTTCACTCCTTCAGTGGTCCTTTTGCTCAGTCCAGTGGTTGACTATAAGCATCCACCTCTGTATTGGTCAGGCTCCTACACAGCCTCTCAGGAGACACCCATATCTGGCTCCTGTCAGAAAGCACTTCATGGCATCAACAATAGTGTCTGGGTTTGGTGTCTGTATATGGGATGGATCCCAGGTGGGGCAGTCTCTGGATGGCCTTTCCTTCAGTCCCTGCTCCACTCTTTGTCCCTGTGTTTCCTTTACACAGGAACAATTCAAGAAAAGAATGCAGTTTTAATAAAATGGGAAATTCTAGCCTTATTTTCTTCCTTTGTTTTGGAGATAACATAATTACATCATTGTGCCCCTTTCCTTTTCCCTCTCTTTTCTCCAAATCCTACCATGTATCTAACATGTTCCTTCTAATTCAATGTTTCTTTGTCTTTAGCCATTGTTGTTGTTGTTGTTGGCTGGGGTGGTGGTAGTGTGTGTTTGTGGGTGAGGGGTGGGGGTATATATGTATTCCTAAATACAGAAAAAAACAACCCAAGAAGAGGATTCTTTTGACACTTACCGTGTTATAAAGATGTATTCACTTAGATTTCATGAGAAAAATTGGATTTGGGATACCCATGTGCCAGTACTTTGCCCTTTGAAACATTTTCCCTAAAAGACCCAGACCTCTGCTCCCTTGTTTCAGAATGCTTGAACCATTTACAGTACTTCATGACATCTTTTTCAGTTATTCATATAGCAACTTCTTTTGTAGAGATCCTTATAACTCAGATTATCACATATATCTTTTTTTTTCCCTTTCCAACTGTGATTTTTGCCTTGATTTCTGGTTCTAATTTGACCTAAATCTATTGAAAGAGTAGCTCTAAAATGCCTTTAAGCTTGCTTCTGTTTCTGAGTTTCTGATCTTATTGCCAGGGCTTAGTTCACTTTTATTTTTCATCTTAATTCAGTGTCATTCATTCTTCAATGATCATATAATGCATTGCATTAAGTCTTAAAACTGTATGTATTCATTCAATGTAGATTTAGTGATTAAATAAATATTTGGTGAGTACATTCTATATTTTAGGTGTCTGAGGCTTGCTTATCAGTCAAAAGCACTTGTGTCCATGGAGTTAGTATTTTACTAGAAAACAATATAATAATTAATAAATAAATGTTATGTTATGGAAAATATTTATAAATGTCTTGAAAAACTAATATAAAAAGGAAGGGGATAGGGAGTTGCTGAATCAGTGTTATATAGGATAGTTAGGGAATGACTTATTAAAGTAGTGATTGACTAGAGACCTATAGTTACTATATTAAATAATATAGACATTTGGAGAACAAGTGTAACAGAAGGAAAAATTCAGTGCAAGGAATTTAGTATGATTAAGATGGGAGCTTTGAACAGAGAGAAATATTGAAAGACCTTGAATAAAATAAAGACTATTAAAATTGATGTTCCATAACAGGTCATGAGCAGTCAAGCAGATTATTTGTTTGTTTGTTTTGATTAAAATAAATTTTGATTAAAATCTAATTTCGTTAATTCCAACCTTCCCTTTCTTCCCTCTAACCCCTCACATGTACTCTACTCCCTCCATTTCTTTCATTGACTATTACTGTTACACATACATATAAAGAGAGAGATAAACACCCATATATGCAAACATGTTTAGATATGTTAAAACAAACTGCTGATCCATCTGGTGTTGCATGTGTGTAGTATTATTTCAGGGCTGACCACTTTGCACTGGATAGTTGTAATTACAAATTTTATCCCTGGAGCAAACAGAGACCGTTATAGCAAAACCTCAACTAGCTGAAATGCAGAGCTCAAGAGACTGTGTAGAACCCAGTCTACACAATGGATACATCTATAACATAACTCCTGCATGTATGGCTCAGGGAAAGCCTCTTCCTCTTGTAAGAGTGGACAGAAAGACTTTAAAAGTAATAAGACCAGGAAGTCTTCTGTGAGATTGCATCCTTTAGAAAAGTCAGGGACATACAAACATAATACCTGAATAATATGGCTATCTAAAGAAGACCTGGACAATGACAGAACCAACAGACATGCTAATGTGGAAGGAACAGGAAACCTTATGGGGGTCTCAATATTGAACAGAGAAGTATAAGCAGGTAATAACTGTGGAGAGACAGAATTTTGACTTTTACTCTGAGGAAGAATATACTATTGGAAAGCAAGCACTAAAACAGGAATGTTAGTTAAGAGGTATTTAGAATAATCTGAGAAAGCAACATTTGCTGCAAAGTACACACAGTGAAGATGGTGCTTCTGAAAATAATTAATGCCTCCTTAAAACTATATTCAATTGTGCTCTTTGTGGTCCTCATCATGTTATGTACATGTACTGGATATGGTGTATGTGTATAAATCTTTGTATAAGTGTTATAAAGAGAAAGAATGAATCTAAACGCAAAAGCTTTTGCATTGTGTTGTCAAGCCAACTGGCATGAACACCTGCATTTACCCTGCAATTAGGTAATAGATAAAATCTTTTATGGGGCCTCCACATGGCAGTTGAACACAGTTGGGGAGAACAATTTATTCGTTCTATTTCAAAGATCAGTTTGGCACGATGATCCAGTAAATAAGTTAATGTGGAGTTCATAATTGTTAGAATTTTGGAAAAGTTTTAAAATGAGTTATGGGATTCTTATTTGTGAACAGTGTTGTTTTCTTTCATTTTTTTTTTTAAAAAAAACTGTGCAGATAAGGTAGATCATTGTTTTTGAAGAAATATGTTGATCTGAATGAAATCTTAAAAATCTGTGGACTTCCTGGGTTCGGTCCCCAGCTCCGAAAAAAAAAAAAGAACCAAAAAAAAAAAAATCTGTGGACTCTAAGTTGATTTAGATTATTTTGATTCAGGGGTTTTATCTATTGCCAGCAATGTCATGGGAAACTCCTTTTTCTTTCAAAAGTGTGAAACTAATTACTGAAAACTGTCTTTGATGTTTAAATTACTAAATGTCAAAGGTGGAAATCAAACTGTAGCTCTTTCACATTTTAGGCAGAGAATGAGAAGTGGGAAAACCTTGAGACCTCTGCATTGATCATCAAGTCAGTTTAAATACTTTCCACCAAGCATCAACTACAGCTCTGACTAACCCACAGGAAAGGCTGTGGGAAGAATTTATCACTGTATAGCTATTATTGAACCCATTTCATCTTTCACCCTTGAGCTAATCTACGTAACTGGAAAGCAAAGCAATAAAATAAAAAAATGTAACAGAAACACACACACATTTTAGAAAATAAAAATCTGAAAATCACCATGATTTTACAAGTTTTAAACTATTTTTTGTGGGTTTTTTTGTTTTTATTTTATGTATGTAGGCATTTGTCCCACATATTTGTCTTTACCACATGTATGCCAGGTACCTGTGGAGACCAGAAAAGCTGTTGAGTCTCTTGAAACTGGAGATACAGATGACTGAGTTGCCATATCCTTGCTGGGAACTGAAACTAATTCTCTGAAAGAGGAATCAGTGCTCTTAATGACTGAGCAATTTCTCCAGCCTTGATTTTCACTAATTTTTAATGCTAACGTTAAAAAACAAAAAATACTAGGTAGCAAAGCTCATCAAAATATAAATGGACTAAAAATACTTGAAGTTGAGAGAAACTTAATCAGTTCCTACTATGTGCTTTTGTTCATGCATACAGCTGTGACAGACAGAACATATAAAACTACTGTAAATAGGCCAGTAACTGGTTCATCACATTAAATGCTCTGATTATTTGAGGAAAACAGTGAAGTACAATTTGATTTGTTCACTTAGAAGGTATTGTTTTAAAAATGTTTAATTTTATATTGTGTATAAAAATGCTTGCCTGCATGCATGACTAGTGTGTGTGGCTGTCCTTGAAGCTAGAAGAGAGTGTTCAGTCTCCTGTAATTAGATTTACAGAGGATTGTGAACTGCCATGTGAATTCTGAGAACTGAACCCAGGTTCTCTGGAAGAGCAACAAATGCTCTTAACTAGTAACCCATCTCAGCCTACAGTTTTTTTTTTTTTTATACTCTCTGTAATGTCTGGTTTTGTGTGTCAATTGACACAAGCTGGAGTTATCACAGAGAAAGGAGTTTCCCTTGAGGAAATGCCTCCATAAGATTCAGCTGTAAGGCATTTTCTCAATTAGTGATCAAGGTGGAGGGTCCCTTGTGGGTGACGCCATCCCTGGACTGGTAGTTCTGGGTTCTGTAAGAGCAAGCTGAGCAGGCCAGGGGAAGCAAGCCAGTAAGTAACATCTCTCCATGGCCTCTGTATCAGCTCGTGCTTCCTGACCTGCTTGAGTTCCAGTCCTGACTTCCTTTGGTGATGGACAACAATAATGAAGTGTAAGCTGAATAGGCCCTTTCCTCCCCAACTTGCTTCTTGGTCATGATGTTTTGTATAAGAATAGAAACCCTGATTAAAACAGTCTCCATTTAACAACTCAGTGTTTAGCAGTGTCCATGTTTTGTGCCAGGCAATGTGTATAGAAGTGGAGATGCACCCTTTCTCAGTTATATCTAATAAGACTGCTGGATAAAATATAATCTCCAACTTTTAAGTTTGTAATAGTCACACTACAAAATATAAAAATAATATGCAGAATTTATAAAAATGTATTTTATTTAAACTAATATATCCAACATGTTATATATGTTATTATGGCATGTAATAAATAGAAAATAAATGAGGAGATAATCCAATATTTTTTTCAGTTTTTCAGTCTCTCACAGCCTTCTCACCTAGAGAAGATAACAATTTGGACTAACTGCATTTCAAGTGCATAATAGCCGCTGGTGCTGAGCTATGGGAAGCATAGGTGTTTTAAAAAATGCCACTCAGGTACCAGCCACCTTGGTGTAGATTGTTTCACTATCAAACACAATGGAGGGAACAGAGATAATTTTGAAGACCACTCATTTTTACTTCATGGGTGAACCACTAAAAATAGTGGTATCTTTTTTAATAGACTCCATTCTCTTTTCTTATTTCTCCTACCAATCTATTGAAAATCAAATATAAAAGATATTCTCTGTAATGCTGATCTTGGTTGGCAGCTTGAGTGAATAAGAGTTGTCTTGAACATCTCTTGAAATCCAACAAGGTATGTACTCACTGATAAGTGGATATTATACCCAAAATTTGGAATACCTAGGAAAAATTTACAGATCGTTATGAAGCCCAAGAAGAAGGAGACCAAAAAATGGATGTTTCATTCCTTCTTAGAAGGGAGGAAAATACAGGGACAAGAGTGGAGTAGGGGAAAAAATTTCCTGAAAAAAAAACACCCATGGCTTATGCTCTAAGATCAAGAATCGACAAATGGGATCTCATAAAAACTGCAAAGCTTCTGTAAGGCAAAGGACACTGTGGTTAGGACAAAACGGCAACCAACAGATTGGGAAAAGATCTTTACCAATCCTACAACAGATAGAGGGCTTATATCCAAAATATACAAAGAACTGAAGAAGTTAGACAGCAGGGAGGCAAATAACCCTTTTTTTTAAAAAATGGGGTTCAGAGCTAAACAGAGAATTCACAGCTGAGGAATGCCGAATGGCTGAGAAACACCTAAAGAAATGTTCAACATCGTTAGTCATAAGGGAAATGCAAATCAAAACAACCCTGAGATTTCACCTCACACCAGTGAGAATGGCTAAGATCAAAAACTCAGGTGACAGCAAATGCTTGAATTACCCTAGATGCCTAGAACAAATGAAACTCAAGACGGATGATCAAAATGTGAATGCAGATCGCTCATGAGAGACACAGCCAGAATACAGCAAATACAGAGGCGTATGCCAGCAGGAAACCACTGAACTGAGAACAGGACCCCTGTTGAAGGAATCAGAGAAAGAACTGGAAGAGCTTGAAGGAGCTCGTGACCCCATATGTACAGCAATGCCAACCAACCAGAGCTTCCAGGGACTAAGCCACTACCCAAAGACTATACATGGACTGACCCTGGACTCTGACCTTGTAGGTTGCAATGAATATCCTAGTAAGAGCACCAGTGGAAGGGGAAGCCCTGGGTCCTGCTAAGACTGAACCCCTAGTGAACTAGACTGTTGGGGAGAGGGCAGCAATGGGGGGGAGGGTTGGGAGGGGAACACCCATAAGGAAGGGGAGGGGGGAGGGGGATGTTTGCCGGAAACGGGGAAAGGGAATAACACTCGAAATGTATATAAGAAACACTCAAGTAAAAAATAAAAAAAAAAAAAAAAAAAAAAAAAAAAAAGTGGAGTAGGGACTGAAGAAAAGGTCATCCAGAAACTGCCCCAGTGTCAGGTGACAGCAGATGCTGGCGAAGATGTGGAGAAAGAGGAACACTCTTCCATTGTTGGTGGGATTGCGGACTGGTACAACCATTCTGGAAATCAATCTGGATGTTCCTCAGAAAATTGGACACTGAACTGCCTGAGGATCCAGCTATACCACTCTTGGGCATATACCCAAAAGATGCCCCAACTTATAAAAAAGACACGTGCTCCACTATGTTCATCACAGCCTTATCTATAATAGCCTGAAGCTGGAAAGAACCCAGATGCTCTTCAACAGAGGAATGGATACAGAAAATGTGGTACATCTACACAATGGAATATTACTCAGCTATCAAAAACAATGACTTTATGAAATTCATAGGCAAATGGATGGAACTGGAGAATACCATCCTGAGTGAAGTAACCCAACCACAGAAAAACACACATGGTATGAACTCATTGATAAGGGCTATTAGCCCAAATGCTTGAATTACCCTAGATGCACAGAACACATAAAACTCAAGACGGATGATCAAAATGTGAATGCTTCACTCCTTTTTTAAAAGGGGAACAAGAATACCCTTGGCAGGGAATAGAGAGGCAAAGATTAAAACAGACACAGAAGGAACACCCATTCAGAGCCTGCCCCACATGTGGCCCATACATATACAGCCACTCAATTAGATAAGATGGATGAAGCAAAGAAGTGCAGGCTGACAGGAACCAGATGTAGATCTCTCCTGAGAGACACAGCCAGAATACAAATACAGAGGCGTAATGCCAGCAGCAAACCACTGAACTGAGAACAGGACCCCCGTTGAAGGAATCAGAGAAAGAACTGGAAGAGCTGAAGGGCTTGAGACCCTTATGAACAACAATGCCAAGCAACCAGAGCTTCCAGGACTAAGCCACTACCCAAAGACTATACATGGACTGACCCTGGGCTCCAACCTCATAGGTAGCAAAAAATAGCCTAGTAAGATCACCAGTGGAAGGGGAAGCCCTTGGTCCTGCAAGACTGAACCCCAGTGAATGTGATTGTTGGGGAGGGCGGTAATGGGGGAGGATGGGAGGGGAACACCCCCTAGAGAAGGGAGGGGAGGGTTAGGGGATATTGGGCTGGAAACCGGAAAGGGAATAACAATTGAAGTGTAAGTAAGAAATACCCAAGTTAATAAAGATGGAGGAAGAAAAGCATTTTATTTTAAGTGAGTAACTTGTTGATGAAGAATCATTGATGTCTATAGAGCTATGTTTCTACTGTATTGTACTTGTTTATTTACTGTGAATTAGAATTATGATTATTCTCTGTCTCGGCCTAAACATTTTTTATGTACAACTATTCCTTTGCCACTTGCAAAAGCGCCGTTTTAACTTCGAAATCCCTAAGCAAAGGCATATTGCAATACTGTTGTCAGTTTTTATATTAAAGCATTAAAAAATAACTATGATTTCACATAGAAAATGTTATATTTCAGAAACTCAGTAATAGAGTATTTGAAAATTTTTCATTTTTTACACTTATGGTTTTAATTTTTATACATATATTATATTGCATCATTTTGATTCCTTTCCTCTTCTCACTCTCAAATCATTGCCTCCTGTTTATTTAATTATTATTGTAATATAAGAAGCATATAGTATATAAGTACAAAAGAGAACACATGAAATTGTGAGGTAAAAGTGTATGGGCAGAATGGGTTATATTAAGGTGGGGAGGAAAAAATATCAGAAGAGTTCCATGGGGGCTGGGGATTTAGCTCAGTGGTAGAGCGCTTGCCTAGGAAGCACAAGGCCCTGGGTTGATCCCCAGCTCCGAAAAAAAAGAACCAAAAATAAAAAAAAAGAAGAGTTCCATGGGAGGGAGTGGGGCATAGATTTGTTCAAAATCCAATGTATGGGATTGTCAAACAATAATTAAATAATAAAGAGTTTTAAATAAAATTACCATGTCTTCACATACATTCACTTCATTCTGAATGAGAGCTCCGTAGATTAGATCTGTTGCTGTGAGCCTCTTGTTATATGGACTCAGTTTCTTTAAATATTCAATGTAGAATCAATATTAGTAGCTCTCCAGACAGCTTCCAGAATTTTAGTGCCACATTGGACCTGCTGGGGTATCTAGTTTACTGAAGCTCACAAATTCTCTGATTCTTCAGTATGCAGACAGCTACTGTTGGATGGATATACATACACACACTCACACACAAACACTTACACACACTCACACACACAAGCACTCTCTCTCTCACACACACACACACAGACACACACACACACACACACACATACCTTCTATTAGTCTGTTTCTACTTCTGCTTCATACTATCTTCTATGTCTCCTATGTGCTTTATAATAAACTTAGTTCTTTAGAAATCACCTTCTATTTTGCTAAATTCAGATTCAATTCAGTAGATCTGGGATGCACTTTCAAACTTCTCTCAGGTGTTGATACTGGCCCAGGAACCACACTTTAAGGAGCAAGAATCAATATAAGTCAATGTTTGATGAGAAACCTAATAACTCCTATTGGTATTTAGGCAGACCCATAACATTGTGAAAATTTTATGTTCTCATAATCCTTGCAATGGAGGAAAGATCAGAACATTGAAGAATGCACCAGAAAGTACATTATATACAAAATTATTAGCCATGTACTTAGCATGTTTCAATGTTAAGGAAAGATTGCCTAGACGTTAGGGAAAATTCATGATTGTCATATATTTCTACTTATTCATATATTTTATATTGCCTTTTAAATTTCATAGATCTCTAATGTCGGGAAAAGTAGTGAATGTGATTACCAGACCTCTAGACCATAAGAAAGAAGTGATTGGGACTGAGTATGACACCTTTCATTCATTATATTCTGTAGTCAATGTCTGATCTGTCTCTGCTTGCTTTCTCTCTGTCTGTCTGTCTCTCTGTCACTGTCTCTCTCTCTGTCTGTTTCTTTCTGTCTCTGTCTCTCTCTGTCTCTGTCTCTCTGTCTCTGTTTCTCTCTCTCTCTCTCTCTCTCACACACACACACACACACACACACACACATATTTTGTATCATTCTTAAGTTGCAAGTCACCACTAAAAACCTATCGTTTTACATTTGGATAATTGCCTTTTTAGTTACTTGCAATTATTAGTTGCCAATTCCCACTCTCTTCATCCTTAGTGTTTTGTTTTTGTTTTTATTTTTCCCCAGTAATTCTACTAGGACATAATGGAGCAACCAGAATCTGAATTGATTCTGGCAATGACATCATCAAATTTACATACTGACATTTTAAAGAACATTGTTCAAAACAGCAGCTCAGAAAAAGTTAATTCATAAAGATGTAGAGTAAAGGAGAGACAACTGAGACCAATGTGGGCAAGTGAACATATACCTATGATTTATTTTTCTTTATGCTAACTTACTGTGATTATGGACAAACCACTCTCCTTCTCTGAGCCTCTTTAACTTCTAATATAGAGTTAGTTGTGTACAGTACGTTATAGCTTTCCTAGTGTGATTATTTCATGTCATTCACGTGCATTATATTATTTTGTTTGCAGATTTAATGCATGTTGAACTTATTGTGTAGTGTGAGTGACTTGACTCATTGATGTAATCTCAATAATCCTGAGTCTGACACAGTAAGACTGCCATAAATTCAAAGCCAACTTGGCCTACATAGTGAGTTCAGGGCCATCTAGAACTTGAGTGAGACCATAATACAAAACAAAACAAAACAAAAAACAAAATAAAACACAACCCCATTATTAGAAACATAATCACTGTCTTTACCTGATTATAAAATATAGAAGACAGTTTATTCAGTTTTCTCATAAGAATAATAAATTAAACAATTACGCTCAAATCATGTGGTTTTACTCCACATGGATTTTGAAATAAATTATAATGAAAGAGTGCTTGTGTTAGAAGACCTTTTATCAATTTAACAAATACCTTAAGTAAATCTTAAGAGAAGAACTATTTGTCCTAGTTTATATTATGGGTGGTTTCAGCCAATAGTGCTTGGCTGTTTTAATTCTGAATCTGTGGTGAGGAAAGGACATTATGATACCATGTCAGAAAGCTATGCAGGTAGAGTGATCTAGCAAGCCACCAGTGACTTTATTTGACACACTGTCTTGTAAAGCTTTTTCAGTCTCCCCAAACAGTACTATAATGTCGCATATTGACCAACTTTTAAGTGAGCCTTGCAGTGTTACAATTCATATCCAGTCAGTAACAAAGCCATATCCAAAGTTTCACAGAATTATTAACAGAAAAATAGCAATTGATTCTTCACAGGCAAAAAGAACAGGTGCTTTGCTAGATTGGAGAGCTGACATCGTTTGAAGGAGTGTGGGTTCCTGATTGATTAACATGTTTGACAAATGTTTCCTCTGTGCTTAATAATCAATTTGCTTTATTTTCATAATTCCAAGCGCTAACTATTGAGGTGGATGAGAGTATGTTTTAGGGATGATATTTGAAAGCATTTCTTCATGAATAACACTGGGGTGAGATTTTATTCCTTATAAATGAACAAATGCAGCAGTTATCCATTTTTATATAAGGCTGACCACCGAAGTCATACTATTCCTGTTCATGAGAATACTGAAATAGTAGGTTCCAGATCACCTAAAGAAAATAGAAAAAAATTCTATCATTTCTTGACTCTTTGGTCATATATTGCATCTCAGTATGAGTGTCACCTGCATTTTTCGTCAACTGCTATATTAAGGGTAATAATTAATTATACATTATTTAATGATTTGAATGGCAGCATCTTTCCCAATTTTATGTTATAGTATTAGAGATGGTACTATTAGGTGGTTATTAATGTCTTTATAGAAGAGACCGGAGGAAATACATTTACTCCTCCTAGCACATGAGAACAGTCTTTGATTAAATGAGCCTTCCTAGATTCTCAATATGCTGGCAACTTGACCTAGCAGTTCCCAATCACCAGGACTGTGAAAAATGAATCCATTTTGTTTATAATCTATAAACCTCTGTTTTAGTTATCAAATTCCAAATAGACTGGGACACATGATTAAGATAAAAATGATTCCCATTATGTATATTCAGAACTCTGAAGTCAGCTGATGGTGATAGGAATGCATAGAGAGTGAGCTTATCTTATCTGCTTAGCCACTGTGTACCTATGTGTTACATTTTATTAATGAAAACAAAACATTAAACTAGAAATTGGAGCAGTTGTACTGGCCAGCATTACCATTAAACCCCCAGGACATGTTTGCAGATCAAAGTATTTACAGAAAACACTATTGTGTCCATTGCCTTTGAGCTCATCTATTTTTAACATTTTATGTTTTTATAGGTTTAATTACTAAAGGACTTCATGAACTGGACAGTTACAAATTACTATGCCACATAGACTTTCTGGTAGTTGGGTCTATTGTAATGTTTTACACTGCTTAATTTCAGGTATCCCAAGAAATCATATGTATTTTCCAAAGTGCAGTTTCTTGCAGTCTCTTATTCTTTTGGAGAAGCTACTGTATTGCACTGGGAAACTGCACAATGTAAAGACAAATGGTGCTATATAGTAAAAGTATTTATTTTATTTTATTTTATTTTATTTATATGCTAAATAAAAAGACGATTGACTCTTTGACATTTCTAAGGAAAAAGTAAGTGATACAAAATGTCAACAGGAAGTAATACTTTTTTCTCATGTTATTCGATTTCTGTCTTCAATTCAAGGGCACATTTTTCTTCGTCTTTACATTGTGAGAAAACAACATTGGATTGAACATTTCACTAAAAATGTCGATTCAGTACTTATTTAGATATTTTAAAAGGAAGCCTGCAAAAAATACAGGCTATTTAACTGCAGTCTCAAAATAAACCAGGCAGACTGAACAACAAGTATATAAACAAAGACTTAAACTATTTTCACCTTTGAAAGTTCCTCACTAATCTGGCTGTTGTTATTCTATATTTTTCAAGGATAATGGCCAAAGCTGTATCTTCCCAACTCTTCAAATTTGTGGGTCTGTGAAAAATCATACTCAGAAATTTTACGTTTTAAAATTTTGTACATGAATACACACATGTGTACATAAATATACACACACAACATAAACGTATGAAGGGGACAATGACATAGGAAGAAGACAACAAGAGTGCTAAGAATGCAGGAACAAAAGTTAGTAATGAAATCCATGTGCCATGAAAGCACTAGGGAGGACCATTTCTCAGAAGAAAGGGGACCAGCAGGAAAGAAGGGGGAAAGGAGGAAAGAAGAGAAGGAGGGGGAAAGAAAGAGGGGAATGAGGGGTAAACTAGGTTAAATGATATATATGTATGAAATTTTCATCATGAAATCTATTTTAGTATGTGAATCAAAAACTTACAAAAGACAAGTTACAACTCACATGGCTAATTCTTCAAACAATCTTGAGTCTAGTACCTCATTCCTATCACTTTCACAGATCAAGGTCATATTGTCCATCTTTAATAACCCTAGACAAAACATCAGGCAACTAAAACCATTTCTATATCCAAGGGCTTTTAATGTTATTAACTACTACCCAACACTAAATTGTTTCCATAGACTTCCTGGAAAACACAATAAAGGTTTTGGGCCATGATTTTTCCTCACTCCTTCTGCCTCTATTTAAGTCTGGTGCTTCCTTATGTGGACATGTATTGTCTAAATCATTATTCTTCCCATGTAAATTAGTCACCTCCATAAACTGAAATTCCATGGATACATCTTATTATGACCCTGCAGGCACATTTATTCAGTATTTTGCTCATCTCACTCCACTGTAATTGATCTTTTCAATACACCAATTAGCACCATGCTGCTACATTCAGGAGCAAACCTCATTCCACAGCTTTGTTGAATATCCAAAACACCTTGCCCAGAAAGTACCACATTTTATACTTTTTTCTAGTGGACAAGTAGTATTATAGGGAGATAAGAGTATGCTTTCATTGATTTAAGGGACCTTCCAGAAACTCAGTTAATACAAAATATATTTCAATGCGAAAAGTTTAACTTTATTAACAAATCTCTATGCTGCACAATACATCAAAGTTTAGACCAGATGGGATTTGATAATGCTCTACTTAGTGATAGCGAAGACAGAAATCTTGAAGCCCCTTACAGGTGCTTATGTATTTCAATGTAAGTGTAGGTTAGTATGCACATACACATTTATTTTTATATCTTATTTCTATGAATTTCCTTAGATTTTGCAATTATGAACATGTTATAGAAAAAACAAGGTAAGCTAGTTTCATAACTGTAGACACCAGGTTCTTAAATACTTGTGAATATGCTTGTAAGAAGTTGCTGATTTATACCCAGTGGAAACAATTCTTTTGATGGATGTGTAAGAGTGAGTAGACAAAGTACATTAGTGGCTTACCTTGTTCTCCAAAACAGTCTTCTTTATTAAAAATTGTCCCTTACTTCCTTCCCCTTCCTTTTTCTCTCTCTTCCTAATTCTCCTTTCTAATATAGATGATAGACATATAGTTAGATAATAGATAAATGATAGATATAAAATATAGGTAATGTGTTCTAGGAAGACTTACAAAGGGTGTATTCCTAAAGTACTCTTGTGATTCTACTCATTTTGTTTCAGTTTTCCTAGATGCACTAATTTCCTTTTGATATGCTGTTATGGGAGGCCTACCAGATATTATAAAACTCGGTAGAAATGGGAACAACTGTATCCAGATATGCAGGGCATCTAGCTGGAACAGTGCTCTTCTTCTCAAGTTGATTCTTCTTTGTATTGCCCATGGGCTTTAAATTGGACTACTTTAATTACAGAATGAAGATACTGGCAGCTAAAGAAACAATTACATCAAACATGCCCTCAATTAAAGAGAGAATGAGAGTGTCTTCTATTTATTCCCAGCTGCCCACAAAGCTATCCTAAATCTCATAGTGCTAAATTTTTAGTGGACTGTAGTCAAGGAAACATCGTTCATCCATCAAAATATCTCAAAGATCTCAAACCTGTAATTAAATTTGCTTGAAGTTAAGCAAAGTGCATGATATCACACTCCCCTGCAATATTTACATGTAAGTTCATTTCCAACTTATTTCTATAACATGGCAAAATTTGTCCACGTGCAGTCACTTTGGTCCTATGAAGATAAGCCAAATATCAAAAATAGTATACTAGCTCAGTATTGTTTACAATGCACTGTAGGAACTGGGCACCAGAGAAGTGATTGACCCAGAATAGAGGTACAGGGGGAAATGCACATATTGCAGGAAATGAGCACTAGAAAAGTTACATGCACCATGGGAGCTGGGTACTCAAGAAAGTGCTCACATTGCAGGTTCTGGGCAGAAGCTATCTATACAGCATGAGCCTGAAGAGAAGGTATGCAAAACCCAAGATCAAAGTCCCTTTCTCCAATTCTGTCTACCCAGCACCCTCTATTGGCCATACAGAACATAAGGCCAACTGTAAAGAAAAATATTTAAAGGATCCATTTTCATCTTCTCAGAGCAAGGGAGGAAAACAAAGGTCAGTTTGGAGCTAAAAGGCAGCATATATCTCTGTATGAATGGCTAAGATCAAAAACTCAGGTGACAACAGATGCTGGTGAGGATGTGGAGAAAGAGGAACACTCCTCCAATGTTGGTGGGATTGCAAGCTGGTAAAAGCACTCTGGCAATCAGTCTGGAGGTTCCTCAGAAAATTGGACATTGAACTACCTGAGCACCAAGCTATACCACTCCTGGACATATACCCAAAAGATGCTCCAAAATATAACAAGGACACCTGCTCCACTATGTTCATAGCAGCCTTCTTTATAAGACCCATAACCTTGAAAGAACTTGGGTATCCTTCAACAGAGAATGGATGCAGAAAAATGTGGTACATTTACTTTGGCTATTAAAACAATGACTTCGCATGAAATTCTTAGGCAAGTGGTTGGAACAGAAAATATCATCCTAAATGAGGTAACCCAATCACAAAAGAACATACATGGTATGCACTCACTGATAAGTGGATATTAGCCCAAAAGTTTGGAATACCTAAAATACAATACACAGACTACATAAAGGTGAAGACGTTGGAAGACCAAAGAATGGATGCTTCAGTCCTTCTTAGAAGGCAGGACAAAATATTCACAGGAGGAAATACAGAGACAAAGTGTGGAGCAGAGACTAAGGAAATGGTCATCCAGAGACGGCCCAACTCAGGGATCCATCCCATATACAGTCACCAAACTCAGACAATATTGCTGATGCCAAGAAGTACATATCAACAGGAGCCTAATATAACTCTCTCCTGAGAGGTTCTGCCAGAGCCTCAGAAATAGTGTCAGATACTTTCAACCAACCACTCGTCTGAAAACAGGGACCACAATGGAGGAGTTAGAAAAAGAACTGAAGGAGCTGAAGGGGTTTTCAACCTCATAGGAAGAACAACAATTATCAACCAACCTGACCTCCCAGAGCTTCCAGGGACTAAACCACTAACCCACTTGGAGGGACTCATGGCTTAAGCTGAATATGTAGCAGAGGATGGCATTATTAGGTATCAATGAGAGGTGAGGCCCTTGGCCCTGTGCAGGCTAGATGCCCTGGTGTAGGGGAATGCCAGGCAGGGAGATGAGAGGGGGAACACTCTCATAGAGGCAGGGGGAGGGGGAAGGGATAGGGGGATTCCAGAGGGGAAATCGTGAAGGGGATAACATTTGAAATGTAAGTAAAGAAAATATCCAATAAAAAAAAATTAGAAAACAAACAAAACCGTTCCTACTGCTGGTCTTGAATACTTTCAAATTCACCCAGTTTGGGACTCCAGGGACCATAAAGTAAAACCTTTCTCTGATACCTGCTACTTCTTTGCCTGAAGCAAGTTGTCTAGCAAGTCTGAATAAATGACATTTCTCTGTAAAGTGGGGATATTTGTCTTTTTCATGTAAAATAGTTGGTAGACTAAATAACAAAAAGTATACATCCATCTAGTGTAGTGTTTAGCACAGAAAAAGCACTGAATAAAAAACACTTGGATGATATTTCTCTTTTTTTAAATACTTATTTATTTCATGTATGAATACACTGTAGCTATCTTCAGACACAGCAGAAGAGGGCATCAGATCCTGTTACAGATGGTCGTGAGCCACCATGTGGTTGCTGGGAATTGAACTCAGACCTTGGGAAGAGCAGTCAGTGCTCTTAACTGCTGAGCCATCTCTCCAGCTCCTGATATTTCTCTTACTCCAAATTTTATTTATGCCTGTCCTATGGATATTTCTATAGATCCATAGTAGGCCAAAGAAAAATGTAATTTCCCTAAATTTTAGCAAACCTTTTCTGTTGGATGATAAAAAATAAGCATGTTAAAATATTTCCAAGTAAGTTTTCAGGCAGCAATTCACTTCCTTTAATCTGGTTGTCAGATGACTAAAAACACTTGGTAGGTTTAATTTGATTAAAGATTTCTTGTTTTTCATATAGTCTTCCCATAAAAATGAAAAAAATGTTCTTGTTCCCCTTGGGAGATTTTGGTATCTAAATCACATATCATGTTTGTCTTTTATTAGCTGAATATCTCATGAGGCATATTATTAATCTTCTTTTGATTCTACATGATGTATTAGAAGATACATATTTTGCTATATGATAGATCAATGAGAAATGGCTGTGAGTTGCTGAGGAATGCTGAAAAGTCCAGGCCATATATGGAAGACTTCTGTTATTACAAATAGCACCAATATATGGCTTACTTCTTTATATTAATGGAGAAGGTGGTCTTACTGAAACTGACAACTTCAGATACTACAAATTCCAAGTACACAACTGGTTAATCTTGAAATTTTATGAACCATAAATGACATTTCTATGTATATATAATAGATAATTTAAACCCTTTAAAGAAAAAACTTGGAAATGAATATAACCATATAGACCTATTATACATAATAATAAAAAAGTAGTAGTAATGGTGCCCATGACCTGATGCTAAAGCATTCAACTCATGGTATTACTGACACAATTAGATGTAATTTGACCATATGTAGGAATTAAATATGCTAGAACATGAAGTCCTTGGAGCTACATGAATGAACCTTTCAAACATTATGTAAATGAAGATTCTATTCCTTACTTGTAAACTCTCTTCTCCTTTATCTGTCAGAGTATGTATGTACAATAAATTTTTTGTACCTCAAACTCTATCCTGCTTCCTGCTTCTTGCTTCCTGGAGGACTCAGACTGAGACTTGTTGGTGCAACCAAATGTAAACCCAAGAACCAACAGGTTTGCCTATCACCATTGTGCATTTCCCCCTAGAACTATGAAGAGTAGATCAGTGAGATTACTGAGTATTATCAGAGGACACCATAGTCAAGGGTGTGTGTAGGACTGTGTGAATAATTAGAATATTTCAGAAAGAACAACATCTTCTGATGTCATGCATTTGACAAAGGAAGTGAAATGAACTAGCAGTTAATGTGATGGACAGTGGAACTCTGTATCCTTCATTTCTATGAAATATTACTGAGCTTAAAGTAGATTCAAGTCTTTATTTCCTTTGGTCCAATCCTGTGTTTGTATGTGCTTGTTTGTTTCTTTTCCTATACATGTATGTGCTTATTTATGGAGGTCAGAGACCAATATTGAGTACCTCCTCCTCCTCTCTCCATCTCTCTCTTTGTCCTTCTCTCTCCTTCTCCCCTTTCTTTCCACTGTTCTCCCACTCTCTCTGCTGTATGTATGTATACATGTGTGCACATATGTTTGCAGACATACATGGATATGAAACCTCATAATTTCTCAAGTATATTATTTCTTACCATCTGAGCAGAATCCTTCATTCAACTATGAGGTTACAGAGTTAATTAGGTTGGCTGGCCAGTGAGCTCCAGGGACATACCTTCCTCATCTCCCCATCACTGGAATTACAGATGATACTTCTACACGACGGCTTTGAATATTAAGTACCTAAGTTCATGTCAGATGCTTACAGCACTGACTGAGACATTTTTCGAGGTGCAGAGATGTCTCTTTACCTGTAAAACCATGAAAGAACTTTCTGGAGTGAATTATCTCATTTAAATGCTTCAAGCAAGAGAAGATACATTGAAACATGGGGTTGTGTACTGTATTTGAAGTAGTAACAGGAATGTGGTAATTCTTGGAATGGACAGAGTACTTAAAGAAAAATTATCTTTCCCAACACAACATACTTGATTTCATAGATTACACATATAATCAAAAGATAGTATAGACACATGATGCTTGATTTGCATTTTTGCTTAATTTTCTTCAACAGAATGATCTTTTGTTAACTCTTTCTCATGGACATGCTAAATTTTAGAAACAGATTTTGTAAACATTTACTATATGTCACATTCCATATTAACACTTTCAGTAATTCCAAAAACTTGTAATCAAATGGAGGCACACATATGAGAATCTAACCTCTACTTCCAAGAAATGATGGCACTAAGACTTTCCAAGGTACGTTACGAGTAAGAACAAACACAGATTGGATACGAAATAAATTTTCTAGAACAGTTTTTAAAGCAAGTTTTTGAATATCTAGGTATATAAAATGAAGTAAATCGTAACCAAAGCATATATTACAGGCAGCAGTTACAGAATGAAGATTACAGAATACAAACGTTGCCATTACAATTGTAAGAAATAACAAAAGATGGGGGTGGTGAAATGTCTCGGTACTTAATAGTATCAGATATTTGTTCTCCACACCCATGTTGAGCAACACAGAACTGCCTGTAGCTCCAGCTTCAGGGAGTCTGATGCCTTCTCTGTCATCTGCAGGCTTCCCAATTCACATGACACACCCCTACACAGACATGCACAAATTAAAAATAGCAAAAATAAGTAGTTTTGAAAAAGAAATAGTGAGTTGTTTTTGTGTCAACTTCAATTCAGGTAGGAATAGACGTGAATGCTGTTCAGAGGTATAAGGATAACAAGTCATACCTCGGCATGTGTGCTGAGAAGCATACATTATAGTTTATAGATGGCCAAGAATTACGTACACATATTTAAGCTTGTTTGCAGGGTGTTGGCAGAAGACTATTCATGTGATTTTTTATACTAATAAATCTAATTTGAAAATCTGAAATGTCTTAAACCTATATGTAAAACCATATGCAGTATAGGACACATTTACATACATACATATATTTACATTCACACAACTATGTTGAAGCAGTTAAGCCTCTTCAGATTTCAATTTTCTCATCTATAAAATGGATATGACCTCTGAGGTTCTTCTCATCCTATAATTCTATAATTCTGTCATTTTCAAAAGGAGTATTTATTTATTCAGGGTTGGAGGACATGCACATGCCAAAGTATGCATGAGGAGATCAAAGGACAACATTTCAGGAGTCACTCCTGTCCTTACTCCTTGTGTTTTGAGGCAAGGTCTCTTGTTATTTCTGTTGCTGCACTGCATAGGCGAGCTTCCAGGTGATTTCCCCTGTCTTTGCCTCCCATCTGGACCAAGAGTGCTGAGGCTAGGATTGCAGACAAGAGCCAGTCACCCCATCTGGCGTTTCTGCATGGATTCTGGAGATCAAATTCATGTCCTCAGGTTCGCATGGCAAGCACTTTTACAGTTGAGCCATCTTGCTGACCCTGATTTAGTTCTTAATAACTTGACTAAACACAACTTAAGTGGTAGCTTTGCTATGAAAATGTACTTGATTTTGATCTATACCACTAATTTGAAGTACATAAGCAATTAGCAATTAACTTGACAGTGCAATCAGGATCCCAAAGTAGATTTATTTAAACAGTGTCAACTGTGTGGATAAGATTTTTCTTCTGGCCTTTGGATACATTTCCCCTAGCTGGGTTGTCTTGTCTGGCCTCAGTGGGAGAAGATGCACTTAGTCTTGCTGCAACTTGATGTGCAAGGGTGGTCGGTACCCAGGGAGCATCTTCCCTTGTCTGAGGACAAGGGGAATGTAGAATAGGGGGAGGGGGTGGGTGGGTGGTACTCAGAGGAGAAGGGGGAGGGAGCTGATATCAGGATGCAAAGATTTTTCTACTGTTTGTAAACAAGATTACTCAGCTTTCTTGGTTTTAAACATATTATTTGGATTTGCATTTGAAATCTGATGCCTAGTTTGCCTTGGTCCTAATTCCCCAAGAAGCAGTGGTCTATAGGGCTGGCATGTATTTAACCATACTGAGAAGTGCCTTCACTGAACCCAACTCCTGCCATTTGCTGTCTTGGTGGGTCCTGGGAGGCAGTCCAAGCAGACAGCTGCATCATCAAGTGTTGCACTGGGGCTTTACAAACAGATCATTTCCAGTTGCTCATCTCTTTAGTGATGATTTCTTCAGAAGATCATATTTGTAAGATTAAAAACACAGGGTTATAGAAATAAGTGTCTTGTCTATGTGGGGAGTCATAAAAATCAATTAATTTGAGATTAAGAAGATTCTGAGAAGTGTTATCATTTATTCTTACCCTACCTTTACAAATGAGAAACAGTTTGGGTAAAGTTATCTCTTTTAAATTTATAGAGTTTCATCACTTTTTAATACCTATTCTTCCTAATCCTTGATCAGCATCACAGAGTTTACTTTTTGTAAAAATGATTTTTTTTTCTGGTTTAATTATCCTGATAATAACTACATACTTTAGCTGAAGAATGTAACCTTTTGTGGGTGTACTGGCAAGGTATTCATTTAGCTCATCCTAAATGTCCTCATTGCTCTTTAATACTGATCATCTATTTAAAACATTTATGTAAAATTGTTCAACATTCAGTCAGCAGCTTTTATTGAGCTGCTATTGTTCTTCCTTCTGAGATGAGCAAGACATGTTATCGGCTTTGAACAGTTCATTCGTTTTGTGATGGGTGGACACTTTTAAAAGCAACTGCAATTTTATGACAAGTATTGTAAAAGAGAAATATATGTAGGGACAAAAACAAGTGAGCAATTAGTTCCACCAGTGATAGAAGAGATCAATATAGAGAAAAATGACACTTGAGCTATCCCTGTGAGGGGGAGAAGGAACAGGGCAGGATATTTTGGGTATGCTAATGATTCACACTTATTGAAGCATGCAACAGTATTACATATTCAGGAAGTGGTTTAGAATTGAGTGTGGCTCTAAAGTGATCTACTGATAGGCTTGTTAAGGACCTTATTATGCAGTTAAATGCATATGGATTTGCATTAGTGCTTTATCACTGTGACTAAATACTGAAAATAAATTATCAAAAGCAAAAATTCATTGTGTGTGTCTGTGTCACTGTGTATGTGTGTGTGTGTGTGTGTGTGTGTGTGTGTGTGTGTGTACTTGTGTATACACAAGGCCAAGTGGCATTGTCTCTGTCTAGTATGTACACCTATATGTGCAGTGTTTGCTTACTGTTCCTGGGATTCATCAATTAGGCTAGCTGCATGATCAATGAGGCTTCAAGGAGCCACTTGTCTCTACTGACCTCCAAAGCTGGGGTTTTAGGCACATGCCACCGTGTCTTTTTTTTTTTTTTTTTCTTAACTTGTATTATGGTGATCTAAATTCAGGTCTTTATGCTTTGTGGTTTTATACAATGAACCATCTCACCAAGCCCCAAAATATTCGGCTAAGTTTGAGTTTTGGTAGTTCTAGCCCATGACTAATCAATTCTACTGCTTTGGGCCTGTAAAGGGCAGCAAATCATGATGAGGACACACAGGACAGAGAGAGAGAGAGAGAGAGAGAGAGAGAGAGAGAGAAATAAGAATGACAAAATATTTAAAGATCTCCTGGGTACCTTAGGTAAATGAAGCTGGATTTTTAGGCATCACTAAGACTCCCTTGAAATTAATGGTCATATGTTTCAAGGAAACCAGTTAAATAATTCTGTGTTCAACTACTGATATAAGTGTAGACGTGTAAGTATACATTTTTTTGCAACCTACTTTTAATAAGGGTTCAACTTCTCCTTAGCCTACCACTCAGCAGAGGTAATGGAAGAGAAAAGTTATTCGGATATGTGGAAGTGGATCTGTTCAGCAGTAGTTTTTTAGGAGAGCTGGATCTTTGGTAGCAGTTTAGTCCCATAGCAAACACCAAATATGACTCAACCCAGTCAGTCCTTTAGGCAGGTAGACACCAGGCACAAACCAGAAGCCATAGTCCAGTCATTTCAGCAAGCAGACACCAGGCAGCTGCGGTTAAATCCTAAGGAACCTGCCAGGCTCACCAACCAGGCTGAACTGAGGACACAGAAACAGCAAGCTGCCTCAGGAACCTCAGGAGCAGTTCTTGGGCAAATTTCTTTCAATGCTGGAGTTATCACAAGTTGAGCTCAACAATACTTTGTAAGGTGAACTAATACTTGCCTGTCATTAGCGAAAATCAAGGCAGAGCAAACCAAAGTAAAGCTTAGTGCTCATCTCCTACTGTCCATGGGGTCAAATTTATATTCCTTCATCAAGCATCCTTTCATGTGTCTGCTATATGAAAATATCCTTTCACCTGTGTCTGCTTCAGGAAAACAGTTCTTCACATGTTTGCTATAACAAGGAATCATTTTACCTGTGTGCCCCAGCAAAACATTGTTTGACATAACTGACTTTCCAAAGAACTAGAAGTTTCCACTTCAGTAGAGTTTGATTTACCAAGATCAGATTCTTTTTTTTTTTTAATTAACTTGAGTATTTCTTATTTACATTTAGTGTTATTCCTTTCGGTTTCTGGGAAAACATCCCCTAATCCCTCCCCTCCCTTCTTTATGGGTGTTCCCCTCCCCATCCTCCCCCCATTGCCGTCCTCCCCCTGACAATCACGTTCACTGCGGGATCAGTCTTAGCAGGACCCAGGGCTTCCACTTCCACTGGTGCTCTTACTAGGATATTCAATGCTACCTATGAGGTCAGAGTCCAGGGTCAGTCCATGTTTAGTCTTTAGGTAGTGGCTTAGTCCCTGGAAGCTCTGGTTGCTTGGCATTGTTGTACATATGGGGTCTCGAGCCCCTTCAAGCTCTTCCAGTTCTTTCTCTGATTCCTTCAATGGGGGTCCTATTCTCAGTTCAGTGGTTTGCTGCTGGCATTCGCCTCTGTGTTTGCTGTATTCTGGCTGTGTCTCTCAGGGATAGATCTACCCGGCCCTGTCGGCCTGCACTTCTTGCTTCATCCATCTTGTCTAATTGGATGGCTGTATATGTATGGGCTACATGTGGGGCAGGCTCTGAATGGGTGTTCCTTCTGTGTCTGTTTTAATCTTTGCCCCTCTATTCCCTGCCAAGGGTATTCTTGTTCCCCTTTTAAAGAAGGAGTGAAGCATTCACATTTTGATCATCTTTCTTGAGTTTCATTTGTTCTAGGCATCTAGGGTAACTCAAGCATTTGGGCTAATAGCCACTTATCAATGAGTACATACCATGTATGTCTTTCTGTGATTGGGTTAGCTCACTCAGGATGATATTTTCCAGTTCCAACCATTTGCCTACGAATTTCATAAAGTCATTGTTTTTGATAGCTGAGTAATATTCTATTGTGTAGATGTACCACATTTTCTGTATCCATTCCTCTGTTGAAGAGCATCTGGGTTCTTTCCAGCTTCTGGCTATTATAAATAAGGCTGCTATGAACATAGTGGAGCATGTGTCTTTTTTATATGTTGGGGCATCTTTTGGGTATATGCCCAAGAGAGGTATAGCTGGATCCTCAGGCAGTTCAATGTTCAATTTTCTGAGGAACCTCCAGACTGATTTCCAGAATGGTTGTATCAGTCTGCAATCCCACAAGCAATGGAGGAGTTCTTTTAACCCAAATACAACAGAGGAAATCTCTGTTGAGTCTATACAGGCTTTCAACCTCTTCATGTTTTAAAGTACTGAGGTAGTCGGCCTTTTACCTCAAAGCACTGTTGATTCCAGTGATTAGTAGAATGGCTCATGAGCTAAATAAGAAGGCTTGTTTTCATTAAAGAGCTCTGTTGTTATAGCACTTCAACATGGAAAATACTCACAAGCATGTTATCAGTTACATTCTCTCTCTCTCTCTCTCTCTCTCTCTCTCTGTGTGTGTGTGTGTGTGTGTGTGTGTGTGTGTGTGTGTGTGTGTGTATGTTTTGTGGTTGCATATGGGTGTTCAGGTGCATGTATAAGTGTGTATACATACACCCATGTGTGGACAAGAGGCTAATTTTAGGCATCTTCCCTTGGGTACTACTGTCCACACTGTCTGTAGAGACTAGCTCTATTACTGGCCTGGGACTTAACAAGTGGGCTAGTCTGGCTGGCCAGTATGCCTCAGAGATCAACCTGTTTCTGCTTCTACAGAGCTGAGATGTCAATATAGATCAGCTTTTAAAATATGGGTTCTTGGGATCAAGTACAACTTATTATACATGCCCAGCAAGTACTTTGTCAGCTAAGCTAGCCCTTCATTCCCTATCTATGGCATTTGTCATGCTGCAATGACAGAGTAAAGTAGTTGCAACTGAGACTGTATAGTCTAGAAAGCCTCAGAATTTGTTGTATTGTCCTTAGCAATGTTTCTTTGTGGATTAGGCTAATTCACTTAATTCTTCCTGTGGATCTTACACCAAACTGTGGCTTCAAAGAGTATTCTATCTGGCACCAATGAAAGAAAAGCATTGTGTGATTAGAAATCTGGAAACATTTTATCTCTGCTAGATCCCTTGATACTTCCAAAACACTTAAAACTCATGCACACAGCATATTTTTATACTATTTTAAACTAATCTGTGTTAAATATAATATATTTTTGTATTTAGTCTACAAATATCCAGGCAACTCATAAGGATTGATTATAAGTATATAATTATGTTCTTGTGCACTGTTTGCAAGTATGTATTTTTTATCTTAATTTTCTGAGTGAAAATGACAACTTTGTCTAATATATACTACCTTCCTCTCTATATATAAAATTCATGTGAAACTTTATATTTAATAAAAATATATGCAAGTTTATCGCTGGAAAGCAAATTCAGAACTCTAAAAATTGGCTGAAATTTTTGGAGTACTTTTATTTCGCATAAAGCTTTGCATTCTGAGTCTGTAAACAGCTCTTATTTCTGGTTCTACTTATCACTGACATTCACCTTGAATTTAGCCTTCATTCAGGAAGCATCTAATCAATTAGCCTCTCAGGTGTGAACGTTGGAAAATAGGGTGACATACACAGCCCTAGAAAAGTGAGCTGAAGGTAAAGACCCACATTCTGTGGTTACAATTTGGGTGAAAGATTGTTGTTTTCCACTGCTAAGAGCAACTACTAGTTGGATAAGGAAAAATGAAAATGACCTGGAGAAATGGAGAATGGCTTGTTTTGAGAATATATTGAAAGACCCCCCTCCCAGAAAGGGAATTGTACAAGCCCAAGGCGCTCAACTATAGAAGTAAAAAATAAGTTTTTAGGTACACAGACTCAGAACTAAAATAAGCCTGGGAAAGTTCAGATGTGTCCAAGCTTTGTGGGAAAAGCTGACCCATCATTTAGACGAAACAGACCATAAAAGAAAACAAAATACAGAAACCAGTCTAAATTATTGATATTGCTTTATGGGCCACCTAACAAGAGATAAGCCCCTAGCCCCTGACATTCTGGACGCCCCAACCTGCATGTATTCTCTTGCTGTGTGGCAACCTCATTTGAATAGCCAATTGAGTGTAACCATACATCCGCGCCTCACTTGAATCCACCAACCATGCATCTGCTTCTGTAAGCCTGCTTCTGCTCCCCAATACCCTATAAAAACCGGTCCCTGGTTCTGCTAGGCGTGCCAGTCTTCCGAATTGACTGGGACGCCCACAGGTACCTGTGTATCCTGATCAATAAAAATCCTCTTGCAGATTGCAGCCTGTGGACTCGGACTGGTCATTGGGCTCAAGGATCTCCCTCCTGAGGGAAGATTCTCTCTGAGAGTCTTACAATATATACAAAAGTAAAGCAAAGATGCTAAAAATTGGGAGGAGGAGACTCTTCTATGAATCTAGAAATGGTTATTTGGAGGTGACTAATAAATTTCTTATGATCTGGTTAAACTATTAGAATGTCAGATGAAATCAGTGCTTTGGGTTCTTGAGAAGGTTAACTGAACACAAAGAAACAAAAGTACACTGTATGGAGCACTGGCCAGAGCTTGGACTTCATGTGGCATATGTGACTTTTGTGTGTAATCTGTAGAAAAGGTAGTTGTTTCATCATTTTCTGTGCCTTGAATCTTTATAAATTTATATGAATTGCTTGCTACTCAGAGAAAGAATGGTTAACTACTACAAGAGATGCACTCCTCCAAGATGGGAGCTTCATATACTAAGAACCCAATGCTGCCATACGTGGGAAATTACCTTTATACAGATAACTAAGGTTAAGTGCCATCCGAAGGACTGAGAAACACACAGAGAGAGCAAAGAACATGCAACACCCTCTTTCTCAGACCATGTAAGAACACAGAGAGAAGGCAGTCCTGAAAAACCAGGAAAACTGCATCACTAAGGAAGGAAGGAAGTCTTCCAGTGTCACAATCAGTGAGTTTTGGTATCAAAAACTTTAAGAAAAAAATGTTTCTGATGTTAAGTCACTGGGTCTCTGGTATTTCACTACAGAAGCCTAAGTTGATTGACAGTAGATGATCAGTGTATTATGGTAAACGTGTTTATCTATTCTTTTTATTAAAATATTTTTCTTCATTTCTTATTTTATATGGGTGATTTGCCTTTCCAAATGTCTAGCAGTTGTGTGCCTGATGCCCACAGAAGCCAGAAGAGTGTCAGATCGCCTTATATTAGAGTCAGATAGTTGTGAGCTGTAGGCTGATGTTAAGGTGATACATGATTGGACATTAGAGAGTGGGGCAGTGACAAAGGTTTGTAAGGCAGGAGAGAGAAGTAAGGAGGGGATCAAGATGGAGTCTACGGAAAAGGATGGTTCAGATTTAGGTGAACTAGATCGATTTTATCTTCTCTAGGTGGGCAGTTTATATCTTTATCAATTGGCAGTGAATTCATTGTGTGGATTGAGAATTTAACATGTAAATCTAATTGCCAAATTACAAGTTTCTGGAACTTTGATATTACTGGACTAAAGAGGACAGTGTGTGAAAGAAATGGCCGAGAGGAAGTTGGAGCATGTGGATCTGATTCTGTTGCCTACGAGGTGTGAGAACACTCAGGGCCCACAGAACGAGATGTGTGTGTGTGTGTGTGTGTGTGTGTGTGTGTGTGTGTGTGTGTGTGTGTCGGTAATTACTGCCAAGGGACTTCATGGAGAGGGCAGCTAACTGGGAGACAGCCGGGAGTGGGTGGCTTGCAGACCGAATGGCAGAGTGGCAGCCGGAGAGAGTGGATCCGGCTGGAGGGAACTGATAGAAAATGTTCCTTTTTAATTTTTACTGCAACAGTGAGCAGCCATGTGGTTGCTGCAAATTGATCCTGGGTGATCTGCAAGAACAATCAGTGCTCTTCACCTCTGAGCCATCTCACCACCCCATGTGTTTGTCCATTAGAAAGTCATATCAAAATTAATCCCTAAATTTAGAGGTTAGAGGGGTCTGGAAGTAGGACTTTTGGGAGGATATTAAAATTTGGACTGCCTGGGTAGCACAGTAGAGCTGACTCTGTTGCAGTGAGCAGAGGAAAGCTCGCCCCACCACTTGTCTGCCCTGAGTTGGCCTATCGAGGGAGAGATGCCCTCCCCCCACTCACACCTTGCCACCAGCTGCAGGGTGGTCCTGGGGTCTTAAGAGCAGGAGAGCTATTCCTGCTTCCTCACTGGCTGCAACACTCGGAAATCAGGTCCTGCACCTCACCTGGTCAGCACAGCAGAGTTGGCCCTTATGGAGGAGTGGGGAGCCTCTGGTGAGCCAGTGCCAAGGGCATGAGAGAGGGAGAGAGTTGGCCCTGCCTCTGCCTGTTGCAGCCTGAGACATTGGGTGAGTTAGCCAGGGCAGTACTAGTTAGCTCACCCTTGTGGTGTGGGTTTAGGAGAGCTGGTGGGCTGACCAACTCAGCTACCACCCAAGCCCAGATCCAGGGCTTTGAGTTGGCCCTCCCAAACCCGACTTCATGTATGAACTGTTGTAGTATTGAAAATATTGATTCTGAAGATCCAAAGCTACATGATTTTTATGACACAGGACAACAACAAGATGACCAAAAGGATTCCTGGAAAGGTTCTAGTATTGCTGGTGCCACTGAATCCAGAGGCCTTGAATCAGAGCAATGACTCACTGCAATGAATAATACAAGTAAGGATGTGTGGACAAAAGGGTCTAGTGTGGAACACACTGTGACATACTACGATACAGCTTCCTCGATGAGATTTTTTTGTTTTATTTTTTATCTTTGTACGTATGTATGTATGCATGCATGCATGTATGTACTTATTTATTTATTTTGCAGGGGAAGGCTAAAAAGGCAAAGGGTAGTTACAAAGTAAAAGAGACATGAATGAGATTAGATAGCATGATATAAAGCCTAGAAGGAATGTCAAGACCTAGGTAAAATGTTAAGGTCTAGATAACTGTTACCTGTCTAGCCTGCCATTTTGTGCTGTTAATAAAAGTATAAGGAAATTTTCTCATATGCTAGTTCTACTGTTACTAGGAAACTTTTTCATGCCCAAGTTGATTACATATTCTGTATTTTTTATGCCTTTGGAAACCAATCATGATAGATGTTGATAGAACTGGTCTGTATAGTTATCCATTAACTAGGTGGGAGTGGCTCACCAGGGCCTCCCCACCTCCTCCATCAGGGCCAGTTCCTCTGTACTGACTAGGTGAGGTATAGGGCCTGATCTCCTGAGTGCTGCTTGGACTGGAACCAACCACCCAGCAGCACTTCTACTTGTTGCACCTATGTATAAACTTTTATGGTATTTTCCTTTACAAGCTGCCCCTGGGATGGACCCCAGCATAAGAGTTACACCGGCATCTTATTGAAAATAAGACTTCCATTTTGAACAGGGGTCAAATAAAGTTTAAGTTCCCAAGACCTCCCTAGAAACTGGCATCCTACTTGGCAGAAAGAAACATGAATTCTGGTAACTGACATCCTGTTTGGCAAGATAAGACATGAATGTTAAATAAGGCAAGTTCCCTGCTACATTGGAATATCCCAACCAATAGGATCAGGATAAGTGTACTACAAAGACATGTTACTAAATCTTCATTGAGGAATAACTCAGCACAGTTATTTG
Source organism: Rattus rattus (assembly GCF_011064425.1). Taxonomy (NCBI): domain Eukaryota; kingdom Metazoa; phylum Chordata; class Mammalia; order Rodentia; family Muridae; genus Rattus; species Rattus rattus. The sequence continues at coordinate 126,170,543 of NC_046172.1, read as the reverse complement.
TAGTTCTCAGGCTTTAAAAGCACAATAGGACCTTAACCCAGGAGGTGCAGTTCAGCTCTTGAGCCTGAATTGTGTCCTTGATCATTCAGTCTTGGTATGTGGCATTCAATAAACCATCTCCGGTTGACTGATATTGGTGTCTTAGTGGTTTGTGTGGTGATTCTCAGACTCCCAACAACGATCATTCTAAGAAGTGTGATTTTTCTCCACCATATTACATTGTAACTAGAAAAGGAGTATTCATAGCCGATGTTGTCCAGAGATGAGTACAATGCTCTTTAACCTCCCAACCACAAAAACATAAGCCAGTGTGAGCCAAATCAGATTATATTCTGAATATATTATCCAAATTCTGGGTTTTTGTTACAGTAACACATAATATATTGTAAATGAGACACAGAAGAATAAAACTATAGTCTTCTCTCTGGACCAATTATGCATGTTTATACTGATCTCCTGCATCTACTAAATCCTATACATCTTCAAGGGTACCAACTTTGTCACATTCCTAGACTGCTATGTGCTAGCAATACAAAATAGTAAGTATAAGATGAATGGTAATCATTTAGATATGTAATGTCTCTCAGATCCTTATGTGATAAAGACTTGCTTCCTGTGTCAAAATTACTGGGAGGTGATAGAAATTTAGGAGTTGGTGCCCAGGGCAATTAGTGGTAAATTCTGAAAGGAGATTGTGGGAACTGAGTGATCCTCCCTCTCTCCCTCCCTCTTTTCTTTTTGCTTACTGGCCATGACGTAAGTGAATGCATGTGTTCAGACTGCCGCTAACAATCAATGATTAATTTATCAGGACAGGCCTTAGATTCTTGGGTAGAACTATGCTCTTTTAAGATAACATTTAGTAAATGATTAGAAACACCAGTAGCCTGAGGGTCTACTCATGAGGCAGAATTCCTTTTATTCCTTCTCTTTTCTCTGGTACTTTTTTTTTCCAGCAAATTTTCAAATCTCCTCACTGTCTGGATTTGTCCCTGTTGTATATCAGTTCCATTACTTTTGCTTCCCAGTGGAAGACATTAAAAGCCAACTCACTTCATTTTCTTCCGGTTTTAGAATTTAAAGGTTTGTTATATCAAGAGATTTAAAAAAATAATGTTCCATATAAGTAAATGAAATCGCAGAGTCATCCTGCAGCTAGTGGTTGCTGTCACCTTGCTTTGTTTCTGCAAATTTCCTACAATATCTCATGAACTGAGTTTTGCTCTTAGGACACTGAATATCAAAGAACATTGTTGACCAAGAGATAATGTAGGTGACAAGGACTGATCACTATTTTTAAGCCATTGGAATAGCAAGAGATTCTATGTCTCCTAAGGATGGTGGCTTGGAAAAATATTTATTACATTTTATTTTTGAAACTTGGTTTATGATACAAGAAAATAGATTTTGAAAGAGTAACATAAGACTCAGGTCATTATTTTAGCTCATTGTTCATTGAATCAATACAACTTCAAACTGCCTGATTCTCACAACAGTCACACACAGTGTATTTATAATGATTTCCTGTTGAAGTACCACCTTTCCCCAACAATATTGATTGTGCGTTTTCTAACAGTCCTGTGAAAAGATAAGGATAAATATTTTTCTGTCTTATAATTAGAGGGAAATGGGGGTCATCAAGATTATATGCTTCATTTGATATCTCAAAACATGTAAATACAAAGTTCTTATTAAATCTGAAGTTGTTCATGTGTACTCCAGGCCATTATCCTGTATGGTTGGCTGAGAAATAGTATTCTGAGATAATATAAAAAAAATCTGTGCTTTAGGTGCAAGATTTAAAAAGCATCAAATATGGTCTTTTTCATCCCAACAAAATGTGAAATATTGGTTTCTTTATTTCATTCAGTTGAGATGCAAAAGAAGATAAAATATTCATTGGTGAAAACTGCTTTGAAGTATAAGGCTTACATGTCCTGCTTAAGTATTAAAAGCTGCCAGTTGTTCAAAATCACCATGACTCACATTTTGAGAAAGCACTAATTTGATTATGACTCATAGTGACAGTTTGCTGGGTACAGTGACTTTGAAATAAAACAGGTGATTTATTTGCCATAAGCTTTGGCTACTTGCCAGTACTCTGACTAAAGATTATACTCACCAGTGAGCCATTGGACATCCAGTGATGGCTGACAAAAGGTCCAATGATTTGTTTTGTCACAAGAAAAGAAATACGATTTGGTAGGTATGTAACCTTGTCTTTATTTTGTGGTTCTCCAAATAAGCAGAACTTAAACTGGCCTTGAACTGTTCATTCACCTGGCTCAGTCTTCTGAGCGATGGGATTATAGGTCTGTGCTACCATTCCTCTAACTTTAAATACTTTAAATGCTCCCAGTTCTTTTTCTTTTTTGTAAGTTCCTGATTTCACACTATTTGTGCCAACTTTATTCCTTTTATCATTGTTCATAGTTAAATACGTGGTAAGATAATGTCCTTCATCATAATTGTGGAGCATGCCAAAAGTCTTGTTTATTTCTGTAATTTTTTATCTGTATTTAAAAAATTGTTAGTAAACTACAAAAGCTTAACAGATGTTATGTAATTTGAGTTGGTTCAGTTCTTCATCAGAATTGAAAATTGTGCTACTCTCCAGTTTAGTTCTTGAGTTCTTTGCAGTTTGTTCAATTGTGGTCTTCTGTAACAGTCTTCACTTGCTGCTTACATAAGAATATACTGTCATACAGGGGAGAACACTGTAAAGTTTCCTTCCTACTTTGGGGCCAGAGACAGCAGACAGATAATACTTCTGGTCTTAATGGAAGTATGAGATTCTAATAGGAAAAAGGGTTTTAAGGAAAAAGTAAATCAATAATTCATCGACCAAATATATATATATATATATACACACACATATATATGTATATACATATATACACACATATACATATATGTATGTACATATACACATATATACATATACACATATATACATATATGTATATATACATATATGTATATACATATATATATAGTGTGTGTGTGCATGTGTGTCTGTTTTAAGATACATTATATATATTATATATATATTATATAAATTACTCATAGCATGTTCTATACTACCGACCCAAGGGCATGCTACATAATCCTTATAAGAGTGAAATATTTCAGGGTAGAAATTGATTCCATTCATTCTCTGATTCTTATGGATCTCAGGACATCTCAAAGACTCAATAAAAACATTATGTTTGAAAACATGTCAATGTACTCAGAAAGACATTATAAAATAAATTTTGCTCTAGTAGCAAACAATTTATAGTAATATTTGTATCACTTATTACAAAGAAAGACTATTATATATGAGAGATTGTTATTTTATATATAATTTTCAATTTTACACTACTGTAAATATTTGCTCTGTTTGCAACCATATTTATGTCAATGACTATACATTTTATTTTACCCTTATGCAACGTTTATCACTTGTTACCCACTGTTTTAGTCACTTTAAACACTATATTTATTTGATTTTCAGGAAAATCCTATGAGTAAATACTATAATTATTTTATATACAAGGTAACTAAAACACAGCTCAAGATAACTGAGCCAATAAGTAGCATTAGACAGATTTCAGACCACCTGCTTTGGTTCTGAATTCTGGCTCTCAGTGTGTGTAATGGTGATTTTCAGTCATTTCTTCATATCAAATAACCCAGGAGCTTTATTTTGTGATACGTGACACTAGGTAGATCATAGAAAGATGGTATATTTTCTTCTGTCTGAGAACTGATCAAAAGTGAGAGGTCCAAATCTAAGACATGAAAATCTGACTTTGGCAGGGACCCCAAAGATTAGCTTTGTGAAGTGGGACTGGACCACAGGACCAGGAAGAACTGTGAGGAGAAAGTGAGAGTAGCCTGCTGAGCATCCAGAGAATAGCTATGTGAGGGAGAGGAAGGTAAAGCTATCAACCAGACTGTGCAGAGAAAAAGCAGCAGGCTTTGGCAGCAGGTGTGAGGGAGGAGAGAGAGAGAAAGGCACGACGTTCCGGCAGAGTCCATCTGTTGTCTTGTCTCTTGTCTGCCAGTAGAATTTAGCCAGTGACTTATGAAAGCCAACTGCCCTTCACCTTACAGTGTACTGTTGTCAAACAAAGATATTCTTACAAGGGAGGAATTGCTGGCTTGATCAATTAGTAGTTCTCTAGGGAAATAGAGTATTCATCTCAGAAACTATCAAAATTCGAGGCAGGCATCATCTTTATTGGAAGACCTCACTGGATCTAAAGCTTTAATTGTTAATATTGCATCCTGCTCTCTATGGCTTCTCAGCCCAAGAGTAAACAAACAAGGAAGACTGCAGACAGGAGAGCCACTGCCCAGAAAGCCCCTAGTTAGAATTTAGTCAATAGAACCCAGCTCTGTGATGATCCTATCTGTCCCAGCATGGGTGTTGAAATGAACTGCAACTCCTGCAGAGGTGGCTGCTGCTGCTTCCTTCTTCTTCTTCTTCTTCTTCTTCTTCTTCTTCTTCTTCTTCTTCTTCTTCTTCTTCTTCTTCTTCTTCTTCTTCTTCTTCTTCTTCTTCTTCTTCTTCTTCTTCTTCTTCTTCTTCTTCTTCTTCTTCTTCTTCTTCTTCTTCTTCTTCTTCTTCTTCCTCTTCTTCCTCTTCCTCTTCCTCTTCCTCTTCCTCTTCTCTCTTCTTCTTCTTCTTCTTCTTCTTTTCTTCTCCTCCTCCTCCTCCTCCTCCTCCTTCTCCTCCTCCTCCTCCTCCTTCTTCTTTCCTTGTTTGTTTTCATTTGTTCTTCCTTTGACCACACTGCCTCCTGTAGTCTATGAGTTAAAAGATGCTTTGTTGAGGGAAACTTGTCCTGTTTGTTAGGACAAGGAGGACCACTCCTCTCCTGCCCTGATACTTTTAAAGCCAGGTGGCCTACCCCTGGGCAAATCATTCAACTTTCTGAGCTCCTCTTGTTTCCTGTGGGCTTCTCCAAAGCCTGCTGTGCTTTCTTAGTGAAAGACCCATTCAAGTACAAAGAGTCAAGATGTGAAATTCTTCAAGCCTGGTGTGCCTGTTGCTTTCTCCATACCCTCAGATCTAACTTTAAGATATTAGTTGAGAAGGATTATGCAGATTTCCAGACAGGCCTCTCCTCAGCTTTCAGGTAAGAGACAAGCCATTCTATTTCAAATCCATTCTTTTTTTTTTTTTTTTAATTAACTTGAGTATTTTATATACGTTTTTCGAAAGTGTTATTCCTTTCCGGTTTCCGGGCAAACATCCCCTAATCCCTCCTCCCCTTCTTGATGGGTGTCTCTTCCCATCCTCCCCCATTGCCACCCTCCCCCAACAATCTAGTTCACTGGGGGGTCTCAGTCTTAGCAGGACCCAGGGCTTCCTTCCACTGGTGCTCTTATTTAGGATATTCATTGTTACCTATGAGATCAGAGTCCAGGGTCAGTCCATGTATAGTCTTTAGGTAGTGGCTTAGTCCCTGGAAGCTCTGGTTGCTTGGCACTCAAATCAATTCTTATTTGCTACTGCAAAATACAAACACAAAGATCTAGTGTATGACATCTTGATGGAACTGGACATCACTACAGCATTTTCCTTCTCTTTGCCTCAGACCCAGGGTTTATTTGTTAATTTACTCCTCTGATTTATCCTGAAAGCTTATTATTTTTATTTTATTTTTCTTAAGTTCTACAAACCAAGAAGAATTGCATTTGCCTGTTGGTAAACTACTTCCTCCGCTGAGTTATTTCACTGCATTTTAAACGAAGGAAAAATGCATTTCACATAGAAGTCATAGATGTGTTACAGGTGGTTGGAATACAAGCACAAGTCCTAAGAATTTGACAGGCACATGGGTTAATTGATTCCAGTCGGTTTTAAAGGTCAATGCATCTTCCTCCCTGTTGCAGTCCTTGGGTCAAAGCTCCTATAAACTAATGGGTAATTTTGGCATTACCAGGTCTCCTTAAACCCCAGGCCAGATGTGCTAAACTGCCCCAGGTTTCTCTTAACAAAGTGACAGCAGGTTTTAATCTTCCTGTACACACTGCAGCAGCTGTGCAAACATTTCATTAACAAAAGAAAAGTGGGAAGCATTAAACCTGTGGGTAATTTGTGCTGAGCATTTGCTATCAGAAGACTTTAAGATGCCCCAAAGTGAGGCTAAATCTGTGTACCTTAAATTCTGCCTCATTTCAAAAAGCCTGGGAAGTCATCACAAAGAAATTAAATTCTATCTAGGGAATTGAAAGAGAAAGCAAGAAGAGTCTGTGAATTAGTATTCAACACCACAGTTTTCAAATGCATATGTGGCAGAAATAATAAAACAAAGCGTTCCAGGCAAAAAATTACATTCAGATAGGAAAGCTATAACAAGTGAGGGAGGCAAGTCTTTTAAATGAAAAACTGTTTAATATAATATTTCCATGTTGTCCTTTGTAAGTTTTTGGAATTATGTTGGTATTTATTCTCAGATATGAAAATGTTCAAATATAGCTAGAAAGTTGACACTAAAACTTTGATTTGTCTTCATTTTATTGCCATCAAATTGATATATTATACTTATTTCTTAGTTATCATTATTGAGAGCTTTAATGCAGTACTGATATTTTATTAGTGGATTTCAGTATCAGTATCTGACTATGGGTTTTGTATTTACTGATGTAAAAAGTTAGGACAAATCTCAACTGCCATTCTATTTCATTTTTATTTGCACATAACTCACAGTCTGTAACAACAGAAACATTTACTTCCATACCTAAACGATACAAGCTACTGTAAATTTATGTTTATTTCTCTTCTGTACAGTCCTTTCTGAAATCCCATTTCCCTCAGTCCTTGCATCATCCTGGTGCTCTCAATAGCTCATTTTATTGTAGTTCTTGCATATATGTTACTCTACAACTCCATAGTGACCTGCTGCTGACAAACTTTAGAGGCAGAACCAAAGTCCACTGTATTCACTACCAACTCTTGGCTGTAAATGAAGCCCCTGAGTGGACTTTTGTCATGTTGAATACTTTTATGGTTGTTTTGTTGAAACAGTCTTTAATTGTTTTTCTTTTTAATTAAAATGTAAGAATTGTACACTGGAAGAGCATGGCTTTGTATTCTGAATGATATACTTGACGTGGATAGGAGTGTAGAATTGAGAAACAAACAAACAAACAGAAAAAAAAATCAAACAACCCAACAAAATGACTACCACCTGTAAAGAACCTACACTTTAGGAAGGAAAATTGAACATCAAAAGCAAACATTTGCAAACTTGACTTAAAATATCTTGTATTCATTTTAGACAAAATTAATTTGAATTTTACTTTAATAAGTTTCTTCAAAATAAAATTTCTTGAAATTGATACTAAATGTCTCAATATCCATAATTCTCCCTTTATTTTCCTGTAGCTAATATTAGTTTTACTGCACAGAAGTTGTTAAATTCCACCAAGGTACTATGTCTGTGCACCTAAGGATCTGCCACTGGGGAGAGGACATAAATCTAATACTTTCTGAATTTCATTCGTCTTAGTTATGGTCTTGGTACTTTCACATTTCAGTGTCTTAAGATCAGACATAATTCTGCATATCTAGAATGGGATCCAAGAGAATGACTTTGAACCAGTGCCTTATTCTTTCAACCAATGCACACAGACAGCACCAAGTGACTCTGATGTAGATGGTCTACAGACTAGAGACAGAGACACTTAATCTCATGCATGCCCATCTCACTGCCTACCTATTGGTTCATTTTCAAAGTAGGGAATTTAGTCTCTTAAAAGTAGTGTATGAAGAAGATACCCCAAAGGAAGTAATATTTGAGCCACCCCTAAAGGATGAGACTAGAAGAATCAGAAAAGCTCTCCAATAGAGAAAATGGGGAATAGAAAATTCCAGGAATGAGAAGAAGCACATGAAGCTATAGGCTGGTGCAATAAAACTGAAGAGTTAGGGAGAATGGCTACTTATGATTGGAGATCAAATGTTGATCTAGCTAAAGGACTTTCAAGCTCAGAAAACCTTCAACAAAGCCCAAACTCTTTGAAACACAACTTTTCACCTGTGGGATGGTGATAATAAAACCTGTCAAGCTTTAAGAATTGGGTGAGTCATGTGGAAAGCCAATTACATAATAACAAGCACAGGATTGAATATGATTGAAATTTTCTCTTGGTAACATGAAGTACATGAGGATAAGATAAAAGAAGGGGACAGTAAAATTCAGAAAGACACCTGTTTATTTATGAATTATCAAGGCAATTCCCACACAATTGCACTTTAATAAATTCATTCATTCAATTAAATGTAGGCAAGACTTAAACATGACACACTGAATAATTCTCAGTCCTCTTTCCCTTTTCAGTAATATAGACACAACTAGGAAGTAACTTTGTCATATTTCATCAAGGAATAAAATGTCTAAATCCTGAAATCCCAGCTCAGTCATAAACCAAGCTCTCACTGTATAAAGAGGATCCTATTTCTGTGATAATGGAAACTCCTCATTGCCTGGGGGATAATGTGAAAGATCCTTTTTCTTTTCTTTTATTGGATATTTTCTTTATTTACATTTCAAATGTTATCCTCTTTCCTGGTCTGCCCTCCGAAACCCCCTATTCCATCCTTTCTCCCCCAGTTTCTATGAAGGTGCTCCCCTACAATCCACTCCTGCCTTCCTGTCCTGGCATTCCCCTACACTGGGGCACCTAGCCTTCACAGGACCAAGGGCCTCTCCTCCCATTGATGCCCATCCTTTGCTACATATGCAACAGAAGACAAGGGTAGCTGCATGTGTACTCTTTGATTGGTGGTTTAGTCCCTGTGAGCTCTGGGGTATCTGGTTGGTTGATATTATTGTTCTTCTTAGGGGATTGCAAACCCTTCAGCTTCTTCAGTCCTTTCTCTAACCTCTCCATTGGGGACTCTGTGCTCAGTCCAATGGTTGGATGTGAGCATCTGCCTCTGTATTTGTCAGGCTCTGGCACAGCCTCTCAGGAGACAGCTATATCAAGCTCCTGTCAGCAAGTACTTCTTGGCATCAGCAATACTGACTGGGTTTGGTGGATGCATATGGGATGGGTCTTCAGGTGGGGCCATCTCTGGATACCCTTTTCTTCAGTCTCTGTTCCACACTTTGTCTCCATATTTCCTCCTGTGAGTATTTTGTTCCTCCTTCTAAGAAGGACTGAAGCATCCACACTTTGGTCTTCCTTCTTCTTGACCTTCATATGGTCTGTGAATTTTATCTTGGATCAAGATACACAACTTCCATTGTCTGGCTGTTGTCTTTTCTCTCATCACCAATTTGAAGCAGCCCCTGATCACTAGCAGCCTGCTAGTACTTTGTAGTTCAATTGTGTTTTTACCCCTGAAAGGATAAAAGTCTGAGGTTCAGCCTAAATGTTAAAGCATAAACATTTTTTCATCAAATCACTTAATTTCATAAGTATCATTGAACAGTACTCAGTGTTTGGAGTGTGCTTCTTCCTAAATCATATAAACTATTTAAATCTTATAAAGGCGTATGCCACATTACCATCTAACCCTGTTAGTACTCAGTAAATTGCAGTTAAAAAAATATTTGAAGCAATATCACAATCAACACTTCAGTTTAGGAACTACTGTAGGAATAATTACCGAGCACACAGTCTAGTTTTCCTTCTCATTTCCACATTTGCTATCACAGGAGTAATGATGTAAGAATAAACACTTCTAGATAGGCCTCTTTGCCTATCTTTGATTATCACCACACATATATACATATTTGAGTTTCATAGCAATAGGACTTAAAATACAGTTCAGTATGCTGATGATGTGCATGTATGTGATGAAGTCAGGAGAGTACAAATGTTTATTTATCATAAACCACAATCAGGGAAAGAAAGGTACATTGTGTTGAAGAATTGCAAGCACATTTATCTCCATGCTTTTGCAGTTAATAAAAGGCTGAAGATACATCCTTTTTTGCCACAAATTTCATTAAATATGTTTACAATTTCAGCATGTATGAGAGCCCCTTCTGAAACTTCTTGACTTCTCATCTCACTTTTAAGATTTGTGAGGCCTGCCATTTGGAAAGTTATCATCATCATTTAGAATTTTCTTCAAGAAGTTTATATTCCACTTTGTGTCTTCATAAATCTGTGCTTATAATTATTTCCTATAAGTGTTTTGATTTAAACTTTCAATAGTTTATAAACAGCTATGTGTTGCAAATGTTTGTGTAATTACTGATGATTGGTAAGTAGACAGAAATCAATTTTCATAAAATTCTTGATGCGTGGAAATTTTAACGAGCTTTAAGCCTAACAAGATAGACTGCAATACAAGTACAGCACTCATTTCAAATCCAGTATACAATGAGGACTCACTCACTGATTCCAAGCACTGTGCTGAGTACTGTTAAAATAATCCCCACAACCTTGTGACATGGAAACTATTGGTTTTTTTTCATATTTTACAAATGACAAACCTGAGACACAAGGACATGTGAGCACTTTAATATTTAGTCCATTAGACTTTCTCTAGTTTTGCCACAAATGCGGATAACAATAAGTGTGATACCAAGAAAACTCTGTGTTTAAAGCAAGTTTGGCCATGAGACTGTTGGTTTACCCACTTCAGAACCATAAGGACAACATCCTTAGAATAGGAGGCTTGGTTTGCTGTCAATGAAAGTTAGGGATAGTTATCTTTTAGAGTTCTGTATCCAAAGTTTTGAATGCATTTGGCATTTTTTTCAAATTATGTTGGTCAGCCTCACATATTCTGGAGACCCAAATGCCTTTGTTCATATTAGCTTCTTTTACAAGTTCTGTTTGTCCTTAGGTGTATTGTCTGTATTCTTAGTCCCTCTGATTCTTTTCTTTTTCCTTTTTTTCTTTATTAACTTGAGTATTTCTTATTTACATTTCGAATGTTATTCCCTTTCCTGGTTTCCAGGCAAACATCCTCCTAATCCCTCCCCCTCCCCTTCTTTATGGGTGTTCCCCTCCCTATCCTCCCCCCATTACCGCCCTAAGTCCCTCTGAATCTTCATTTTGAGCATATTCATAAAACAGGCTTATTGAAGTTGGAATATGCTCTGTAAGAAAAGGCATCCAGTAAGTAGTGTTTGTTAGTAAAGAATTACTCTATCTGTTCTTTTAATTTCTTCTCATCTTTGGCCACTAAGATTTTGTGGGTAACCCACCCCAAGCTGTTTTCTCTATGCACAACTGAAGCATTCATGCTCACTTAATAAAGCCTACCTTTTGCATTTTATCACACAGTGTGTTTGTTTTATATTCACTTCGTTTCTGCCATTTGGTAGTCTCTTTTCCTAAAGTATGGATCTAAATAATTCAGTTGCAAAGAACATTGAAACCAGGTAGAATGACTGCCTATTTCTGTAGCATACTCTTTTTCCAGAATGCAGAATTATTGAAGGATTTTGCCCACAGGAGATGCTCCAAACTGAGCGAGAAACATGTGTATATGACTGAGTCAAAGAATTGTGTAATGACTCTGTGAATGCAACATCTTGGAAGGCCTAAAAATTTCCATAGTTCCCCTTAAATATTTTGGATACAATATAATGACTAAGAACTGGATTATACCAGTATAGTGATTAAAAACAGAAGAGTTCATCCGAATACGGTATGATGAATTGGATTCAGTGGGCTATTAAAAAAAGAAAACATCGAAATTGGGGGAAGTGAAAGGTGGAAGTGCATCTGGGAGGAGGTGGGGGGCATTAAATATGATCAAGCATCATGATATGTAAGTTTTATGGAATTAATAAAATATTATAGTAAAAAAAAAGAATAGGGTGTAGTAAACAATATAAGCAGAGGCCTTGTGGGTATTATGGAGGAGGACCAAGCTTAGTTTCCTGTTAGTGATTGTTTATTTAAAAGAACAAGAAAAACCCTTCAGAGAGCCTGACCATTAGCTACCTCCCCATCATTGATGGGGCATTTTATTATGCTTCGTTGTACTTGAAATTAATTTACAGTGCCTTTTTGTCATTTAATGATATTTCTTTTTCTTATAGAGTATTTTTAATTTCTTTAAGTGAGGAGAAAGGTTTTTTTTAATTTTAAGTATATTTTTGAGAACTTTTACTTGTTTATAAAATGAAAAAGTTTAATTCATTTTCAGGCAGACATAATGGCTCTGTATGATCTTCAGTGTTGCATGAATTTTAAAATTTTGCCTCTGGCTTTTAATGAATTGTCAGGAAATGAAATGAGTGAAAGCAATGTTACCCGTCATGAGTTCACAAATGAATCTGATTCATCTCAAGGTGATTTTCGAACATAACTAAATATTCCCAACAGATTTTTCTTTTCGCTTTCTAGTTACCTTCATGTTTTACTTTATTTTTTTTTAGCTATTAGAGCTTATTTTACCTGTTTTCTATTTTGAAACTATTGCTAATTGATTTTATTTTGCATTTATTATGACCTGCAAGAAAGAAAAAATTATATAAATCAAATAATTTATGAGGAATAGGAAATGATTGTCTTATTATTTGTATAGTTTTAAAATAGGCATGTAGTTGTAAATGTCAATTTAGCAGTCATACTGAAATGAAGAAAAATGGTAGTATAGGCCACTTATAATTTGTTATACTGTGCAATAGTAGGAGATATTTTAGATCCTCTGCCATTCCTAATTAGATATTCTGTTCTCTTGGATTGGCTAGTGTCAGTGAATAGAATAATCTGCTAAATACTAACTTAGTCACTACAGGCAAGCATTCATGTGATGGCAGTTTACCCTTTCACTTTATCTATTGTCTCCCCCAATTGATTTAAGTCTAACCTTCCCATTTCTTTTCTGTACTGCTCCCAGATTCCAGCACTGAAAGCTCATCTCTCACCACGTCTGTCCTTCAGACATTATCAGCAGGATTAAGCTGGTATATTCCTGACTTTTTTATCACTGAACATTTGGCAGAGACATAATTATTGGTGATAAGGATAAATGATACATGTAGTACATTTAGCATATATTGAACACCATATCAAATGTTTGCTGCACATTACACATACAGAGTATCAATATTCTGTGTGGTAATTATTCCTTTTATACTTCTCTAGAAGTATAGAATAAAGTGATGAGAAGAGAGTCTATTTTGTCTGACCTAAGGATATTCTGAATTTGAAATCATGTCTTCTGCCCTTCATTGACTCAAATTTCTTCCACATATGTGGCTAGTACTGTTTATCATTGCTAGTTTTCCTAAGCAATTTATAGTTTCCATAGATCTATTATATCAAAACATATGTAAAATATAACTTTATCCATTAATTTGTTGTTCTTGTCATTGGGAGAATTTTGCTTTTATCACTTACATCCAAACCTGGTAACCTCTATTTTTCTTTTGATAAATTTGTCCATTTGTATTACTTCATCTAAATAAATTGAGGCAATATTTGTACTCATTTACCTTGTTTCTTTCACATAGCATGGCATCTTTTTAGTTGATTAATGTTGTGCTGAAGTTATCAGACATCAGAACATCAGAGAACAACCTTGGGAGTCAGTTTTCTCCTTCTACCACATGGGTCCTATGTACCTAATTCAAGAAATCAGACTTGGAGGGAAGTACCTTTACCCACAGAACAAAATTTGACATCCCTAGAATTTATTTCTTTTCAAGAATAAATAATACTCCAGTGTTTATGCAAGCCACATTCCAGTTGTTTATTTATGCTGATGGTCAAATGAGATTTTACGATGCTTTTGTCTGTCATGAATAGTAATACTAAAAACACTGGTGTTGACATGTCTGTTAAGTCCTTCATTTTCCTAACATCCATTCCTTTGTGTATGTGTTTAACAGTGGAATTACTTGAACATGTGGTAATTTTATTTCTAACGTTGTAAGGAACTGTCACACTGTTTTCATATTCCCAATAACAATGCAGTGTTCTAATTTTTCCACACCATTACTGGCAATTAGTTTTCTTTTTGAAAACAGCTATTCTAATGAGTAGGAAACTATATTTCATTGTAGCTTTGATTTACATTTCTACAATGGTTACTAATATTGAGCCACTTTTTATGGGCTCATTAACCATTTATGTAAGTTCCTTTGATGAATATCTATTGGTATGATTCTTACCAATTAAAAGATTGTAACAGGCTTTTAAATTTTTATCCTACGATTTAAAAAGCATTAACTATATAGAAGGAGCTATTAATCACTGTGAGGGATAAAAATTAAGACAGTTATGACCCTTAATTAGGTGAAATACTAAAACATCCAGGAAAAAATGTTTACAAAAATGTATCCACACAAGGAAGTAGAAAACCATATGTCTCTTTCAAGTGTTTTGAGAGGTAATCAGCACCTATAAAATCAATATCCCTGGAGATAGAGTTTTAGAAAATGAATTGGATTTCAACAGGAACCAGCAGGAGTGAGAGAACAGTCAGTCAGAATATATGGCAAGTTGAAAACAAAAATAGGCTGGAGGAAAGTTTTGTGCACCTGCACCTAGTTCAGTCTGTCTACAAAGGTTGGACAAGGATTTGTGTTAGACATCCTTGACTATCAGAATAACAAATTGCTAATTAATAAGCAGTACAAGTTTGTGGTAATTTTTGAGAGAGAATAAAATCTGAAAAGAACTAGACCTAAAAATTTCCCCATTTCCATGCTTTTGTTGAGCTGTATGTCACGTAGCCATAGGCTCTAGTACTCTGCACATTTCAGGCATTGAACAAATGGATTGCTAGAACAAAACCATTACACTGTTCTCCTTTCTGATATGTTGTTTATCTGCACATGAAGCCTATCAGTGAATTTTTAGCAGTGTGACTCTCTGTATAATTATTTTGTCACAGCTTCCAATGCATTTCTAAAATAATGAATTGGTTACCTGAGCATGTCTTTTATTCCACTGGATTTTATAGGAGCTACAGCTGTTTTAAAAGAGTGTGTCTTTGCTGGAACAATTAAGGAAAAATGGTGTTATTACAAACAGAACACAGGAGTCCAAAATAGGCCTCAATCATTTTCTGGCTGCAGATATAAAACTGTAGCTAGTTCCAACCTTCATTCTGTTCAGTTCTGTGATGTTAAATGTGAATAGCTGTACTTTTTTGAAAATTGAAATAATTCATATTGAAATCAACATAGGCAAGCAACATAATCACTAGATTGAGTGACACAGTTTTCTTCCCCCACAGAAGAAGATTGTTTGTGGTTTCTGAGAGCAGTAGAAATTAAAGCACTGTTGAGCTTTTTCAGTGATTGAACTGGCCTTTGCTTCTCATTATTTAAAAATAAACCACAGGGCAATTTATATGTGCCTGCAATACTTTAATACAGCTTAGAATCAGTCTAAAAGGTCAATATTGCTGTCACAGAAAAACACTATTTTCAAAAAATATCAAGAAGAAAAAGGATTCAGAAGTTACAAATAATTGGTGTGCCTAGTTGGAGGTATAGATCATTACATGTATTAACTGTTTACAATTTCCAAGACACTGAGCTAGACATGTTATGTTTTATTTCTTTCAGTAGGCCTAGAGAGTAGGATTTATGTTCCTAAATTTACAAATTGGTCCACAGTTATGTAGATTGAACAGTTTGTAGAGTTTTCTAATGACTGATTCCAGAAGCTAGAATTTAGCATGGTAAGTATTTTCTCATTTCTCTTGTAGTCTAATTGGATTAACAGTGGAATTCTCATTCCTGTTATCACTGAAGTTCAGGGCATGAGGGAGTTATTCTGAAAAAGTGTTCTTGACAACCTCCTCCTCCTCCTCCTCCTCCTCCTCCTCCTCCTCCTCCCTCCTCCTCCTCCTTTTCTTCCAGGTGGTTGATGATGAGAAAGAAAATTATGGAGAATACTTTAGAAGTATTAAGAACTAATCTAGTTCAGGGAAATTCCACTAGTTAATATGGAGACACAAGGACTTGCTAATTACAAATGATCAAGGGCAAATGACATAATGATACTTTAAGCTTGAGAGAGAAAAAAAGCACACTGTTTGCCATTTCAAATTTCACATTGCTCTTCTTTCCCAAAATACATCACCATATATA
Source organism: Rattus rattus (assembly GCF_011064425.1). Taxonomy (NCBI): domain Eukaryota; kingdom Metazoa; phylum Chordata; class Mammalia; order Rodentia; family Muridae; genus Rattus; species Rattus rattus. The sequence continues at coordinate 126,154,524 of NC_046172.1, read as the reverse complement.
CCTTTAACACAATTTGAGAGTATTCCCAAATTCCACACAAGGCAAGTGTCAGGTCTTTCCTATAAATCCAAGCTTGTCTTTACATGACTCTATACATTATAAAGTAGCATGATAAAGTATACCTTCCAGTTAAATAGCACATAGACTATAGTGTTACTATCTAGCAATCCAATCTCTTCTTATATATAAACAAGTAAACATATATTCTGAAAATGCACATATCTTTCTTTGAGAGAGATGCTATCTCAATAATACAAGTCTCTTGGGTCTTACCACAGTGTGGGTTTTATTGCCTTCTCCTTTATTGAGAACCAATTATTAAAGCACATGAGGTTTATTTCTTATTGAATTTGAAGACAGTTTTGGTATCTAACTCAACCTCTCATCTAATGTATAGTATACTGTTATTCGTATATGTTGTTCTTTGCTATAGTATATATGTAAAGTATCATAGAACCTTCTTTTGAATGGCAAGTTAGTATTTACCTGACATTGAGGTCCATTATAGTGAGTGTTGATCATTGACTTAGTTAGGGTTTTATTGCTGTGAACAAATATCATGACCAATGTAAGTTTTAAAAAGAACAACATTTAATTGGGGCTGGCTTACAGGTTTAGAGCTTCAGTCCATTATCATCAAGGTGGGAGCATGGCAGCATCCAGGAGGACATGGTGCAGGAAGAGCTGAGTTCTACATCTTCACCTGAAGGAAGCCAGGAACAGGCTGAGCATCCTCAGGCAGCTAGGAGGAGGGTCTCCAAGTCCACCCCCACAGTGACACACTTCCTCCAACAAGGCCACACCTTCTAATAGTGCCACTCCCTGGGCCAAGCATGTACAAAGCATCACAATCACAAAGAACTTCCCTTGCTGTATTTGGGCTTTAGTGTGCTTAAGGCATTAGGCATGGCGGTATAAGATATAATGGCTAGAACAATAGTGACAACTAGAGTTTGTCAAGTCCCACATGTAGACCTGGTACTGTAATAGCACATTACAAGTATCATTATTATTCAATTCTCATAAATTAACAATAAAGCAGTGTTCATATCCCAGTTTTACAGCCATGGAAGGTAAATTAAAACCCCTTGAAAACACTCCACAACTAAGAAATAACAACACTGAATTTGGTCAGTTGTGGTTTTCTGTGATGATCTTTGTTCCAAAGGGAAATTTCCTGAATGAGTGGTTAAAGCTACTCTTATATATGGGTATAAGCATGAATATAATGTAGTTAGGGGTTATGCTGGCTTAGTAAATCATAGGTACTCCTTTATGGCTCATGGGGCCTTAACATTAGACTTCGAATTATAGGCAACTAATGAATGCCAAGGTGCAAGAAATCATTTTCCTGAAGGATGAGGACACCACTTTGCTATCCACTACCAAATGTTCAGCTCTGAAAATGTGTATCTATAAACAACATTACATAGACTGAGTGTGTGTGTGTGTGTGTATGTGTGTGTGTGTGTATGTGTGTGTGTTGTGTATAACAACACATTTAAAGAAAAATAGGCCATGAATTTGAATGAGACCAAGAAAGGTATACAGAAGAGGTTGGAGATAGGAAATGGAAGAAGGAGAATGGTGTAATTATATTGTAATCTCTATATCTATATATACTATATCTGTCTATCTATCTATCTATCTATCTATCTATCTATCTATTTATCTATCTATCTATCTATCTACTTACCTACTTGAAGAAGACTCAGAACAGTCTTGGATTTCTGTATACTCTCAGAAATTTTACTTTTTATTTGAATTTGGTGATTGACTTCGGAGAAGTTCTGGATAGAATCAGAGCATGACACATAACAACAAAGATGAAGAAGCAATGAGCTTGGCAACCCTGCTGATAAATGATTCATTGAAAGAACAGTGGATATTGTGTTCATCATGATATAATTCTTAACGTTAAGGGCCAAAACTTTTGGCTCATCGCAAAGCTGACAATTCCAATGATCCTTACCTCCACATTATGATCATAACCTCCACATTAGACACAGGGAGAACACTAGCAAAATCATTACGAAGACACATTATATGTTCAATGCTGTTTCCATCAGGGACCTTACAGACAAAGACTAACTCAGACTCTGATTAAGCCTCCTATTGATTATTATTCAAATTTTATTAGGGTGAGTAGTCAGGAGGAGTAAAGGGATTAACAGGAGAGTACAATAAGGGGGATCATGGTCAAATACATGAAATAAGATAAATATTTTTTTCTGGTAAATTGAGAAGACCAACAGAATCAACTAACCTGGACCATTGGCAGCTCAGAAACTGAGTCACCAAAGAGCATATACGAGCTAGTCCAAGATGCCCAACATATGGCTGCCTTGTGTAGCCCCAAGTGGAAGAAGATCCGACTAACTCTGCAGAGATATGATTTACCAGGGTAAAGGGATACCAGGATCAGGGCACCTTCTGAGGAGTAGAAGGAGACAGGGGAGGATTAAGGGAGAGATTTAGGGAGGGGGTATTGAGAGGAGGGAACAACATTTGGGATATAAATAAATAAATTTAAAAAATGAATAACATAAATATTTTTTATCTTTTTCTTCTTTATTAACTTGAGTATTTCTTATTTACATTTCAATTGTTATTCCCTTTCCTGGTTTCTGGGAAAACATCCCCCTAACAGCTCTCCCTCCCCTCTATATGAGTGTTACCCTCCCCATCCTCCCCCCATTACCGCCCTCCCCCCAACAATCACATTCACTGGGGATTCAGTCTTAGCAGGACCAAGGGCTTCCCCTTCCACTGGTGATCTTACTAGGCTATTCATTTCTACCTATGAGGTTAGAGCCCAGGGTCAGTCCATGTATAGTCTTTGAGTAGTGGCTTAGTCCCTGGAAGCCCTGGTTGGTTGGCATTGTTGTACATATGGGGTCTCGAGCCCCTTGAAGCTCTTCCAGTCCTTTCTTTGATTCCTTCAACAGGGGTCCCGTTCTCAGTTCAGTGGTTTGCTGCTGGCATTCGCCTATGTATTTGCTGTATTCTGGCTGTGTCTCTCAGGAGCGATCTATATCCGGCTCCTTTCTGCCTGCACTTCTTTGCTTCATCCATCTTGTCTAATTGCGTGGCTGTATATGTATGGGCCACATGTGGGGCAGGCTCTGAATGGGTGTTCCTTCTGCCTCTGTTTTAATCTTTGCCACCCTATTCCCTGCCAAGGGTATTCTTGTTCCCCTTTTAAAGAGAGTGTGAAGCATTTGAATTTTGGTCATCCTTCTTGAGTTTCATGTGTTCTGTGCATCTAGGGTAATTCAAGCATTTGGGCTAATAGCCACTTATCAATGAGTGCATACCATGTGTGTTTTTCTGTGACTGGGTTACCTCACACAGGACGATATTTTCCAGTTCCATTCATTTGCCTATGAATTTCATAAAGTCGTTGTTTTTGATAGCTGAGTAATATTCCATTGTATAGATGTACCACATTTTCTGTATCCATTCCTCTGTTGAAGGGCATCTGGGTTCTTTCCAGCTTCTGGCTATTATAAATAAGGCTGCTATGAACATAGTGGAGCACGTGTCTTTGTTATATGTTGGGGCATCTTTTGGGTATATGCCCAAGAGAGGTATAGCTGGGTCCTCAGGTAGTTCAATGTCCAATTTTCTGAGGAACCTCCAGACTGATTTCAGAATGGTTGTACCAGTCTGCAATCCCACCAACAATGGATGAGTGGTCCTCTTTCTCCACATCCTCACCAGCATTTGCTGTCACCTGAGTTTTTGATCTTAGCCATTCTCACTGGTGTGGTTTATCTGTTCCTGATTTAACTTTGGTTAGCCATTCTGACTGGTGTGAGGTAGAATCTCAGGGTTGTTTTGATTTGCATTTCCCTGATGACTAAGGATGTCGAACATTTCTTTAGGTACTTTTTGGCCATTCAATAATCCTCAGCTGAGAATGTTTTGTTTAGCTCTGTACCCCATTTTAATAGGGTTATTTGTCTCCCTGCCGTCTAACTTCTTGAGTTCTTTGTATATTTTGGATATTAGCCCTCTATCACATATAGGATTTGTAAAGATCTTTTCCCAGTCTGCTGGCTGTGTTTTGTCCTAATGACAGTGTTCTTGCCTCACAGAAGCTTTGTAGTTTTATGAGGTCCCCTTTGTTGATTCTTGATCTTAGGGAATAAGGCATTGGTGTTTTGTTCAGGAAATTTTCTCCAGTGCCCATGTGTTCGAGATGCTTCCCCACTTTTTCTTCTATTAGTTTGAGTATATCTGGTTTGATGTGGAGGTCCTTGATCCACTTGGACTTAAGCTTTGTACATGGTGATAAGAATGGATCGATGTGCATTCTTCTACATGGTGACCTCCAGTGGAACCAGCAAACTTTGTTAAAAATGCTATCTTCTTTCCATTGGATGGTTTTAGATCCTTTGTGAAAGATCAATTGACCATAGGTGTGTGGATTCAATTCTTAGTCTTCAATTCCACTGATCTACTTGCCTGTCTCTGTACCAATACCATCCAGTTTTTTCCTCACTATTGCTCTGTAATACTGCTTGATGTCAGGGATGTTGATTCCCACAGAAGTTCTTTTATTGATGAGTAAAGTTTTCACTATCCTGGATTTTTTGTTATTCCAAATGAATTTGCAAATTGCTCTTTCTAACTCTGTGAAGAATTGTGTTGGAATTTTGATGGGGATTGCATTCAATCTGTAGATTGCTTTAGGAAAATGGCTATTTTTACTATATTAATCCTGCCAATTCATGAGCATGGGAAGTCTTTTCATCTTCTTAGATCTTCTTCAATTTCTTTCTTCAGAGACTTGAAATATTTTTTTATACAAATATTCACTTCCTTGGTTAGAGTCACATGGAGGTATTTTATATTATTTGGGACTATTGTGACGAATGTCATTTCCGTTATTTCTTTCTCAGAAATCTTATCGTTTCAGTAGAGGAAGACTAATGATTTGTTTGGGTTAATTTTATACTGCCCCCCACACTTTTCTGAAGTTGTTTATCAGGTTTAGTCATTCTCTGATGGAACTTTTGGGGTCACTTAAGTATACAATCATATCATCTGCAAATAGTGATATTTTGACTTCTTCCTTTCCAATTTTTATTCTTTGACCTCATTTTGTTGTCTGATTTCTCTGGCTAGGATTTCGAGTACTATATTGAATAAGTAGGGAGAGAGTGGGCAGCCTTGTCTAGTCCCTGATTTTAGTGGAATTGCTTCAAGTCTCTCTCCATTTAGTTTAATATTAGCTACTGGTTTGCTGTATATTGCTTTTATTATGTTTAATTATGGGCCTCAAATCCCTGATTCTTCCAGGATTTAAAGACATAGAAAAGGTTGAGGCAAACTACAGGTGTACAAGAAATAACAACTATACGTATGAAAACTACTCAGGAAAAAGGAAATTTTCAATTTTTTTTAGCTTATGAATAATCATTATTCAGTATTTCTCTGGTATGAGTTGGAAAACAATAATAGGGTCAAAAGGATCATTAAATTATTAAATTAGCCAAATTACATAATTAGCCATATGAGAATTTTTTGTCTTTTCTTTTTCTTTTTTTTTTTTTTTTTTTTTTTTTTTCGGAGCTGGGGGACCAACCCAGGGCCTTGCGCGCTTCCTAGGCAAGCGCTCTACCACTGAGCTAAATCAACCCCTCTTTGTCTTTTCTTAATAACACTTTTAATTATTTAACTTTTAAAAATTGAATTTAAATAAAATTACATCATTTCCTCACTTTCTCTTTTCCCCCAATCTCCTCCTACGTCTCCCACTTCCAACTCCCAATGCCTCTACTACTGTCAAATTGACATTCTCTTCTACACACAGATGCACACACATGTTTTGGGGCCATAGTTGGTACCTCATATCATCACAATGTCCAGCCCCAATTTTTGGTTTATTTTATCACATGATCCTTTGAGTGTATTTGGAACAATGATAAATTGCAGGGATATTAATGGGGGAATCCAGTAATAGCTGCTCAGTCCCCTACAAATACATGGGGTCATTTAGAAACCATCAAGTGTCTAAATTCACAAGTCTGTCTTTGTTTCAACATCTAAAAACTATATTATTCTATGAACATCAATTTCCTCACTGGGATCCCAAGAGGAGTCACCACTGATAGTATGATAGACCTAGGGTGAACCAGTATCTCATTTAATAGTTTCACATACAATCATTTGGTCTGGCCAATTCCTAAAGGATCTAATCTTCAATCCCCATTTCTTTCATTCTTACTCTATTCCCCTCAAAGTGAACTGCTCACCATTAATCTTTTCTTCATAAACTTCTGAGGAGTTACTGAAGAAGAAGTTAAGTCAGTCCATAAAGAAGCACCAGAATTAGCATTTAAGTCTTGCCTAACTGGTCTTACAGCTTGGTATTATTATACCACACTGTGCTGTGAACTGCCACTTACTATGTTCTAGTCTTTGTATGAGAACCAAAACAAGAAAATAGAGTGTTGACATTTTAGTGTTATCTGTAAACATAAAGGTTAGGTGACATTTTTTATTTCCACATGTGTGTGAATTGTCAAGAAAAACTTACACAGATTTCAATATTAAAATAAATTTTAGTGGTAGTAGAATCTATAAATACTGAGTATCCATTATGTCTTTCTTCAATGCTCTGTTTTTTCAGTATATTTTTCAAATATAAAAATTACATTTCTTTTAGCAAGATAAAAAGAGGAGGGGGTGAATATAATTTATACTATATAGCACGCGTGCGCTCACACACACACACACACGCACAGAAAACATATTTGTCAATTAAAATAAAACATATTACTCTATTTTTCATTAAGATAATTTTTAAGACTCAAGGGACAGGTCCCCTGTGGTCCAGACAACACCTGGACCTGAAGGGACCCTAACAAAAGCTCCCTGCACCCAAATCCCATGGGAGGGAGAGCTAAACCTTCACAGAGGCAGACACACCTGGGAGGCCAGAAGAGACTACACTCTGCCACATTCTGACTCCAGAGGAAACACCTAATGCCATCTGGGACACCAGTGTGCAGGGGCCCCAGGAAAAGGCAGTGCAGGCCCACCTGGTTGCAGTCCTCATAGAGAGCTCAAAAGCAGCCCCCTAGGAGCAACTTCAGCCTTGGGGCCACAAGTAAGACCAACTTTTCTGCTCCAAGCGTCCTGCCTGGTGGACTCAGGACACACGCCCACAGGAACAGCTGAAGACCAGTAGACAGGAAAGACTACATGCCTGAAAGCAGAACACTCTGTTCCCACAACTGGCTGAAAGAAAACAGGAAAACAGGTCTAAGGCACTCCTGACACACGCCTATAGGGAGGTCTAACCACTGCCAGAAATAGGAGAACAAGGTAACACCAGAGACAACATGATGGCAAGGGGCAAGCGCAGGAACCCAAGCAACAGAAACCAAGACTACATGGCATCAACGGAGCCCAATTCTCCCACCAAATCAAACACTGAATATCCAAACACACCAGAAAAGCAAGATCTAGATTCAAAATCACATTTGATCATGATGATTGAGGACTTTAAGAAAGGCATAAAGAACTCCCTTAGAGAAATGCAGGAAAACAGAAATAAACAAGTAGAAGCCTACAGAGAGGAATCACAAAAATCCCTGAAAGAATTCCAGGAAAACACAACCAAACAGGTGAAAGAATTAAAAATGGAAATAGAAGCAATAAAGAAAACACAGAGGGAGACAACCCTGGATGTATAAAACCAAGGAAGAGACAAGGAGCCATAGATAGAAGCATCACCAACAGAATACAAGAGATAGAAGAGAGAATCTCAGGAGCAGAAGATTCCATAGAAATCATCTAGACAACTGTCAAAGATAATGTAAAAACAGAAAAAAAAGCTACTGGTCCAAAACATGCGAAATCTAGGACTCAATGAGAAGATCAAACCTAAGGATAATAGGTATAGAAGAGAGTGAAGACTCCCAACTCAAAGGACCAGTAAATATCTTCAATAAAATCATAGAAGAAAACTTCCCTAACCTAAAGAAAGAGATACCCATAGGCATACAAGAAGCCTACAGAACTCCAAATAGATTGGACCAGAAAAGAAACACCTCCCGACACATAATAGTCAAAACACCAAATGCACAAAATAAAGAAAGAATATTAAAAGCAGTAAGGGAAAAAGGTCAAGTAACATATAAAGGCAGACCTATCAGAATCACACCAGACTTCTCACTAGAGACTATGAAAGCCAGAAGATCCTTGACAGATGTCATACAGACCCTAAGAGAACACAAATGCCAGCCCAGGTTACTGTATCCTGCAAAACTCTCAATTAACATAGATGGAGAAACCAAGATATTCCATGACAAAACCAAATTTACACAATATCTTTCTACAAATCCAGTGCTACAAAGGATAATAAATGGTAAAGCCCAACATAAGGAGGCAAGCTACACCCTAGAAAATGCAAGAAACTAATCATCTTTGCAACAAAGCAAAGAGAAGAATAGCACACAAACATAACCTCATATCCAAATATGAATATAACAGGAAGCAATAATCACTATTCTTGATATCTCTCAATATCAATAGACTCAACTCCCCAATAAAAGGACATAGATTAACAAACTGAATACGCAATGAAGACCCTGCATTCTGCTGCCTACAGGAAACACACCTCAGAGACAAAGACAGATACTACCTCAGAGTGAAAGGCTGGAAAATAACTTTCCAAGCAAATGATCTGAAGAAGCAAGCAGGAGTAGCCATTCTAATATCTAATAAAATCGATTTTCAACTAAAAGTCATCAAAAAAGAAAAGGAAGGACACTTCATATTCATCAAAGGAAAAATCCACCAAGATGAACTCTCAATCTTAAATATCTATGCTCCAAATACAAGGGCATCTAGACACATAAATTAAACCTTACTAAAGCTCAAATCACTCATTGCACCTCACACTAAAATAGTAGGAGATTTCAACACCCCATTCTCATCAATGGACAGATCATGGAAACAGAAATTAAACAGAGACATAGACAGACTAAGAGAAGTCATGAACCAAATGGACTTAACAGATATTTATAGAACATTCTATCCTAAAATAAAAGGATATACCTTCTTCTCACCACCTCGTGGAACTTTCTCCAAAATTGACCATATAATTGTTCATAAAAGAGGCCTCAGTAGATACAGAAAGACAGAAATAATCCCTTGCATCCTATGAGACCACCATGGGCTAAAGCTGGTTTTCCAACAATAAGGGAAGAACGCCCAATTGAACAATTCTCTACTCAATGATAACCTGGTCAAGGAAGAACTAAAGAAATTAAAGACTTCTTAGAATTTAATGAAAATGAAGGTACAACACACCTAAACTTATGGGACACGATGAAAGCTGTGCTAAGAGGAAAACTCATTGCTCTGAGTGCCTGCAGAAAGAAACAGGAGAGAGCATATGTCACTCAGCTTGACAGCACACCTAAAAGCTCTAGAACAAAAAGAAGCAAATACACCCATGAGGAGTAGAAAGCAGGAAATAATCAAACTCAGAGCTGAAATCAACCAAGTAGAAACAAAAAGGACTATACAAAGAATCAACAGAACAAAAAGATGGTTCTTTGAGAAAATCAACAGGATAGATAAACTTAGCCAGACTAATGAGAGGACCCAGAGAGTGTGTCCAAATTAACAAAATCATAAATGAAAAGGGAGACAGAACTACAGAATCAGAGGAAACTAAAAAAAAATCATCAGATCTTACTACAACAGCCTATATTCAACAAAACTTGAAAATCTGCAGGAAATGGACAATTTTTTTTTTTTGCTGTTCGTTTCTAAACAGATTAACTTGAGGTTTTTCTTATTTACATTTAGAATGTTATTCCCTTTGAAAGGTTTCAGGCAAAAATCCCCTAATCCCCCTCTGCCCTTCTTTTGGGTGTTCCCCATCCCACCTTACCCCCATTATCCAAACTATCCCCCACAACAATCACATTCTGGGGTTCAATCTTAACAGGACCAAGGGCCCCCTTCCACTGGTGATCTTACTAGGATATTCATTGCTACCTATGAGGTCAGAGTCCAGGGTCAGTCCATGTATAGTCTTTAGGTAGTGGCTTAGTCCCTGGAAAATCTAGTTGCTTGGCATTGGTGTTCATAAGGGGTCACAAGCCCCTTCAAGCTCTTCCAGTTCTTTCTCTGATTCCTTCAACGGGAGTCCTGTTCTCAGTTCAGTGGTTTACTGCTGGCATTCGCCTCTGTATTTGCTGTATTCTGCTGTGTCTCTCAGGATAGATCTTACCCGGCTCCTGTCGGCCTGCACTTCTCTTTGCCATCCATTTGTCCAATTGGGGTGGCTGTATATGTATGGGCACATGTAGGGGGCAGGCTCTGAATGCCTTTCCTTCTGTGTCTGTTTTAATCTTTGCCTCTCTATTCCCTGCCAAGGATATTCTTGTTCCCCTTTTAAAGGAGTGAAGCATTCACGTTTTGATCATCCATCTTGAGTTTCATGTGTTATAGGCATCTAGGGTAATTCAAGTATTTGGGCTAATAGCCACTTATCAATGAGTGCATACCATGTGTGTTTTTCTGTGATTGGGTTACCTCACTCAGGATGATATTTTCCAGTTCCAACCGAAATGGACAATTTCTTAGACAGATACCAGGTACCAAAGTTAAATCATGAACAAATAAACCATTTAAACAACCCCATAACTCCTAAAGAAATAGAAGCAGTCATTAAAGGTCTCCCAATAAAAAAGCCCAGGCCCAGATGGGTTCAGTGCAGAATTCTATCAGACCTTCATAGAAGATCTCAAACCAACACTATCCAAAATATTCCACAAAATTGAAACAGATGGAGCACTACCGAATTCCTTCTATGAAGCCACAATTATTCATATAACTAAACCACACAAAGACCCAACAAAGAAAGAGAACTTCAGACCAATTTCCCTTATGAATATCGACGCAAAAATACTCAATAAAATTCTGGCAAACTGAATCCAAGAGCACATCAAAACAATCATCCATCATGATCTAAGCTTCCCTGGGCATGCAGGGATGGTTTAATATATGGAAAAACCATCCAGGTAATCACTATAAGCAAACTGAAGATAAAACCACATGATCATTTCATTAGATGCTGAGAAAGCATTTGACAAAATTCAACACCCCTTCATGATAAAAGTCCTGGAAAGAATAGTAATTCAGGGCCCATACCTAAACATAGTAAAAGCCATATACAGCAAACCAGTAGCTAACATTAAAATAAATGGAGAGAAACTTGAGGTAATCCCACTAAAATCAGGGAATAGACAAGGCTGCCCACTCTTTCCCTACTTATTCAATATAGTTCTTGAAGTTCTAGCCATAGCAATAAGACAACAAAAGGAGATCAAAGGGATACAGATTGGAAAAGAAGTCAAAATATCACTATTTGCAGATGATATGATAGTATATTTAAGCGATCCCAAAAATTCCACCAGAGAACTACTAAACCTGATAAACACCTTCAGCAAAGTGGCTGGTTATATAATTAAGTCAAATAAATCAGTAGCCTTCCTCTACACAAAAGAGAAACAAGCAAGAAAGAAATTAGGGAAACAACACCCTTCATAATAGTCCCAAATAGTATAAAATACCTTGGTGTGACTTTAACCAAGCAAGTGAAAGATCTGTATATAAGAACTTCAAGCCTCTGAAGAAAGAAATTGAAGATCTAAGAAGATGGAAAGATTTCCCATGCTCATGGATTGCAGGATTAATATAGTAAAAATGGCCATTTTACCAAAAAGCGATCTACAGATTCAATGCAATCCCCATCAAAATACCAATCCAATTCTTCAAAGAGTTAGACAGAACAATTTGCAAATTCATAGGAATAACAAAAACCCAGGATAGCTAAAAACTATCCTCTACAATAAAAGGATATCTGGGGGAATTATTATCCCTGAACTCAAGTAGCATTACAGAGCAATAGTGATAAAAACTGCATGGTATTGGTATAGAGACAGACAGATAGACCAGTGGAATAGAATTGAAGACCCAGAAATGAACCCATAGACCTATGGTCACTTGATTTTTGATAAAGGAGCCAAAATAATCCAATGGAAAAAAGATAGTGTTTTCAGCAAATGGTGCTGGTTCAACTGAAGGTCAGCATGTAGAAGAATGCAGATGGATCCATGCTTATCACCCTGTACAAAGCTTAAGTCCAAGTGGATCAAGGACCTCCACATCAAACCAGATACACTCACGCTAATAGAAGAAAAATTGGGGAAGAATCTCGAACACATGGGCACTGGAGAAAATTTTCTGAACAAAACACCTGTAAACTTATACTCTAAAATTAAGAATCCTGGGGGATCTCCTAAAAAGCTTCTGTAGAGGCAAAGGACACTGTTGTTAGGAAAAATGGCAACCAACAGATTGGGAAAAGATCTTTATCAATGCTACAACTGATATAGGGCTTATATTCAAAATATACAAAGAACTCAAGAAGTTAGACTGCAGGGAGTCAAATAACCCTACTAAAAAATGAGGTTCAGAGCTAAACAAAGAATTCACAGCTGAGGAATATCAAATGGCTGAGAAACACCTACAGAAATGTTCAACATCTTTTGTCATAAGGGAAACACAATTCAGAACAACTCTGAGATTTCACCTCATACCAGTGAGAATGGCTAAGATCAAAAACTCAGGTGACAGCAAATGCTGCCAAGGATGTGAAGAAAGAGGACCACTCCTCCATTGTTGGTGGGATTGTAGACTTGTACAACCATTCTGGAAATCAGTTTGGAGGTTACTCAGAAAATTGGACATTGAATTACCCGAGGGACCCAGCTATATCTCTCTTGGGCATACCCACAAGATGCCCTAACATATAACAAAAAAACATGCTCCACTATGTTCACATAGCAACCGCCTTTATATATAATAGCTGAAGTTGCAAAGAACCTAGGATGCCCTTCAACAGAGGAATGGATACAGAAAATGTGGTACATCTACACAATGGAATATTACTCAGCTATCAAAAACAATGCTTTATGAAATTCATAGGCAAAATGGATGGAACTGGAGAATACCATAATGAGTGAGGTAACCCAATCTCAGAAAAACACACATGGTATGCTCTCATTGATAAGTGGAAATTAGCCCAAATGCTCGAATTAACCCAGATCCACAGAACACATGAAACTCAAGAAGGATGACCAAAACACGAATGCCTCACTCCTTCTTTAAAAGGGGGAACAAGAATACCCTTGACAGGGAATAGGGAGGCAAAGTTTAGAACAGAGGCAGAAGGAACACCCATTCAGAGCCTGCCTCACATGTAGCTCATACATATACAGCCACCAAACTAGATAAGATGGAGGATGCATTGAACTGCAGGCCGACAGAAACCGGGTATAGATATCTCCAGAGAGACACAGCCAGAATACAGCAACTACATAGGTGAAGGCCATCATTAAATCACTGAACTGAGAACTGCACCCCTGTTGAAGGAATCAGAGAAAGGACTGGAAGAGCTTGAAGATGCTTGAGACCCCATATGAACAACAATGCCAACCAACCAGAGCTTCCAGGAACTAAGCCACTACCCAAAGACTATACATGGACTGACCCTGGGCTCCAACCTCATAGGTAGCAATGAATAGCCTAGTACGATTACCAGTGGAAGGGGAAGCCCTTGGTCCTGCTAAGACTGAACCCCCAGTGAACCTGATTTTTTGGGGGAGGGCAATAATTGGGGGAGGAGAACACCGGTAGGGAAGGGGAGGAGGAGGTGTTAGGGGGATGTTGGCCTGGAAATGGGGAAAAGGAATAACAATCGAAATGTAAATAAGAAATACCCAATTTAATAGAGATGAAAAATAAAGATAATTTTTAAGTTTAAATATATTTTGATCATATTCTTCCCTTCTTCCACGTTTCTGCAGATCCTCTCCCCACCTACTGAACTTGAAATTCTTTCTAAAAAGAAACAAACACCCAATATAATATCCCCAAAAAGCAAGAAAACAAAATAAAACCAATACAATAAGAAAACAGACTAAACAAACCTACGAAACTCTAACCAAATGAATACACACACACATACACGCACACACACACACACACACACACACACACACATCACACATACACTTTGAAATTGAATTATAAGTTGCTCAACTACTCTTAAACATGAGACCTATCTTTGAGTAATTATTCCCAGTGTCATTCTATTGGAAAAAACTGATTTTCCCTCTCCCAGTTGGTATAAGAGCATGTTCAGTTGTTATAGTTTACATCTAGTGGCTAGATGTTCACTTAATTTATTCATTCATTTTTTAAATATAAAATAAAATATATGGTAAGACAAAAATTATTACATTGAATTTCAACAAGGCATACCAACAGAAGGAAAAGAGCCTAAGAGAATCATGAATTAGAGTCCCACTCTTTCATACTCAGGTATCTCATAAAAACACTAAAATGGAAGCCATAAAGGAATTCATTTCATTGCTTTTATTGGAGTATATTGAAGTTGTTTCATCTTGTTGGTTGAGATGAAAAAATATGATATGGCAATTTAATCAATCAAAACCCCAGTAACCTTTTCTTTAGTTTTCACTTTATGAAGTATGAGAGTTGAGTAGACTGATATATGGGTAGCTCTAGATGTAACTGTATCAGTTTTCCATGGTAGCTAACATGTTGCACCCTTGCAGAAGAGTGCTGCTATATGTGTGAAGAGGTATACATCACAGAAAGAGGAAGGTTTGCGTAATTCTGCACAATTGTAAGACATTTTACTTTCTGAATGTATGTGTTGGATGATTGTGTGTTTTGGATATATAGAAATAAGGAACCATGATAGATAACTTTGCCTACTGTAGTCTTGATTTTGTGGTTGTTATTTTCCTTTTTCTTTTTGGAGTATGGAGAAGTGGTTTATTCCCTTTTTAAAATTTTTTATTGGATATTTTATGTATTTACATTTCAAATGTTATTCCCTTTTCCCCCTCCATCATATCCCCCCTCCCTATCCCTGCTTCTATGAGGATGCTGTCACTCCTATCCACCCACTCCCACCTCAATACCCTGTTATTCCCCTACATTGGGGAAATGAGCCTTCATAGTATCATGGGCTTTTCCTCCTATTCTATCCTCTGCTGCATATGTGACTGGAGTCATGGGTTCCTCCATGTGTATTCATTGGTTGGTGGTTTAGTCCCTGGTAGCTGTAGTAGGGTCTGATTGGTTGGTATTTTTTGCAGACCCCTTCAGCTCATTAAGTCCCATTGGGGCTCCTTTGTTCACTCAATGGTTGGCTGCAACATCCTCATCTATCCCTAGGACTCAGGCAGTCTTTGGAACACCCATATCTGGATCCTGTCAGAATGCACTTCTTGGCATCAGCAATAGTGTCTGGGTTTTGTGTCTGCATATGGGATGGATCACCAGGTGGGGCAGTCTCTGGATGGCCTTTTTGTCAGTCCTGCTCCTCATTTTGTTCCTGTATTTCCTCCCTTGAGTATTTTGTTCTCCCTTCAAAGAAGGAATGAAGCATCCACATTTGTATCTTCCTTCTTCTTGAAATTGGACATAGTACTACCTGAGGACCCAGCTATACACTCCTGTGCATATACCCAAAGATGCTCTAGCATATAGCAAGGACACATGCTCCACTATGTTCATAGTAGCCTTATTAATAGCCAGAAAGCTGGAAAGAACCAGATGCCCTTCAACAGAGGAATGGATACAGAAAATGTACATCTATCACAATGGGATACTACTCAGCTATCAAAACAATGACTTCATAGAATTCATGGCAAATGGATGTAACCAAAATACCCTGGTAAAAAAGAAAGTTAACCCCAAAAAAAAAAAAAAAATCACATGGTATGCACTCACTGGTAAGTGGATATTATCCCAATGCTTGGAATACCCAAGATACAATTCTCCGGCCATATGAAGCTCATGGTTGCTTTATTCTGAAGATTTTTTTTTCTTTTTTTTTTTCGGAGCTGGGGACGGAACCCAGGGCCTTGCGCTTACTAGGCAAGCGCTCTACCACTGAGCTAAATCCCCAACCCCTATTCTGAAGATTTGAACGAGGTTAAAATTGTCTGTCTACCTAATTTAGTAGCACACATTGAAATTAAATGAGCAAATAAATAAAATACTTCTTTTTTTGAAGCTATTATATACATATACATGTTTTACTTGCCTACCCAGTTTCTAGAAATCCCTTTTCTTCCCTTTCTGATGGCAGAATGACCTTTTCTTGAAATTTTCCATTAGTAACACTATGAAACAATGATTATGAACAATATTTTATCCCTAGATTCTATATTCTTATTGGAATTATAAGCTAAAACGGACATTGCACCCTAAAAGCAACATCATGTAGTGTCATATGCATGATGTATTAGAAAAGAAACCTGAAAATATTTTCACAACTCATTTAATATAATGCAAGGGGCAGAATTATTCATTGTCATTTTCAGAAAAAAGCATTAATAAAATCCAAGGACATAATAAAGCAGAAGACAGTTAAGGTGCAAAGTAGAGAACTGCGGGGTAAAGTTCCATCACCTTTTGTTAAATTTTGATGTTTATTTTATGGTATAATTTAAAGTTTATTTGGGTAAAAGAATACAAATTTAAAGGTACACAATAAATTAATAAAAGGTGATATTTAAAATATAGATGAAATCAATACTGGTAAATTTTCTTAACATAGTCTGGCCTTTTTTAGAATTATTTGACAGAAATTAGAGAGGTCATTTTTCTTTACAAAAATCAGCAATGAACTCTGATTCTTAATAATATTACCTACTGAATTATTTATTTATAATTGATAACTATTTAGTGATGTTGTTTCTAAGCTGAGATATTATATTCAAGATTCTTTTTTTATTTGTTTTTTATTGTATATTTATTTACCCACATTTCAAAATGTTATCCTCCTACAATTTCCCCTCAGAAACCCACCCGCCTCCCCATGTGCTCCCTGGTGCTCCGGCCTGCCTACCCTCCTGTCCTGCCTCAGTGATCTAATATTCCCCCAAGCTGGGTCATCAAGTCTCCACAGGACTAAGGGGCTGCCCTCACCCCATTGATGTCAGATTGGCCCTTCTCTGCTACATACCAGCTGGAGCCATGGGTTTCCCCTCCCCGTGTATTTTTTGGTTGGTGATTTAGTTCCTATGAGCTTTGGGGTGGTGAGTCTGTTTAGTTGATATTGTTCTTCCTATGGGGTTGCAAACTCCTTCAGCTCCTTCAGTCCTTGCCCTAACTTCTTCATTGGTGTGGCGCTGCTCAGTTTGAAGTTTGGCTGCCTGCATCCACGTATTGGTCATGCTCTGGCAAAGCCTCTCAGGAGACAGCTATAACAGGCTCCTGTCAGCAAGCACTACTTGTCATCAGCAATAGTGTCTGGGTTTGGGGTCAACAGATGGAATGGATACCTGGAAAGACTCTGGATTGCCTTTCCTTTGAGTCTCTGCTCCACTCTTTGTCACCATTTCTTTTGACAGGAGAATTCTGGTTATTATTTTGAGTTGAGTGGGTGGCACCATTTCTCAAGCAGTGGCTGTGCCTATCTTTGAATATGGTCTCTAGATGTGCTATCTCTCCTTTGTTGGGTATTTCAGATAATGTCATCCCTCTTTGGTCCTGTGAACATCTTGGATCCCTGGCATCTGGAAATATCAAATAGGCACCCCCAAGCTCTCCATCCCATACTGCTATATACTCCCATTCAAAATTTTGACCCTCTGTAGTTCCTCCCATATTCTCCCATATCTGCTCCTGCCAACCCTTTCCCTACACTCTTCTCTGCATCCTAGATCGCTCCTTCCCTCTACATCATATGAGTTATTTTTCTTGCCAATTCTGAGTAGGACTGGAGCATCCACACTTAGGGTATGGTCTTCCTTCTTCTTTGGGTTTCATATGGTCTGTGAGTTGTATCACAGGGTAATCCTGAGCTCAGCTCAATATCCACTTATCAGTGAGTTCATACCTGGTGTGTGCTTTTGTGGGACTTGCTTACCTAAATCAGGATGATATTTTTCTGCTAGTCGGAATTTCATGAAGTTATTGTTTTTGAGTAGCTGAATAGTATTCCATTGTGTGGATACAACATATTTTCTGTATCCATTCTTCTGTTGAGGGACATTTGAGTCCCTCGATTTCTAGCTTTATGGGCAGCATATGTACTTTGTTATATGTTGGAGCATCTTTTGGGTATATGCCTAGGAGTGGTATAGCTGGGTCTTCAGGTAGTACTATTTTCAATTTTCTAAGGAACCACCAGACTGATTTCTGGAGTGGTTGCAGGAGCAATCTACCAACAATGGAGGAATATTCCTCTTTCTCCACATCCTTGCCAGCATCTGTTGTCACCTGAGGTTTTTATCTTAGCCATTCTGACAGATGTGAGGTAGAATCTGAGGATTGTTTTGATTTG
Source organism: Rattus rattus (assembly GCF_011064425.1). Lineage (NCBI taxonomy): Eukaryota > Metazoa > Chordata > Mammalia > Rodentia > Muridae > Rattus > Rattus rattus. The sequence goes on along the minus strand of NC_046172.1, from coordinate 126,136,097 downwards.
AATTTTCCTGATGACTAAGCATGTTGAACATAATTTTTTTTGGTGCTTCATGGCCATTAGATATTCCTTAGCTGAGAATTCTTTGTTTAGCTCTGTACCTCATTTTTAATAGTGTTATTTGATTCACTGGAGTCTAACTTCTTAAGTTCTTTGTATATTTTGGATGTTAACCCTGTATCTAATATAGGGTCCGTAAAGATCTTTACCTAATGTGTTGGTTGCTGTTTTGTCCTATTGAGAGTGTCATTTGTCTTACAGAAGACTTTCAAATTTATTATGTCTCTTTTGTCAATTGTTGATCTTAGAGCATGAGCCTTTGATTTTTTTTTTGTATACTACTCATATTGAGGTTTGTTTTTCATATTTATTAACTTGGGTATTTCTTATTTACATTTCCATTGTTATTCCCTTTCCCAGTTTCCGGGCCAACATCCCCTAAAACCTCCAACCTCCCCTTCATTATGGGTGTTCCCCTCCCCATCCTCCCCCCATTGCCACCCTCCCCCAAACAATCACATTCACTGGGGGTTCAGTCTTGGCAGGACCAAGGGCTTCCCCTTCCACTGGTGCTCTTACAAGAGCCTTTGATGTTTTGTTCAGGAACATTTCCCCTGTGCCAACTTGTTTTATGTTCTTTCCCAGTTTCTCATCTATGAAATTCAACATATCTGGCTTTATGTGGAGGTCCTTGATCCACTTGGACTTGAGCTTTGTTCAAGGAAACAATAATGGATCAATTTACATCTTTCTACATGCCAATTTCCAGTTGATCCAGCACCATTTGTTGAAAATGCTGTATTTTTCACACTGGATGGTTTGGCTCTTTGTCAAAGCTCAAGTGGTCATAGGTTTGTGGTTTCCTTTCTGGTTCTTCAGTTCTATTCCATTGATCTACCTGCCTGACTCTTTACCAATATCATGGGGTTTTTAATCCCTAATGCTTTGTAAAACAGCTTGAGGTCAAGAATGATGATTCCCCTAGAAGCTCTTTTATTGTTAAGAATATTTTTTGCAATCCTGAGTTTTTTATTATTCCAGATAAATTTGAGGATTGCTCTTTCTATTTCTTTGAAGAATTGAGTTGAAATTTTGATAGGGATTGCTTTCAATATGTGGATTGCTTTTGGTAAGATGACCATTTTGACTATGGTAATCCTGCTGATCCATGAGCATGGGAGATCTTTCCATCTTCTGAGGTCTTCTTCAATTTCTTTCTTCACAGACTTGAAATTCTTATCATAAGGATCTTTCACTTCCTTGGGTAGAGTTACACCATGGTATTTTATATTATTTATGACTATCATAAAGGGTGTCATTTCCCTAATATTTTTTCTCAGTGCAATTAATCCTTTAAGTAGAAGAAAGTTACTGATTTATTTGAATTAATTTTATATTCAGCCTCTTTGCTGAAGTTATTTACCAGCTGTAAGAGTTCTCTAACAGATTTTTTTGTGCCACTTACGTATGCTATCATATCATCCCCAGTTAGATCTTGACTTCCTCCTTTCCAATTTTTATTCCTTTGATCTCTTTTTGTTGCCTAAATGCTCTGACTAGAACTTCAGGTACTATATTGAATAGATAGGGGGAGAATAGGCTGCCTTGTCTTGTTCCTGATTTAGGTGGGATTGCTTCATGTTTCAGTTCATTTAGTTAGATATTGGATATTGGTTTGCTGTATATTGCTTTTATTGCATTTAGGTATGGACCTTGAATTCCTGAACTCTCCAATACTTTTAGCATGGATGGATGTTGTATTTAGTTAAATGCTTTTTCAGCATCTATTGAGATGAATATGGGCTTTTTTTCTTCCAGTTTGTTTATATAATGTATTATATTCATGCATTTCCATATATTAAACCATCCCTTCATCCCTGCCCACATGATCCCCCAGTCTACATGATCATTGTGAATTCAGTTTGGAACTGTTTTATTGAGTACTTTTGTATTCATGAAGGAGATTTGTCCGAAGTTCTCTTTCTTTGTTGGGTCTTTGTGTTGTGTAGGTTTCAGTGTAACTGTGGCTTCATAGAATGTATTGGGTAATATTTCTTCTGTTTCTATTTTATGAAATGGTTTAAGAAGTAGTGGTATTAAGTCTGGTAGAATTCTGCACTGAAGAGATCTGCCGCTGGGCTTCTTTTGGTTGGGAATGTGTGCCTGTTTAGTTAGGTTACCTGCTTTTGATTTAACTTTGCTATCTGGTATCTATCTAGAAAATCATTCATTTCATCTAGATTTCCAGTTTTCTTGAGTACAGGATTTTGTAGTAGGAACTGATAATTTTTTTGAATTTCTTCAGTTATTGTTGTTATTTCTTCCTTTTCACTTCTGATTTTATTAATTTGGATACTGTGTGCTCGTTGGTTAGACTGGTTAAGGGTTTATCTTTACTCTTGATTTTCTCAAATAATCAGCTCTTTGTTTTGTCGATTCTTTGTATAGTTCTCTTTGATTCTATTTATTTGATTTTAGCCCTGTGTTTGATTATTTCCTGTTGTCTATTCTTGGGTGTTATTTGCTTGTTCTTATTCTAGAGGTTTCAGGTGTGCTGTCAAGCTGCTAGTGTACGCTCTCTCTAGTTTCTTTATGAAGGCACTCAGAGCTATGCGTTTTCCTCTTAGCACTGCTTTCATTATGTCCCATATCTTTGGGCATTTTGAGCTTTCATTTTCATTAAATTCTAAAGTCTTTAATTTTCTTCTTGATTTTCTTCCCTGACCAGTTATCATTGAGTAGAGCATTGTTCATCTTCCATGTGTGTGGACTTTCTGTTGTTTTTGTTGATGTTGAAGACAAGCCTTAGTCTGTGGTGATCTAATAATATGCGTGGGGTTATTTCAATCTTCTTGTATTGGTTGAGGCCTGTTTTGTGTCTGATTATATGGTCAATTTTGGAGAATGTACCGTGAGGTTCTGAGAAGAAGGTGCCTTGAGGTTCTGAGAAGAAGGTAGATTCTTTTCTTTAGGGTTAATTGTTTTGTAGATATCTGTTAAATCCATTTGGTTAATAATTTCTGTTATTTTCCCTATGTCTCTGTTTAGTTTCTGTTTCCATGATCTGTCCATTGTTGAGAGTGGAGTGTTAAAAATCTCCTACAATTGCAGGGGAATATTGTGGGAGACAGTAAGGGGGATGGATTGGGGGAAACACCCTTATGGGGGAGGGGAGGGGATAGGGGGCTTACGAACAGGAAACCAGAAAAGGGAATAACATTTGAAATGTAAATAAAAAATATCCAATAGTAAAATAAAATCTCCTACTATTATTGTGTGAGATTCATTTTTGCTTTGATTTTCAGTAAAGTTTGTTTTATAAATGTGGGTGCCCTTGCATTTGGGGCATAGATGTTCAGAATTGAGAGTTGCTCTTGGTGAGTTTTTCCTTTGATGAATATGTAGTGTCCTTCCCTATCCTTTTTTCACAACTTTTGGTTATAGTCAGGATTCTTTATCCAATATTTTAGATGTTCATTTATAGAAGAGAATGATAAACAAAATTGCTTGATAACTTCTAGATCAAAGTAGTAGTATCATGAAACTGAAGGAAAATAAGCATATATTCAAAATCAATGCTGAAGTATAAGAATATATTTTTGTAACTCTTAAGACATTAAACAAAATGGGGAGGGGATAACATTTTAAATGTAAATAAATAAAAGAACCAATAAAAATTAAAGAAAAATACATTAAATGATCAAAATCCTAAAATGTCCAGTTAGTCCTGATCAAAGCTCTTTGAGTTTTTATTGCAAGCAAATATGCTTTGTCTGACTTATCTCATTACTTTGTATCACCATTAGACCTATACAAATGACAGCACTGCAGTAGATAATGTCTAAATATATTTGAATTTAAAAAGCTGAATTGATCGAATTTAGAAAATTGGAGCAAAGTGAAGTGAGATATTATCTCTGAGAAGGAAATACAAGTCAGATAAATGAAGTGAAATGTCTTGCATTCCGGTCCAGAAAGCAAAGTATACAGAAAAATTGGACAATATCAATTATAGTTGAATAGTAAGATTGAAGTGCAGTAATTTTTAAGAGTATAAAATCATGAGGAGATACTATATTGTATATCCACTTAAAACAGGAGTCCTCTGGGCTTCCCTTCCCCCACCTATCCTCCATCCTGGCTGAATGCTCTGTGTCAAGCTAAGCTGCCCTGTGCAGCCTCCCATTACAGGGCAACATCAATTTTCATAACACTTCTCTTCCCACCTTCATGGGACCTGAGGTTATTGAATGATATAGAAGCACAGATATGGAACCAGACAGCCCAAGGTTATCCATCATCAGAGGCCAGACATACCAGTACCATTGAGGTTCACTGTGCTTCCAATACCAACCACACCAAGAACACCCAGAGAACAAAACCATCCATATGAGTAAAGGCCCTTAAAAGAACAAAGTCAACAAAAGCTAAGGTAATATGACACCTCGAAAACAGAGCTACCCAACTAGAGCAAGCACTAGATAATCAACACAAAATAAACACAAATGACCTTAGACCATAGTCCATAGAGAGAAAATGAATAATGAATATATACTCTCCCAACAAATACAGGAAAATGCAAATCAAACAGAAGAATCTTTAAGAAAAGCACATCCTCTTAAAGACACACAGAAGAAATACAATTACACGAATGAATGGAAATAAATAAAACTATTCAAAACCTAAAAATTGACATAGAAACAATAAAGAAAATACAGAGGAATTGTGGAGATGGAAAACATAGGAAAGAGAACAAGAACAGCAGATGCAAGTAACAACAACGGAATACAGGCGATGGAAAAGAGAATCTCAGGGTTAGAATCTACAATAGAAGAAATTGATTCATCATTCAAATAAAATGTTAAATCATGACACAAAACATTACAAGTCTGTGTGCTTTTTACCCAGATCTCGTAGGAAAGAGCTGGACTACGAGAAGTGCAGACAATCCTGAGAACACAGGGAAGACCATCACTTCTGCTAACATTCCTGGACCAAGAGGAACCCACCCGAACTCTCTGGACACAGGACCATAGGAGCAGTCTGGGACAGGATACTTCTGGTTTCTGCCTGAACCCAGAGCTGACCTGCTCACACAGATCTCTGTACCCAGATCCCACTGGGAGAAAGCCTGTCTCCAGAAGTGCTGACACACAGGTTTACAGGAGAGTCAAGCCACTGTCAGAGACAGCAAGACCAGCTAACACCAGGGACAACCTGATGGTGAGAGGCAATTGCAGGAACTAAATTTAAAAAAAGACTATTTGGCATCATCATAGTCCAGTTTTCCCACCAAAGCAAACACTGGATATGGCAACACCTGGAAAAACAAGATTTGGTTTCAAGGTGAATCTTATGACGGTGATGGGGGATGTTGAAGGACATAAATAACTCATAAAAAAATACAGGACAACTGGGTAGACAAAAAGGTGGAAGTCCTTAAAAGAAACAAAAATCCCTTACAATTACAGGAAAACACAACCAAACAGGTGAAGGAATTGAACTAAACCATCCAGGATTTAAAAATGGAAATAGAAACAATAAAGAAATCAGAAAGGGAAACAACCTTGGAGATAGAAAATCTAGGAAAGAGGTCAGGAGTCATATATGTAAGCATTACCAACAGAATACAAGAGATAGAAGAGAGAATATCAGGGGCAGAAGATGCCATAGAAAACATTGACACAACTATCAAAGAAAATGTAAAACACAGAAAGCTCCTAACCCAAAATATCCAGGAAATCCAGGACACAATGAGAAGATCAAACCTAAGGATAATAGGTATAGAAGAGAGTTAAGACTCCTAACTAAAAGGGCCAGTAAATATCTTCAACAAAATTATAGAAGAAAACTTCCCTAACCTAAAGAAAGAGATGCCCATAAACATACAAAAATCCTACAGAACTCCAAATAGATTGGACCAGAAAAGAAATTCCTCCCGTCACATTTGTTAAAACACCAAATGCAAAATCAAAGAAAGAATATTAAAAACAGCAAGGGAAAAAGGTCAAGCAACATATAAAGACAGACCTATCAGAATCACACCAGACTTCTCAACAGAGACTATGAAAGATTAAGGCATGTCTTATATACCAACAAGAATGACAAAGCCCACATACACATGCAAGCTGAATAATACTCTACTCAGTGATAATTTGGTCAAGGAAGAAATAAAGAAAGTAAAGACTTTTTAGGATTTAATAAAATGAAGGCAAAAAACACATCCAAACTTATGGGATACAATGAAAGCAGTGCTAAGAGGAAAACTCATAGCTCTGAGTGCCTCCCAAAAAACTGGTGTGAGCATACATTAGCAGCTTGACAGCACACCTGAAAGCTATAGAACAAAAGGAAGTAAATACACCCAGGAGGAGTAAAAGGCAGGAAATAATCAACTCAGGGCTCAAAGAAACTGGTAACAACCTAGATATCCTTCAACTGAAGAATGCATAAAGAAAATGTGGTACATCTATACAAAGGAATACTAATAAGCTATTAAAAACCAAGATATCATAAATTTTATTGGCAAATGGATGGAACTTGAGAATATCACACTGAGTGAGGTAACCCAGTCCCAAAAGTACATGCATGGTATGTACTCACTTATCAGTGGATAGTAGCCATAAAATAAGGTAACATGTTATACTCCGCAGATCTACAGAAGCTAAAAAAGAAGGAAGGTCCAAGCAAGGAAGCTTGAATCTCACTTGAAATGGGAATAAAATAGTCAAAAGAAGCAGATGGGCAGAGAGAACTTGGAAGGATGAAGGATGGGGAGGGAAAGGGGATTCAGGATCATGTGTGGTGAAGGACAGGAGAGATGACTAGATGGTCATGAAAATGAATGGAATTCTGCAACTGATCAGGGTGAGGTGATGTGGGCCGTCCACCTTCAGGATGAGACAGAGACCTGGGATAAGGGAGGCACCAAAAAATCAATGGGGGTAACCTTAGCTGTGAGTCACTACTTTGGGGATATAGAACCTGAAAAAGTTACCTCCTGTAGCCAGGCAGGATCCCCAGTAGCAGGATAGAGACACCAAGCCTGCAAAATATTCAACCCCAAATTTTTCCTGTCTCCTAGTAATGTAGTCACTGGGAGGCGAACAGAGACTAAAGATTACCCACTCCAATAGGCCCAACGAGACTCGCCAGCAAGGGTGACACCAATTTCCAACACTATTAATGTGTTCTGTTTGCTTAGAGACAGGAGCATGTTGTCCTCTGAGAGGCTCCACTCAGTAGTTGACTCAAACAGATGCAGACACCCACAGCTAAACAGTGCATGGAACTTTGGGAGTCTTATGGAAGAATACAAGGAAGGTTAGTTTAAGGATAAAAGAAATCCACAGGAAGGTCAAATTGTTAACTAACATGGCCTTTGAGATTCTCAAGTCTGAACCAACAACCAAGTACATAGAATAAACGGACCCTAGGCTACCCACACATGTGCAACGAATTGCAGCTTGGTCTTCATGGGTTCGAAAATTAGAGCAAGATCTGTCTCAAAGCTGTTGCCTGTATGTGGGATATGTTCTAACTGGGCTGCCTTGTCTGCCCTCAGTATGAGACGAAGCACGTAGCTTCACAAAAACTTGAAGTGCCAGGGTTGGCAGGGCAGACAAGGCAGTGGATTTCTTATCCTTTTGGGAGTCCCAATCCTACAGAAATGTTAAGAAAATTTTGGTGATTAAAAATAACATCAATAAAACATTAATCAAATATTTCTTCAGATAAACTACTTCAGAAGTATATTATTCAGAGAGATGATAGTCTCAGTTTCATATATTCATATACTCCTATTAAGTCAAGAATAGGCCTTTGGTGCTGCAGAAATGGCTGTCCTGAGTTCAATTTCCAGCAACAACATGGTGGTCCACAACCATCTGGAATGGGATCCGATGCCCATTTCTGGTGTGTGTGTGAAGAGAGCTATAGTGTACTCATATACATAAAATAAACAAATAAATTCTCAAAAATAGGATGGCGTTTTGGGGTTTAGAAACAAACTTCTAGCTATAAACATAAGAAATAATGGCTCCTCAGTCCTTTCTCTGCTCCTTCATTGGGGTCCCCCGGGCTGGGGTTTTGCAACCTCATAGGAAGAACATCAATAACAAACCAATGAGATCCCCCCAGAGCTCCCAGGGACTAAACCACCAACCAAAGAGTACACATGGAGGAACCCATGGCTCCAGCTGCATATGTAGCAGAGGATGGGCTTGTCTGGCATCAATGGGGTCCTGTGAAGGCTTGATACCCCAGTGTAGGTGAATGCCAGGGTGGGGAGGAGGGAGGGAATGAGTGGGTGGGTGGTTGAGGAAGGGTCCTCATAGAAGCAGGGGGAAGGGGTATGGGAAAGTGGGGAACTGGGAAAGGGGATAACATTTTAAATGTCAATGCATAAAATATCTAGTCAAAAAAAGAAAAAGAAAAGAATGATGGGGCAATTGACAATGATTCTTTGAAGAAAGGTGTGGGAGAAGACAAGCTTTGTCTTTGAATATTAGAATGCTCTTTCCCTATTCAGATGCCTTTCCAGTCATTTTTATTCTCTTCTTTTCTGGCATCTAATTGAGATCAGCCAGTGACTGATATCAGCTAGATATTGCAGTGGAAGAAGAGACACAAGCCATAGTATTAAGCTTGCTTTGTTGTCTATCTGAACTTGGACTTGCTTGTAGCAGTACTACTTTCCTTAGGATCATAGGCACTGTTAGGCTTCTTTCTCTTTGATCTTCTTCTCTCTCTGCGAATTTCTCATCCTGCCTGCAAGTTTTTAGCCCCAGGATCTTTTGAGTCCCTTTCTGCCCACTTCTTTATAAATAGGCACTTCATTAAATGCTGTGAGTGTGCCATCTGTTGTTTGAGACACTAGTATTAAACACATGTTTAAAATGTAGAGTAAGCTCTGGGACAGGAGAAATTGCTAACACTAAAGTTATGAGCTTAACCTCAGCATTTTGCTGCTAGAGTTTCTTTCAAATAGGACTATTTTGATAGGAGACCAGTAGGAGGGAGAATTGGTGACAAGAGAGAGTGATGAAGGGCAAACCTGGATAAAGTATAATTATATATCTGGAGAACAATATAATGAGGAAACCCTTATTTTCTTACATTTACTGAAGTTTTTTTTTTTAATGGAATGGGATATATCAGATTGAAGGGAGCCTTTATCATTGGAATGATTCAAAAGGAACACAAGGCTTTGTTTCCCCTCTGAGGAAGGAAGAGCATGCACAGATGGGAGTTAAGAATAGATAAAATGTCATTTAACATGATGTAAGAGATAATAAATCATTTTGAAATGCTTTATTCCCAATTTCCCGAGTTTGCCACTGCAAAGTAAGCAGAACTCACAAATTGAGTAATGAGCAATGCCATGCAACTGGGCTCTCCTCTCCTTTCTAAACATCCTGTGTGAGTGGCATGCTAATAGGTACGCCAGGGGAAAGGTTAATAACACACAAGCTGCTGTCCATTCCTTTCCAAACACAATTAGAACATCAGATGTTTGTCTTTTCTAGAGAATCATTATGATTTCTTACAGCCCATTCCTCCCACTCTTCCTTACTCCCTTTCTTGTCCAATATTGTCTCAACTATCCTTATATATAGCCTCTGTTTTCATAGATTTTGAAAGGGGCAAGACTATATTTAAAAAGAAATAAATACCCCATACAATCTTATAAGAAAGACATGTTAGATGGCCATAACTGTTTTACTCTTATTTACCTGAACTATTTTTCTACATTTTGGAATCCTCCTTCTAGGCATTTAATGCATGCAGCTTTCTTCAAAGTCCTCCTTTAGCCTTTGCATAATACATTCTTAACTTTCCCCACGGTTATCAGATTCTGGAATAAGCTGCTTTTTTCTGTATCTGATTTTCTGCCCCTCTCAATTCTCTTGAATCACTTTCACAATGTTGAGGATGACACTTATTGAACAAATGGAAATTCATACATATTGTTATCTGCTTCCAACTGAAAAAATAATGAAAGGCTTGTGTCCAGTTTTTCCTTTGAGAAAACTGCAGTTATGAAAGGAATAAGGAAGAATTCATATCAATGCACCGTTGTAATAAAGATCACTGTGCACTGAATAATTAAAGTTTAAAATAGTGCACTGAATAATTAAAGTTTAAAATAAAATAAAATGTATTATATTGTACAAAGATACCTTAAAAAGAAAACATTCATCCTGAAACTTTCAAACATCACTAATTATATCAAATTCCTTTTCTATTTAAACATTTTTAGGGTGATAATCAAATTACTTAACAGCTACACTACTAATGTTTTACTAAGTTTTCTCTCTCTCTCTCTCTCTCTATATATATATATATGTGTGTGTGTGTGTGTGTGTGTGTATGTGTGTGTGTGTGTGTGTGTGTGTGTGTGTGTTTGCCAAACCTAAAGTCAGGGTTCCATTGCTATGAAAAGACACTACCTTGCTCTTGTGAGGACAACCTTAATTGGATTTAATTGAAATTTGGCTTATATTTTCAGAGTTCAGTTCATTGACAACATGGCAGGAATCATGGTAGCATCTAGGCAGACATAGTGCCGGAGAAGGAGCTGAGAATTCTACATCTTGATCCAAAGATAACTGAAAGGACAGTGGCATCCTCAGGCAACTAGGAAAAGCTCCTGTCCACAATTGGTAGAGCCTGGACATAGGAGGAAACCTCCAAACCCTACCCCACAGTGATATTCTTCCTTCAAGAAGGTTCTACCTCCTAACAGTACCACTTTCTATGGATCAAGCATATTCAAACCACAGTCATCAAACGTAACTTTATGAGCTGGTCTCTGAAGCTTCAAATACTTCAACAGTCTGTGAGAGAATATTTATTAATAGGTATTAGGTTATAAATCCATAATATAACAGGATCTGTTGATCAATATTGGTTAATAAACATATCTTACAGGATGAAAGTAAGAATTACAATAATATTTGCAAAATGAGTATGATGAGACATGATGAATACAATTCATTCTGCAAAAAATTGTCTTCTTCTTTGGGCTGGTGTTTGAGGATGAGCATGTGTAAAACACTACACACTTTAGATACTAGATATGAATTTGAGTGTGAAATCTGTGTTACCTAAAATCTGGCTTGAATAATTCTATAAAATAAGAACTACTAGAAAAATGTTATCAGAAATTTTATAATAATGCAATAGTACTAATGTAACAGTCTTTAAATAAAACTGATTTGAAGAAGTCATAGGAAATATGTCCTTTGGATATTTTAATATGAACATTGAGTCTTTAACATTTCTATTTCTGTTAATATACTTTTAATTCTTCAACAGCTGTTAACTATTGTTCTCTATTAAGGAAGTGAATTTATATTGTAATAGGAAAGATTGTAGAAAACATTTTTACACAACTCATATTTTCTTTTATTCATGAGAAATACATCCCAAAGCTATAGGAAAATTAAAGCATTTAAGCACCTATGGCAAATAAAGAGACATACCTTATTCAGGTAACTAAGGGAAAATGGATTAATGGGCTTAAAAATGTTATTGTAATATTACTCTGTTAGGCAATGTATATTTTACTATCTGTTAGCTCCCTAGTTTGAAGAAATAGTAATAGAAAAATAAAAGTATACACCACATTTGAAGTAATATGAATAGCTATTTGCTTCTTTGAAAATTTTATACTATTGCAATTTTAAACCACGGAGGTGTTTCCTAAAGAATATTCTTAACTATTGATTTGACTAGAATTTTGCCAACTTTGAGAAGACTGGCATACATACATACATACATACATACATACATACATACATACATACTGACATACATAGCATTAATGTCATTTTTCTGCCTTATATCATGGCAGCTTATATTCCAGATGCAAAAATATACTCATATCCTTTGCAACTAATGGAATGATTATGTTCACCTTACCTTGCAAATAGGACAATTGAAATAACCCACTGTTTGTTTGTTTGTTTGTTTGTTTATTTATCATTCCATTTGTTTCCATCTCAAATAATATCCCACTTCCCAGTTACCCTTTCACCAACACCCTATCCCACATCTGCCATCCTCCTCCCCTTTACCTGTATGAGGGTACACACTGACCCACCCACCCCCTCCCGCCCCATTGCTCCAGCATTCCTCTACACTGGGGCATAAAACCTCTGTGGGACCAAGGACCTCTACTCACTCCCATTGCTGCCAGACAAGTCCATCCTCTGATACCTATGTATCTGGAGTCAGGGATTCCTCCAGGTACACTCCTTGTTTGGTGGTCTAGTTTGGAGAACTGAGTAGTCAAGATACAATATGGTGTTTTTCCAATAGAATTGCAATCCCCCTCTGTTCCTCCAGTCCTTTGGCCAGCTACCCAACCAGGTTCCCTGAGCTCAGTCTGATGGTTATCTTCAATCATCCACATCTGCATTGGTAAATTGCTGGCCAGACCTCCCAAGAAACCACCACGCCAAGTTCCTGTCAGCAAGAGTTCTTGAACACTGGAACAGTGTCCGGATTGGTGTCTGCAAACAGGATGGATCCCCATGGACCATATTTTATTTTATTTTATTGTTTTGTTTTGTTTGTCTTCTTTTATTACTTTTAATTTACATTTCAAATGTTATCTCCTTTCCCAGATTCCCAAATATAAGCCCCTATCCTATCCCATATCCCTTCTTCTATAAGGATGTTCCCCTCCACATCCACCCCCATTCCCCACAACTTTCCCCTACATTAGGGGTCCAACCTTGGCAGGACCAAGAGTTTTTTCCTTCCATTGGTTCCCAAAAAGGCCATCCTGTGCTACATGTACAGATGGAGCCATGGGTCATTATAGTCTTTGGGTAGTGGTTTAGTCCCTTGGAGGTCTGGTTGGTTGTCATTGTTCTTATGGGGTTGCAAGCCCCTTCAGTTCTTTCAATCCTTTCTCTAATTCCTCCAAAAGGTGTCTCATTCTCAGTTCAGTGGTTTACTGCTAGCATTTGCCTCTCCATTTGACATGCTCTAGCTGTGTCTCTCAGGAGACATCTATATCTGGTTCCTATCAGCATGTCCTTCTTAGCTTCATCAATCTTATCTAGTTTTGGTAGCTGTGTCTATATATATGGGCCACATGTGGGGAAGGCTCTGAATGGATGTTCCTTCAGTCTGTGCTCCAAACTTTGTCTCCATGGCCTCTCCTATGAATATTTTGTTCCCCATTTAGAAGGAGAACAGGGTTGGGGGATTTAGCTCAGTGGTGGGGCTTGCCCCCAAGCCGGCGAGGCCCTGGGTTGGGTCCCAGCTCTGAAAAAAAAAAAAAGAAAAAAGAAAAAAAATTAAAAAAAAAAGGAGGAACAATCCAAACTTAGGTCATCCCTGCCTCTTGAGCTTCATGTGGTCTGTGGATTATATTTTGGGTAATTCGAGCTTTGGGGCTAATATTCACTTATCAATGAGTGCATACCATGTGTGTTTCTCTGGGATTGGGTTACCTCACAAAGGATGATATTTTCTAGTTCATTCCATTTGCTTATGAATTTCATGAAATCAGTGTTTTTGATAGCTGAATAGTACTCCACCGTGTAGATGTACCACATTTTCTATAGCCATTCCTCTTTTGAAGGGCATCTTGGTTCTTTCCAGCTTCTGCCTATTATAAATGAGGCTGCTATGAACACAGTGGAGCATGTGTCTTTGCTGTATGTTGGAGAATCTTTTGGGTATATGCTCAGGAGTGGTATAGCTGGGTCTTCAGGTAGTACAATGTCCAATTTTCTGAAGAACCTCCAGACTGATTTCCAGAGTGGTTGTACTAGTTTGCAATCCCACCAACAATGGAGGATTATTCCTCTTTCTCCACATCCTCAGAAGCATCTCTTGTCACCTGAGTTTTTGATCTTAGCCATTCTGACTGGTGTGAGGTAGAATCTCAGGGTTGTTTTGATTTGCATTTCCCTAATGACTAAGCTGTTTCTCAGCCATTCAATATTCCTCACCTGGGGATTCTTTGTTTAGCTCTGTACCCCATTTTTAATGGGGTTATTTTACTCTCTGGAGTCTAACTTCTTGAGTTCTTTGTATATATTGGATATTAGCCCTCTATCAGATGTAGGATTGGTAAAGATCTTTTCCAAATCTGTTGGTTGTTGTTTTGTCCTAATGACAGTGTCCTTTGCTTCACAGAAGCATTGCATCTTTATGAGGTCCCACATGTCAATTCTTGATCTTAGACCATAAGCCATTGGTGATTTGTTCAGGAAATTTTTTCCAGTGCCCATGTAATGAGACTCTTCCCCACTTTTTCTTCTATTAGTTTGAGTGTATCTGGTTTGATGTGGAGGTCCTTTATCCACTTGGACTTAAGCTTTGTACAGGGTGATAAGCATGGATCGATCTGCATTCTTCTACATGTTGACCTCCAGTTGAACCAGCACCATTTGCTGAAAATGCTATCTTCTTTCCATTGGATGGTTTTAGCTCTTTTGTCAAAGATCAATTAACCATAAGTGAGTGGGTTCATTTCTGGGTGTTCAACTCTATTGCACTGATCTACCTGCCTGTCTCTGTACCAATACCATACAGAGTTTTATTGTTTGTTTGTTTTTTTATCACTATTCCTCTGTAATACAGCTTGAGGTCAGGAATTGTGATACGCCCAGAAGTTCTTTTATTGTTGTGGATAGTTTTCGCTATCCTGTGTTTTTTTGTTATTCCAAATGAATTTGCAAATTACTCTTTCTAACTCTATGAAGAATTGAATTGGAATTTTGATGGGGATTGCATTGAATCTGCAGATTGCATTTGACAAAATGGCCATTTTTACTAAATTACTCCTGCTAATCTATGAGCCTGAGAATCTTCTGAGGTCTTCTTCTATTTCTTTTCTCAGAGACTTGAAGTTTTTGTCATACAGATCATTCACTTGCTTGGTTAGAGTCACACCGAGGTATTTTATATTACTTGTGACTTTTGTGAAGGGTGTCATTTCCCTAATTTCTTTTTCAGCCTCTTTATCCTTTGAGTAGAGGAAGGCTACTGGTTTGTTTGAGTTAATTTTATACCCAGCCACATTGCTGAAGTTGTTTGTCAGGCTTAGTAGTTCTCTGTTGGAACTTTCGAGGTCACTTAAGCATACTATCATATCATCTGAAAATATTGATATTTTGATTTCTTCCCTTCCAACTTGTATCCCTTTGACCTCCTTTTGTTGTCTGATTGCTATGGCTAGGACTTTGAGTACTATATTGAATAAGTGGGGAGAGAGTAGGCAGCCTTGTCTAGTTCCTGCTTTTAGTGGGATTGCTTCAAGTTTCTCTCCATATAGTTTAATGTTTGCTACTGGTTTGCTGTATATGGCTTTTACTCTGTTTAAATATGGACCTTGAATTCCTGATCTTTCCAGGACTTTTGCCATGAAGGAGCATTGAATTTTGTCAAATGTTTTCTCAGTATCTAATGAAATGATCATATTATTATTTTCTTTTGAGTTTATTTATATAGTGGATTACATTGATGGATTTTATATATTGAACCATCAAGTGCATCCCAGGGATCAAGCCTACTTGATCATGATGGATGATCACTTTGATATTTGATATATTCTTGGATTCGATTTGCAAGAATTGTATTGAGTCTTTTTGAGTCAATATTCATAAAGGAAATTGATCTGAAGTTCTCTTCTTTGTTGGATCTTTGTGTGGTTTAGGTATAAGCGTAATTGTCGTTTCATAGAAGGAATTTGTTAGTGCTCCTAGTGTTTCTATTTTGTGAAATAGTTTGGATTGTATTGGTATGAGGTCTTCTGTGAAGGTCTGATAGAATTCTGCAAGAAATCCATCTGGTCCTGGGCTCTTTTTTGTTGAGAGACTTTTAATAATTGCTTCTATTTCTATAGGATTTATGGAGTTGTTTATATGTTTATCAGTTCCTGATTTAACTTTGGTACCTTTTATTTGTCTAGAAAAATTTCCATTTCCTCCAGATTTTCCAGTTTTGTTGAATGTAAGGCTTTTGTATTAGGATCTGAAGATTTTTTTTCTATTTCCTCAGATTCACTTGTTATGTCTGCCAGGGACCATGTTTTTAAAGCACGTCAGACTACCTATTAATTACAATGTGTTTTCACAGGTCCATCTTGAAAAATAAAATTTCGAAGTTATGGGGTGTTTGCATGTATGTCATATATACAGATACATACACATGATGGCTTATTAAATAATAAAACTATGTCTGCTACATATAGAAAAAACAGGAAACATTAGTGTTTAAAACTCCACTGTGAATTTATTACATAGTATATAAGAAAGTAATGTGGGTATATGTCATTTTTCCTTATAGAACAGTGATTTAAAAATGTGGTAAAGAAGAACTATATGGGTTTTCCCATTTGTCTTTCTGGTCCTTTTAAAATGGACTGCCAAGGTTCTACTTCTATGATATTCCCTGCTGATGAATAACTAGTATCTTTGGTAACTAGATACCTGAGCGTTACCATTTAGCACTTCTGGGCAGAAAGATTATGATTTATTTTCAACAGGTGTCAGTATAGTTCTCTGCTTCTTTTATATAATTGAATCTCGATTTTAATATTTTATATATAGTTAGCAATGAACACAAGATGATTGTTCAAACAAATAGGCCATCAGCATAGAATGGTTTATCATCAAAACAATTGTTCATATAAAACTCAAATGTTGAAATTCTTAGTTCTAAACAGGGTAAATTAATGAAAAAGATGAAGAAAGAATGTAAGAGCAAAATAATAACATATTTAATTAGAAAAATTCTCTTGGAAATGATAAGGTTGCTGTTAAACTCAATGACTTGCTGCAGCCTACACATGATCATGTATACCAGTTTTTCATCTTGTATGGGAGAGGGTGCATGAAGCCCCATCCCTCTGAGTTAGTGGCTAAAGAATGTTGGTGGAGAGAATTTCATTTTCTTCAATGGTATACTCACTTGTGAATTTCCCATGTTCTTGCAATAACCTCACATCCAAATGTATATAGTCAACTCCAATAAATCCATGTGGTCAAACATGCGCACACACACACACACACACACACACACACACACACACACATACACAGAGGGCATGTACACTGGCACAGTGGGGAGGAGAGAGAGAGAGAGAGAGAGAGAAGAGAGCATTGGAGGAAGAGAAGGATTGGAGGAAGAGGGAGAGAGGTATGGGGTGTAAATGATGAAACTGTACACATACGTATATGAAACTGTGAATAATAATTAAATTGGTTAAATACATTTTAAATTAAAAGATAGCAAACTTAAGACTTCTGCTGCTGGTAAGGTAGGGTGGCAACCTATATTTAAGTTCCTATCTGAAACATTATCTGATAAAGTAGCACCTACGCACAAGGAAACATTTTTGTCTGAGGAATGGAAAACAAGAAAACTAAGGAATATAATGATTTCAAGTTACTCTGGTAAAAGTTTCTAAGTAGCTGTTTTTTTTCTTTTTACTTATAGAGGTAACAACAAAAGCAACAAAAAAAGACAAGAAGAAATAAATGTTGAGGGAGACTAGGTACGTGGAAATAAATAGGATATCTGCTGAAGAACAAAGATTTGGATAAACACATTAACAGATGATATTGGAGTATTCTGTACAGTATAGGTTTATGAACATACAGTCTTTTGCCTAAAATACAAACAAACCTGACAGGTTTAGATCAGACAAAAAATTAGAAACAGGGAAATTTCCATAAGCCAGACTGGATCTTCTGAATATTTTATATTCTGAATACTTCCAGTATCATTTAATATATTAACAAAATCTGAAAACATATATTTCAAGTAACTTAACTGCATCTGAGAATGAAAATCAAGAATATTCATAGAAATATGAAACGATAAATTATTAACCAAGGTTAATTCTTAGGTATGCAAATTCTTTTTTATTTTTTATTTTGGAGCACTCCTAACCATTTACTGAGCACTTTTTACACAGTCCAAATTTCTCCAATTATTGCATCATAAACCCTGTCATTTAAAAAAATTCATAATATTACAGGTGTGTAATATATTGATTTTTCCAGATTCATGGGTTAAATAATCAATGTAGTGGGAGAAAGTAACACGATTATAAAAGACTCTAAGTAACAAGGCCAGGAGGGACTATGTAAATGGTCATTTGTGTTTTCTTTTTTGAGTATCTGTTTCATTTTATCTTTCTATTTTACATCTCTGGTTAAGTACAATGTCTGTCTCATAATAAGTCCTCTTTTTATATTCACTGAATGAATTGATAAACCAATATATAAAATATTAACAGGAAAGAAGGGTAAAAATGAAAGCTTGACATCAAATCTAAATTCTATAACGAACATAAAAGTCATTCAAAAAAGCTATCCAAATCTAATACCAATGCAAGAATTAGAAAATAAGGTCATGGAATAAATTTTGAAGATGTTACATATTTTTAAAAGTGAGAAATTAATGTTATCAATTTCCACAAATTATTAAAAGTGAAGTACAAAATGCATGAGGTGGATTAAAGGCCAATTAGTCATTGCAGAAACAACACTTGCCTTGCAAATGTGAGAACCTCACTTCCATCCCTAGAATCTATGTAAACAAGCAAACAAAAATATAGATCTGGTGACACAAATTTAATCCAAGTTTTGGACAGGCAGAGATAAGTAGACTCATAGAGATTGCTGGTTTTAATTTCACCTACTTGATGAATTCTAGGTCAATAAGAGATTCTAAATGAAAAATCAAATCAAACCAAACCAAACCAACCAAACAAACAAACAAAAAAAAATCCAAGATGGACTGGTGCTTGAAAGAATGACATCATACTCTTCTCTTCTCTTCTCTTCTCTTCTCTTCTCTTCTCTTCTCTTCTCTTCTCTTCTCTTCTCTTCTCTTCTCTTCTCTTCTCTTCTCTTCTCTTCTCTCTTCTCTTCTCTCTTCTCTTCTCTCTTCTCTTCTCTTCTCTCTCTCTCTCTCTCTCTCTCTCTCTCTCCCACACACACACACACACACACACACACACACACACACAAACACACACAGCATTACACAAGATACAATTAGTAAACTTGAAGAGAGAGAACTGGGTGGGGGCTGCTCAAATTAAATGAAATACAGAAAATAATTAGAATTGAAAGTGCATCTGAGAGTTGGAGCAAGTATAAGTAATTTGAGTTCCTGGCAGAAGGAAAATAAAAAGAAAAAAATAAAGGTACAAATTTTGATGGAAATTATAATTCCACAGATGCAAGCTGCATAAATTCTCAACAGATGCCTTTGTAGAATTATATTGCAACCATTGGGTAGAGTGAAATCGCAACATACTCCACCACAACTTCAGAAATTGTGGCATAAAGCTTTTAAAACCACAGACAGAATTTTTATTGAGGTCCTACTATTACTTTCCCATATTATCTTTGTATCATTAGATCTTTGACTAGTATATTAAGTAGGAAAAGAAATTGCAGGTAATAAAGTGAAGAAAGAAAAGAAGGTATTCTAAAAATTTCCCTATCTTCTCTTCTTCATATCCATGAGCGGACCTGATGAAATACTTCAAGTTCCTTAGTCCCTTTCTAACGTGTATGTGGTAAAAGCAAGATAACCACTTCTTCATACCTAGTTTCTACATATTTCATACATTTTGGTATCTTCCATTAAAACTGTTAATTCCAGTAATCTATCAAATTATTATAAAGATGTATATATTCATGTCTCTTGGTAGAAATCATGGATTGAGACATAGGTTATACTCCTTGATCTGATAAATTGTTTCTCAGTATCCAACTTGGTATGCTATCATCAGATGAAGTTCTCTATATTACTTTATACACCACTGCATAAAATTCAGTCCAGAATTCATGTTTATGCTCATAAGATTCCACTGATATTCCCCAGGGTGACCAGTATCAATATAATGTGCCACGGTCTTTCTCTGTGTAAATATTTACATATTTATCTCCGTCTTTGTGTCTCTATGTCTTTTCGTGACACATACAACCATATTTATTTGCCATATCTAGATTGATGCTTGTCCCTAGTATCCAACCCTTTCACAATCCCAGGATACTATAATAGCAATAGAATAGAATACTAGAATGCCCACTTCTCTACCCACTCACCTTCCAAACCTGGAGGAGATTTCTTCTGAAAGACATTAATACATTCAGCTTAACTATTTTATTAAATCATACAATCATTTATATACAGTTATGTCTCATGCAAGTTTCTGTTTAATAGGCATGATTTCTAATACTCCTTGCCTGACCATATGGCCAGGCAATTGTCCACTCTGTAGGAGCCAGAAAAACACAAGTATAGGGGATTTGGTCTTTAATAAATTTTCCACCGATGTTGAGAAAACAGCTTGCAATTAAACTCACAGAGATGAGTTGATTTTTATTTTATTAAAGTAGTTGCTTTCCAAAAGGATTTTATCCTTTCATCTAGAACTGCAGTCTATAAACAAAGCAGCTGTTTGGTGGTCTGTCAAGCACTGTTAAGACACTAAGTGATGATAAAATTCAGTTGTTACTTGTGAGGATTTAAATAAATCATAGAAGGAAAGGTGCTGTGAGCTTGATCCTTTATAAACACATTCTACTCTATTATGGGACTCCTATGGGCTTTTAAAAAGTGACTAGAGTGTTTATTGAATATTATCCAAGAAAACACAAGTTTCAAAATTGTTTATGCCTTTATTATAATTAAAATAATTAGCTTGTGCCTGAAATGGAAACTTTCTAATCAATGGTACTGAACCACTTTTACTCTAATACTAGAGCTAGATAAAACAAACAAAATTATAGAAAATATTTCTATGAAAAGTAGTATAAAATGTTCAACATGAAAATAAGGAAATCAAGTTTAGAAATATATAAAAGCGATTATACCACATCATAAAAGTGCTTTATCAACATTCCAAATAAAGTCAAATAAATATACCATTTTAGAAGAACAAGAAATAAAAAACACATGATAATGCCAATACATGCACAAATGTTTTAGCCATATGATATTATCTTTTAAATAGAAAAATGAAATAATTTAGATATATAAAACTCTATAAGTCTTATAAAAATAAAATTATCTTCTATAACCGTGAGTTGGCATCACAAATAATGGTAAGACAATGAATGCTACATTTAAACAAACATATGATGTAGATTACTACTCTTCACAAGTCTGTTCGAAATTCAGTGGGACTACTCATGGTGTGTAGATACAAAGGAATGTAATTTGAATTTTTTTCTCTTTTATTCAAAATAGATTTTCTTACACAATATATCATTTTTACAGTTCACATTCCCTCTACTTCAGTTTCCACCCTATTGCCACTGCCATCTGTATCCACTCATTTTTTGCCTCTTATTAGGAAAAAAAAACTTCTAAAAGAAAACCAAAAAATAACAAAATAAAATATAATAATATTCACAAATAATATTACAAATAATATAAACAAGGACCATTACATCGAAGGTTGGACAAGGCAAAGCAACAGAAGTTAAAGAGCCCCCAAAGCTCCCAAGGAATAAACCACCAACCAAAGAGTCCGTGTGTGTGTGTGTGTGTGTGTGTGTGTGTGTGTGTGTGTGTGTGTGTGTGTGTGTGTGTGAGATGGCTTCAGCTGGATATGTAGCAGAGGATTGCCTTATTTGGCATCAATGGGAGTGGATCCCCTAGGTCCTGTGGATGCTGGATGATCCAGTGTAGGCGAATGCTATGGCTGTGATGCAGGAGTGGGTTGGTGAATGGGTGTGGAAGCACACTCATAGGGGGAGGGAGGGTTAGGGGGTTTGTGGAGGGAAACTGGGAAGAAGGATAACATTTGAACTGTAAATAAATAAAATAACCAATAATAATAAAAAAGAAGGTAAAGAGCCCAAGAGAAGTCACAAGAACAGAGACCCACTCATTCACACACTCAAGAGTTCATCAAAAATGCTAAACTGATAGTTATATTAGATATGCACAGGACCTGGTAAAGACACATGCAGACTTTGTGCTTGTTGTATCAGGCTCTGTGAGGTCATATGAACTGTACTCAGTTTACTTAGAGGGCCTTGTTTTTCTGATGCCCTCCATTCCCTCTGCTTCTTACCCTCTTTCTGCCTCCTCTTCCTTGGGGTTCCCTGAGCTCTGAGGGGGAAGGATTTGAAAGAAACATCCAATTTAGAGATAATTGTTCCAAGCTATTTCTCTCTATATAATGTCAGGCTGTAGGTCTCTGTATTTGTTCCCATCTACTGCAGGAAGAAGTTTCTTTGATGATATATGAATATGGCACTGATCTATGAGTATAGCAGAATATCACTAGGGATCATCTCATCACTAACAGGTTGTTTTTTGTTTATTTGGATTTTTATAAAGACCATTAATATTTGGTTTTACACTAGGTCTCTGGGAGACACAGTCTCTGGTTCTTCTCAAGCAGTCTGAGGTGTGGGCTTTTGGTGAAATCAGACATTGGATGGTCACTCCCACAAGCTCTGTGTCACCATTACTTTAGCATATTTTTCAGGCAGGACAGGTTATAGGTCAAATCATTTAATGCTAGATTGGTCTTTACAATTCTCTTTTGGTACTCTGCAGAATAAAGACTAGATCATAGGGGTTAAGTATTGATTGTAGGCAACAGCTCAATTTCCATACTGCAACCTGTCTCTCTGCTGGGTGTGGGGATGTGGGGCCAGACATTGCTGGCAAGTGGGTGTGGTGGGGAGGCAGGATAAAGTCCAAAATGTGGAGTCCACAGTGGCACTATCTATATACTGCTGGGAAGGGAAGTCATGAACTGGGGTTGGGGGGAATCCAAGGTCTTTCTTTCCCCTTGGGCATTTGCACTCCAGATGGAGAGGGAAGGTGTAACCAGGTGAAATCCTGGTCTGATTGGGAGCATGGGCTGAAAGTCTCCCTAGAGGAAAGACTTCCTAGGGAGTCTTAGGTGTGGAGCTTTAGGGGTAAGGCCTTTGCCGAGATTATCCTTAATGAAGTAACTCTCTAGACAACTGTTGCCTCTTTAATACTGGTCTATTTGTTGGTGGATGTAAATGCATACACTTTATTAAGGGTGAACCAGGGATTATATCTTTTGTGTGGAAGGAATACCCAAGAAGGAAAGCATTGGCTGAAACCTCAGAGCTATCTAGATACCTAATCAGAATGGAGAAGAACTCCAGGTATTACTTTGCACGACTGATTGTCCATGGTCCTCTCATGAGGTTTTATGGTTACGTGTTCCAGAGCAAGTATACAGGCAGGTAGGAACATCTCCACTCTTGCCAATCTCAGATATCAGAGAATCCGAGATTCTGAGCTCACTCAAACTTGCCAGATTTTTTTGTATCTCTGGTAACAAGGTCCAACATGCTCTACACTCAACCTCTTCATAGTTAATGAGTTGTATAGGTGTTGGCTTCAGCAATATAGCCTTATGGTCAGTATGTGGAGAGTAACCTATTGTCTTGGTAACACCTCAGTTGTTTGAGGACTTCTATGGGACCTCTTTGGCCAACAATTTAATTGGACATAACTCAGTCCTAGTACTAGAAGCTTTATTTGGTGTCAGATTACTAGACTAAACTGGGATTGACTTCATATATAACAGGAAGTTTCACCTGCTCTAGGTTTTCATACCATCTCTTAAATGCCACTCAATTCTATCTTTTTCTGATTCCTCAAACCCATCTCTCCACCACAACTCCATGCAAATCTCTGATTCTGTACTGCTACCACAGTTCACTCATAAAAATCTATTCTTTCACCCTTTCAGAAAGATTTATGGGTTTCAAAGTCCTTTTCCCTATACCTTACCTTTGTAGATCTTTGGACTGTAGCTTAGTTATTTTATTTTATGTCTATTATGTACATATAAGTCAATATACACCCAAACTTATTTATATGGCTCTGTGTTTTCTTACTCAGGATGACATTTTTCTAGTTCCATCCATTTGTCTGCAAATTTCATAATGTCCTTGTTTTTGATAGCTGAATAGTATGCCATTGTGTAAATGTGCCACATTTTCTTTATGCATTCTTCAGTTGAGGGACATCTAGGTTGTTTCCAGTTCCTGGCTATTATGAATGCAAATGCTATGAACATAGTTAAGCAAATGTCTTTGTGTTGGAATGAATGGTCCTTTGAGTATATGCCCATGAATGGTATAGCTCTCTCTCTCTCTCTCTCTCTCTCTCTCTCTATATATATATATATATATATATATATATGAAATTAGCTCTCTATTGTATGTGAAGTTGGTAAAAAAAAATCTTTTATCCATACTGTAGACTGCCACTTTGTTTAAAAATCAGGGACCTTTGACTTACAGATGCTTTTCAGTTTTGTGAGGTCTCATTAATTAATTGTTGATTTTAGTGCCTGCACTAATGGTGTTCTATTATGGAAGTCTTATCCTGTGCCAAGGAGTTTAAAGCTATTGCCCACTTTTTCTTCTACCATGTTCAGTGTATCTTGTTCTATTTTCTTTTGAGGTTTTATTGATCCATTTGGAGTTAAATTTTGGATTTATTTACATTCTTTTACATGTAGCCATTTTGTTTGACAAGTAACATCTGTTAAAGATGCCTTTTATTTCCAATGTATATTTATGTAATTATTTTTTACCAAAAACCAAGTTTTCATAAGTATGTTCATTTGTATCTGGTTCTTCAACTCAATTTTATTGGTTGACAATGAAGGTGGTTCTAAAAAGACAAGTTCATAGCAATGTCTACATAGAAATACTAGAGAAATATCGTAACAACTTAACAGAATATCTTAAAGATCTAGAATGAGGTAGATGGCAAGAAACAACTGAGCTCAGTGCTGAAATTGTTAAAGTAGAAACAAACACACAAATGAGCAAACAAAATAAAACAACACAATGAATTAATGAAGCAAAAAGACAAGGGCCTCACCATAATTCAAACATACTGGTATGTTGGTCTCTGATTTCCAGCCTGCAGAACATTTCTCTAGCATATGGTATTCTATTATAGCAGCCTTAATTAAGAACAAAATAAACAAATATATTTTGCTTCATCCAAATATTGAAATATTATTAAAACCTAATTAATAAAACTTAATTAATATATGTAACCGTAGATAAATCATAACACCATACCTACTGCTACTATGTGTTCTATTTGTTAAGAAATTAAAAAAAATGTATTCTAAAAATCAGATAATTAGGATAATTAGCTGCCTGCTATGAAACTTCCTACTTATTTTAAGGAGCTTCTATACATAAGTTATAGATTCCTCTTCTTCTAAAACCTGATTTTAAAAGACATACAATATAATGAGTCTTTATCAAGTATCTTAAAACATGTTACTTCTAGAAAAACTACTGTCTTGTTCATGATGTCTCAATAACACTAAGATATGTCACTATACTTAAGGAAGCCAGCAGGACATTTTTTTTCTTTTTCCATATTTTACAATGATTGAAACTAACAGAGCAGGAAGGGTTAAATGAGGTGGGGGATGGGAGGGTATGAATCTTAAATATTTTTCTATTGCCGTGATGAGACACTACTACCAAGGCAACTTACAAAAGAAAGTATTTAATTGGGGCTTTATGTACACTTTCAGAGGATGGCCATTGTGGTAGGGAGCAGGCAGGCTTGGTACTAGAATGGTAGTGGGAATCTGATAAACTGGCAATGGCCGGGGCTATTCAAAATTCAAAGCCCACTCCACTAACATAACTACTCCAACTAGGCCACACTTTCTAACCCTTCCCAAACACTTCCAACAGTTTGTTACTTTATTCAAACATATGAGCTTATGAGACCATCTCAAGCAAATCACCACAAAATGATAAAAAAGAGTGTTGTAGAGATAAAACTAAAGACTTTTGCTAAGCTTACTATGTTATCTTGTTTAATGTCATTGGTAATTATAATTCCATAGACCCCTTCATAAATATTATTGTATATTGCCAGTGCTCTTGGTTACCCTTCAGAACTTGGTGGTAACACCATATTACTAATGATAACACATATTTAACTCATAGGATATGAGTAAATCAAGTTGTTACTAAGTTAGAATTTTTTTCTCCAGTGCCCAACCTTAATAATGCTGTATGTGTCTATGAATGCTGCCTAAGGAGGAAAATAACCAACAGGATTATCCCTTAGTAAGTCCCACCACTCTAATAATAACCTACTTAAAATCATTTACTCACAGATACAGTAGTGACATTAATATTAACAGAATAAACAACTACTTTCTGATTATATTTAAAACTGAACTCATAAGACAAAACCCATTCCTGTCACAATTAACTAGGTCAAAAATCTATGACTGGCTATACAATAGGCTCCAAGGGAGAACCCAATCTTATTATTATGGTACATGGACATAGTGTTTAATTGCCTCCTAATTTCTTATCACCATGCCCATAGATTAATGTATCTCTCAACTGTCATCAGAGAAGCTTATTTTTGAAGTATATAGTTATTAATACAATGAACTATAACTACTCAGTGTACAAAAAGTAAGAGACTGTAAGGTGCTCAAGTCAATGTGAGATGTTAATATCACATCCCTGTCTCCCAAGGCTTGGGGATCATAAAAGAAGAGTTGGAAAGACTGGAAACACCAGCTGTAGCAGATACCTGCAGAGAAACAGGATTTGTTCAATATTCCGGGTTACTGCACACAGAAACTAATAGTTGCTGGAATTATATACACAAGATTAAGTCATGTTAAATCCTAACATGGATGTATGAAGTACCACCCCTAGCTAAGGAACTATTGACTACTAGAGTATGTAGGGGAGGAAGAATCAGTTTTCTTCATGGATATAACTCTGAGAAGCTACTCATGCTACAGTAGGTGGTCCTGTACCCATGCACACAAAGGCAGCCTTTAAGTAGATGCAATTTTTTTTAAATGTTAAGAACATACAGTTAAGAGTAAACAGGAGTAGGGCATATGAGATGAGTTGAAGGAGAAGGAAAAAAAAGGTGAATTTCATCAAAACACAAATGAATATGTGAAATTCTCAAACTAAATTTTTAAAGTAGAATTTTTAAAATACATTTTGAAGTATCCATGAAAATAATTTTTCATTTTTTTGCGAATGTTTTAAGATTACAATAAGCATCCTTGTAAGAATTGCTTCCTTAAGTTCTTTTCTTATAAACTATTTTTGAATATGTGTTTGGGAATTCTTTAAGCCTACATGTGCCATAAAAAATAATAGTTGAAGTAGCCCTTGGGGGAAAGTGCCATAATATTGGTATTGCAAGTTTAGTGCATTCATAATTGAATGGGAGAACGGAAGAGCCATAAGTTTGTGTTTCTTATTACATAAAATCTGCTGATATAATAGAAGATGTTATGGCCACAATATTTTGTTTTCACCATAATGGTATGGTGTTGTGTAGCACTGATAAAATGCTCACTGCCTTATACATGTTCCTACCTCTAAAATTTATCAGTTCATTGAGACAGAGAACACTTTTTCCAATTGGAAAAGATGCTCCTCAGTGAAACCGACACTTTTTTGACTATTTGTGCTTTGTGGTTTAAAAAAAAATAAAAGAAAGCTTGGGTGCTTGGGTGATAATCAAAAGGAAAAGATCTCATAGAAATTTTGTCAATGTGCTGATTTAGACAAGGTATTCCTCCCTGGCTTGCAAAGGGACTTCTATCAGTTGCCCTTCTAGATCTAAATGAAAGTAATACAATGGTCAATTAGAGAAAAGTTTCTGCTTTTGATTTAAATAAACCTTAAGATGGCATTGTCTATATAATGATAGAACTTCGGTAATGTTTAGTGAATTCTACAAGTGAAAAACCCTTCTAAATAAATAATAAAGGGCAAAATAAGAAAATCAATATTCTTTATGTGAAGAAATAATACAATAAAGGAGTATTTAAAGGGAAAGTTATTACTAATTATTAAACAAAATATTCTGGCATTAATAAGTATTATATTAATGATCCATTACATTTAGAATGGAGAATCAATATTTATAAGTATCTTTCCTAAGTACTGTAGCTTTTATTTTCATTAGAGTAAATAGAAAACACAATTAAGAAAAGTTATAATATTCCTTGGAGAGTCAGATGGTAGACAAAAAAAGATGAATGTGTAAATACAGAGAAGGGGAGAGTGAACATATTATTCCATGAAGACAGCAGCTTAAAAATCAAAAAAGCTATTTCCTATAAAGACACTGTCAATGCTCTTAAAGTTCTGTGATTGATTTAAAACTTTAACTGCCACTTACTGTTGAGGAATCATATATAAAAGTCACATTACCACCTAAACAGGAAAGTAATATAAAGAAATTGCATCTCTGCATTTATATGCTCTCTGCATATAGATGAATATATAAGAAGGATACTTTTGTTAGAATATGTGATTTATTAAAAGATCCTGAGTTTACTATTGATGTTACAGAATCAAGTCTTGAAGTTTATTTCACAAGCATTACAGTTTGGGATTTGTGAAGAAAAAAATATAAAGCACATATTTTACAATGATTATATCAACAACAGGTCTTTGATGATGACTGATGCTGGAAACAGTTGTTTCCCAGTCTCTTTAAACAACCGAGGATATTACTTGCAAATTATTTCTGAAATTATAGAATAATTAAAATTTGATTTTACTGTAACGTTATGCTTAACTTTGTTTTTATGAATAATTAGTAATGAAAATAAATGCAATCTTGAAAGAATATTGTACAAAATTATTTATTACAAAATAATCCTAAAGCTCGTTTCTAATTTATTCAGTGGAGGCGTTCACAAATACTGATAGTATAAGAGAATGAGTACTAGACTAAGAATTACCAAAGTTCAATCTTAAATAAACCATTCATTTACTGACTCTCAAAATACTGAATTTGTAAGTAATACACAAATACAAAAATGAATGACTTGCCATTATGCCCATAGATTGATTCATCATAGAAGCTTTCATTTGCAGTTGATAGTGATTAACGCAGAGACCCACAGGTGGTCAAAATGGAGAGAATTAGACATTGTGGAATGGCCAGTACTAAATGCAGCATCTGTATTATACTTCCCCTCTCACCAAGGCTCAAGGATTTTTTAGAAGAGGATGGAAAATAATGTAAGAGACAAGCAGTATATGACTAAAAGGAAAGAGTACGTTATGAATACAGGATGGAACATGAACTCATAGTGTTTGGAACAGCATGCACAAAACCAAGTCAGACCAAATTTGGGCATGTAGAGTTGATTTGGATATGAAATACCACCCCTGGATAAGGAGCAATTGGCCCTTGATAACTGCTGGGAAAGGAACTGTCAGTTTTCTCTAAGAATGTAGCCCATGGTAAGTTGGCCATATGCCAGAAGGCTTAATCTAATTTCTTAGTTCAGTGGGTTTATATTTTTACCTACAAAATGAATTGGTTATACTAAGACAGTAATTTTCAAGTTGTTTCAATTGTAGAACAATTTACCCAAGTAAGCCTCATAAAAGGGCTAATTATTTAACACTAATAAAAACATAACTATTTTCAGTAAGTCTAGATGAATTGTCTAAACTACTGCTTTTAAAGTGTACTTCCATCACTCTGTGTAGTTCATGATCAAGCTCTTAGAATCCACTGGCCCAATATTTTCTATCCTTTCCTAATCAGTTATGGTTCATATGATTATAATAGAAAGCACTTTATTTGATAATACTTTGCATAATAATTATATTACTACAGAATGAAATAAGTGGGTTAATCAGTAGATTAAAACATGAAAGTTTCTTTTCTCTTGACTTTTTGTATTTTTGTTGATTGAGAAATTCATATATGCCTGTACCATATTTTAATCAATTCTAATTATCCAGTCTATTCCCCCTAGTTCTTTCCATAGCCCTACCACATTTCCCTTCAGAAGTTCATGTCTTCTAACTAAAAGCTACTTGGGGAGGAAAAGGCTAATTTCAACTTATATTTTACAGTCTATCTTTTAGAAAAAAAAACAACTCACTGAGTTCACTTAATGTTGTCTATATGCTCTTGTGTTGTGGGCCATTTATAGATCACAGTCAGTCTCCAAGGAGCCACATTAGTAAAGAAAAGTGGCTCCTCCTCCCTTCCATATCTATGCTGGAATTTTGGTCGACTTGATTTGTTATGAGTGCATCCAGCAATTTTCATTGTTAGTCCATGTATGTAACAGCGTTGTGATGTCTAGTGAATACTATTTCACTAGTAAATCACTTGGGAATATGTGCTGATTAGTTTTTGTCAACTTGACACAAATTAGAATCATGTACAAAGAGGGAACTTGGGGTGAGGAATTGCATCGATTAGATTGGTCTATAGGCAAGCCTATAGGATATTTCTTGGTTATGATTGTTGCAGGAGGGCACAGGCCATGATGGGCAGTGCTAATCCTAGGCATGTGGTCCTTGGTTGTGTAAGAAAGCAAGCTGATCAAGCCTACAAGCAAGATTCTCCAACAGTGTTTGCTTCAGTTCGTTCCTCTAGCTTCCTCTCTTGAATTATTGCTGTGGCTTTCCCAGAGTCAGAGTGTAAAATATAAGTTGAAATTATCCTTTTCCTACCCAAGTAGCTTTTAGTTAGTACATTATCATGACAAGAGAAAATAAATATGAAAGCATGTAAGGAAATATTATATTTGCAACCTTGACCTTATTTTTTCTTCTTGAGAATGTGCCAACATTTTGTAAAGGGAAAAGAGAAAGCAAAACTTTCTCCATATAAAGTTTGGTCAATTATCAGAATAGTGTTGTTTTAGTGAACACCTATGATGTGAATGGGATATTTGCATTTTTTTCTGGTTTAAAATATACATCCCAATTTCATTTGTTGAACAGTAGATTTAGTAGACACATATTGTTATATGTTTATGGGGAAATTATTAAGTGTGTCTATTTCATATTTTACCTATCTCTCTTTTTTTTATTAACTTGAGTATTTTATATACATTTGAAAGTGTTATTCCTTTCCGGTTTCCGGCAAACATACCCTCCCCCCCCTTCTTTATGGGTGTTCCCTCCCCATTCTCCCCCATTGCCGCCTCCCCCCAACAATCTAGTTCACTGGGGTTCAGTCTTAGCAGGACCCAGGGCTTCCCCTTCCACTGGTGCTCTTACTAGGATATTCACTGCTACCTATGAGGTCAGAGTCCAGGGTCAGTCCATGTATAGTCTTTAGGTAGTGGCTTAGTCCCTGGAAGCTCTGGTTGCTTGGCATTGTTGTACATATGGGGTCTCGAGCCCCTTCAAGCTCTTCCAGTTCTTTCTCTGATTCCTTCAATGGGGGTCCTATATAATAGCCAGAAGCTGGAAAGAACCCAGATGCCCTTCAACAGAGGAATGGATACAGAAAATGTGGTACATCTACACAATGGAATATTACTCAGATATCAAAAACAATGACTTTATGAAATTCGTAGGCAAATGGTTGGAACTGGAAAATATCATCCTGAGTGAGGTAACCCAATCACAGAAAAACACACATGGTATGCACTCATTGATAAGTGGCTATTAGCCCAAATGCTTGAATTACCCTAGATGCCTAGAACAAATGAAACTCAAGACGGATGATCAAAATGTGAATGCTTTACCTATCTCTTAAATCACTCTAAAATGCTTGACATTATTAAATGAGGCAATATATTCAGAACTTCTTAACTCATAGGAGTTAATAATTGATGTTGAAAACCTTTTTCAGTTTGAAGTATTTGGTTTTCTTTTCCGTGAAACTAACAACTTAAATTGTTTTCCATAAAATTATAACTTTGTATAAGATTTTATTTTAAAGAAAGAAGAATTTGTGGAGTGTTGATTTAAGTCCTTCATCATTAACTTTTTCTCCATGCTTATAGAGAAGATGCTATGAGAACAAGCTTAGTTGTAATACCCAAACTCTATTTTGTGTATAATAATATCCATAATATATAAGAAAGAATATCCAAAATACAATCATATAAATCTAACCTGAATTATTTTTTTACTATTCTCATCATATTTGAAGGAGAACCAGCAGAACAGATTGGTAGGATTATGCCACATAATCAATATATTTTGGTTGCAATAAAATAGCTCAGATTTTGTGTAATCAAAAGTTAGTAAAGTCAGTCCACCAATTGAAAGGATGTCCTTTACACATCCAGTATTCTCCAGGTTCTATGTGTTTTTTATTTGCATGACTTCCAGAGGTATTTGTCTTCCATAAATAGAAATATGTAGGGCAAGTGCAAAAGTATTAGAACAGCAATTAAAATGTTTACTGTACTCAGGCTAAAAGCATACCAATTCATCTGACGTTTATTTTTTTTCTTCGAGCACAACGGACTGATTTATCTGGTTCAAAAATCACTATAGAGATTTTGAGAACATTTAAATTACATTTTCATATATCAACAGTATCCTATGACAAAGTGAAAAATGAAAATTATGTAGTTAATCCACAAAAAGATAACCATTAGAATCCACCTTTTTTTATTAAGATATACCAATGTTAGTGGGAGCCACCTTTTATTTTTTAATACTCTAAATCATCATATAACTGTTGCAATGTCCACACTTTCTTTTAGCAATCCAGAACGTGACAGAACTACAATCTCTCTCTGATGCAGCTATTTCTTAGTTAAATAATACTAGGAGTGTTAAATTCTCCTCACAAATGCATCTTTAGGGGATGCGATTGTGCCTGCCTGATGCACTGTAAACCTAATAGTATCTGGGACGTTAATACTTGAAGATAGCATTTGCCCTATCATTGGGGTCATGCAAATATATTTAATCCAAATGGCGAGAAAGCATTTTCATTGCTAAAAATGTGACATTTTCACACTCTTTTCATTTGAAGGCAATAATGTAGGTCAAGGACAAAAATACAAGAACAAAAGCCAACAAAACAACAACAAAAACAAAACAAAAACCCAATCACTATAGAGCAATAGTGTTTGGGCGAGAATAGAATTATTTTAACTAATTTGATCTACAAGATCATTTTATTATAAAACATCCCAGAAAAGCACTGCAGAAAGTTTCACATATACATATACATATCATGGAAAACAAGCAATAGTGCTTTGTGCCATACTTGCTCCAAAGAAATATTTTGAGAAATAAATTTATTTATTTTTACTTCAAATGCTTTTGTAGATATGTTATAGCTGACATGGAAAGAGTACCTTTACAGTCTAGATCCAAGGAAAACCACAAAGTCACAACACACAACAAACCTCATGCAAGAGATGTGCTTGTGGTGGTGGTGGTGACCCCAGGAGTGTGGTGACTTCTTCGCAGTTAGATGCAACAAAGGAGAACTGAGCAGAACACGGGTTTTATATGGCTGTATAGTTATTCTGAGGGGTGGAATTTGGGGGATAGATTGGGATTGAAGGAATTATGTGGCCCAATATTTGGACAAGCTCAGGGACTGATGGAAATGTTTTGATAGGGAGGAACCTGACAACTCTCCTGCCTCCAGGGACTGGGACAGTAGTTACATCATCTAGGGAATGCCATTCAAGCAGTTAGAGAAGTCTGAGCTGGGGAAGGGTCTGGCCATTGGACTTTCTCAGGAGCATCGCCTGGCCATTGGAGCTCCTCAGGGGCAACGCCTGGCCATTGGAGCTCTTGGGGTGGTTCCTGGCCAATGGAGCTCTTCAGTGGGAGGGCCTGGAAGTTGGAACTCTTGAAGAGGGTGATAACTTTACCTTTCCACACAGATTAGGGAACATAGTGGGTAGAGTTAACAAAATGTGAAATTACGTATAATCTTGAGGATGCTTACATAAACCTGAGGAATAAGAGAAAGCACCTGTTCATGGGCCAGAAGGCTAAACAACTACACAAACCCATCCCATTCAACAGGGTCTGTGTCTTTCAATAGAGAAACATAGCTTCTGACAAACCAAGAAATAATAGAACATGGGAGCCAAGAAAATATAATATTTAAATATGTAGAACATGGCAGAATAGAGAATGATGTGTGTGTGTGATTGTGTGTGTGTTATGTATGTATGTATGTGTATGTGTGTATGTATGCTAACAGGGATGGAACCTAGGTTTTTCTAAGGTAAAGATATTCTGACCCCATGGAGTCCTAGCCCCATTCTTCCTTTTAATTCTGGCACAGGATCTCCCTAAAGTACCCAAGCTGGCTTCAAACATACTCTGTTCTTCAGATAGACTTTTATTGTTTTATTGGATTTTTAAAATTTACATTTCAAATATTATCCCCTACCCGAAATCCCTTCCATAAACTCCCTATCCCATACCCTTCCCCCCTTCTTCTGTGAGGGTGTTCTCCCAAACACCTGCCCCCTCCCAACTCCCCACCCCGACCTTCCCCTAAACTTGTGGGGGGGGGGCGTCCAGCGTTGGCAG
The DNA here is from genome assembly GCF_011064425.1 of Rattus rattus. NCBI lineage: Eukaryota > Metazoa > Chordata > Mammalia > Rodentia > Muridae > Rattus > Rattus rattus. Next base: position 126,101,772 of record NC_046172.1, on the reverse strand, counting down.
GACCAAGTGCTTCTCCTCCCATTGGTGCCCCAAAAGGCCATCCACTGCTACATAAGCAGCTGGAGCCATGAGTCCATGTGTACCCTTTGGATGGTGGTTTAGTTCCTGGGAGCTCAGGTTGGTTGGTATTATTACTCTTATGGGGTTGTAAGACCCTTCAGCTACTTCAAATATCTCAGTCTTCCAAGTAGTCAGGATCACAGGACTGCACCATCAAGTATCACTGGAGACCAGAAGTTAATTAACAAAAGAAAATTACTCAAAAGAAGGAGGATTCTTTAAGGCTGTCCTTAAAATTACTAGCATATGTTTCTCTTTTTTTTATTGGATTTTTAATTTACATTTCAAATCTTATTCCCATTCTGGATTTCCTGTCCATAAGGCCCCCTATCCTATCCCCCTCCACTTCAAGAAGGGTATGCCACTCCGCAGCCACCATTCGCTTCCTGCCTGCACACGCTGACATTCCCCTACACTGCTGGGACCAGCCTTGGCAGGACCAAGGGAATCTCATCCCATTGGTACCCAACAAGGCCATCCTCTGCTAAATATGCAGTTGGAGCCATGGGTCAGTCCATGCATAGTCTTTGGTAGTGGTTTAGTCCCTGGAAGCTGTGGTTGGTTGGTATTGTTGTTCTTATGGGATTGCAAGCTCCTTCAATCCTTTCTCTAACTCCTCCAAAAGGGACCCCATCTCAGTTCAATGGTGTGCTGCTAGCATTCACCTCTGTATTTGTCATGCTCTGGTTGAGTCTCTCAGGACATAGCTGTATCAGGTTCCTGTCAGGATGCCCTTCTTAGCTTCATCAATCTTATCTAGTTTTGGTGGCTGTATATATGGACTGGATCCCCAGGTAGGGTAGGATCTGAATAGCCACACCTTCAGTTTCTACACCAAACTTTGTCTCCATATCTCCTCCTATGAATATTTTTGTTCTCCCTTTTAAGAAGGAGTGAAGCATAAAAGCATAAAACACTTTGATCGTCGTTCTTCTTGAGCTTCAAGTGGTCTGTGGATTGTATATTAGATAATTCCAGCTTCTTAGCTAATATCCACTTATCAGTGAGTGCATACCATGTGTGTTTTTGTTTGTGATTGGATTACCTCACTCAGGATATTTTCTAGATCCATACATTTGCCTTTGAAATTCATGAAGTCATTGTTTTTGATAGGTGAGTTGTACTCCATTGTGTAGATGTACCACAGTATCTGTACGAATTCTTCTGTTGAAGGGCATCTGGGTTCTCTCCAGCTTTTGGCTATTATAAATAAGGCTGCGTATGAACATAGTGGAGCATGTGTCCTTGTTAGCATCTTTTGGGTATATGTCCAGGAGTGGTATAGCTGGGTCCTCAGGTAGTGCTATGTCCAATTTTCTGAGGAACCTCCAGACTGATTTCCAGAATGGTTGTACCAGTCTGCAATCCCACCAACAATGGATGAGTGGTCCTCTTTCTCCACATCCTGGCCAGCATTTGTTGTCACCTGAGTTTTTGATCTTAGCCATTCTCACTGGTGTGAGGTGAAATCTCAGGGTTGTTTTGATTTGCATTTCCCTTATGTCTAAAGATGTTGAACATTTCTTTATGTGTTTCTCAGCCATTCAGCATTCCTCACTTGTGAATTATTTGTTTAGACTTGAACCCCATTTTTAATAGGGTTATTTGACTCCCTGCAGTCTAACTTCTTGAATTCTTTGTATATATTTGATATTAGCCCTCCATCAGATGTAGGATTGTTAAAGATCTTTTCCCAATCTGTTGGTTGCCATTTTGTTTCCTTTGCCTTACAGAAGCTTTGCAGTTTTATGAGATCCCATTTGTCGATCCTTGATCTTAGAGCATAAGCCATTGGTGTTTTGTTCAGGAAATTTTTTCCAGTGCCCATGTGTTCCAGATGCTTCCCTAGTTTTTCTTCTATTAGTTTGAGTGTATCTGGTTTGATGTGGAGGTCCTTGATCCACTTGGACTTAAGCTTTGTACAGGGTGACAAGAATGGAATGATTTGCATTCTTCTACATGCTGACTTTCTACATGGTGAACCAGCACCATTTGCTGAAAATGCTATCTTTTTTCCATTGGATGGTTTTGGCTCCTTTGTCAAACATCAAGTGATCATAGGTGTGTGGGTTCATTTCTGGGTCTTCAATCCTATTCCATTGATCTACCTGTCTGTCTCTGTATCAATACCATACAGTTTTTGTGACTATTGCTCTGTAATACTACTTGAGGTCAGGGATGGTGGTTCCCCGAGAAGTTCTTTTATTGTTGAGTATAGTTTTTGCTGTCCTTGGTTTTCTGTTATTCCAAATGAATTTGCAAATTGCTCTTTCTAACTCTATGAAGAATTGAGTTGGAATTTTGATTGCGGTTGCATTGAATCTGTAGATTGTTTTTGGCAAAATGGCCATTTTTACTATATTAATCCCACCAAACCATGAGCCTGAGGGCTCTTTCCATTTTCTTCATTTTCTTTCTTCAGAGACATGAAGTTCTTGTCATGCAGACTTTTCACTTGCATGGTTAGAGTCACATTGAGGTATTTTATATTATTTGGAACTAATATGAAGGGTGTCATTTCCCTAATTTTTTTCTTAGCTCGTTTCTCCTTTTTTTTTTTTTTTTTTTTTTTTTACTATTTGTCCTTTGAGTAGAGGAAGGCTACTGATTTGTTTGAGTTAATTTTATACACAGCTACTTTGCTAACACTGTTTTTCAGGCTTAGTAGTTCTCTGGTGGAACTTTTGGGGTCACTTATGTGTACTATCATATCATCTGCAAATAGTGATATTTTGACTTCTTCCTTTCCAATTTCTATCCCTTTGACCTCCTTTTGTTGTGTGATTGCTCTGGCTAGGAATTTGAGTCCTCATTTGAGAATAAGTAGGGAGAGAGTGGGCAGCCTTGTCTAGTCCCTGATTTTAATGGGATTGCTTCAAGTTTCTCTCCATTTAGTTTAATGTTAGCTACTGGTTTGCTGTATATTGCTTTTATTATATTTAGATGTGGGCTTTGGCTGATCTTTCCAGGACTTTTATCATGAAGGGTGTTGAATTTTGTCAAATGTTTTCTCAGCATGAAATGATCATGTGGTTTTTTACTTTGAGTTTGTTTATATAGTGGATTATGTTGATGGATTTCTTTATATTGATCCCTGTTTTGAAGACTACTTGAATATGGTGGATGATAGTTTTGATGTGTTCTTAGATTCCGTTTGTGAGATTTTCCTTATTTTTGTGTCGATATTCATGAGAGAAATTGGTCTGAAATACTCTTTCTTTGTTGGGTCTTTGTGCGGTGTAGGTATAAGCATAATTGTGGCTTTGTAGATGAAATTGGGTAGTGTTCCTTATGTTTCTATTTTGTGGAATAATTTATTGTGGAATAATATGATTTTGTTGAAGATATTTACTGGCCCTTTAAATTTGGGAGTCTTCTCTCTCTTTTATACTTATTATCCTTAGGTTTGATCTTCTCATTGTGTCCTGGATTTCCTGGATGTTTTGAGCTAGGAGTTTTTTTGTGTGTGTTTAATTTATCTTTGATGGTTGTGTAGATGTTTTCTAAGGTATCTTCTTCCCCTGTGATTCTCTCTTCTATCTCTTGTATTCTGTTGGTGATGGTTGCATACATGACTCCTGGTCTCTTTCCTAGGTTTTCTAGCTCCAGAGTTGTCTCCCTTTGTGCTTTCTTTATTTTTTCTATTTCTCTTTTTAAATTATGGATGGTTTTGTTCAATTACTTCATCTGTTTGGTTGTGTTTTCCTGTAATTCTTTAAGGGATATTTGTTTTCCTCTTTAAGGGCTTTTACTTGTTTTCTTGTGTTGTCCTGTATTTCTTTAAGGGAGTTATTTATGTTCTTCTTAAAGTCCTCCATCAGCATCATAAAATGTGATTTTAAATCCAAATTGTGCTTTTCCAGTGTGTTTGGATATCCAATGTTTGCTTTGGTGGGGGAACTGGGCTCTGATGATACCACATAGTCCTGGTTTCTGTTGCTTAGGTTCCTGTGTTTGCCTCTCACTATCAGGTTGTGTCTGGTGTTAGCTTGTCTTGCTGTCTCTGACAGTGTCTTGACCCTCCTGTGTGTCAGCACTCCTGTAGACCTGTTTTCTTTTAGTCAGATCTGGGAACAGAGAGCTCTGCTGTCAGAGGTGTAGGTGCTCTGGGTGACTGGCTCTCAGCTCTAGGCACAGGCAGAAACCTGAAGGGTCCAGCCCCTGATTGCTTTTAGCTTCCTGTGCCCATAGGGCACATATGGCACATGTCAATTTCCTTTTGGGTCAGGAATGTGGGTAGAAAGTAGTTGTCTCCTCTGAGTTGTTTGGATTATCTGTTCTTGTGAGTGTTCAGTTCTCTCCCCCAGGAGAGTTGGGTGAAGGTAGCTCTCACATGAATATCTTATATAGCCCATATTATCTATAACATATCTATACCACATAAACATGTTAGAATATATATGTATAATTTTATAATGCATGCTACTTATATTAAAATTATATCATGTAATTATATATTAACTATGTAATATATATAATTATGTAATATATATATTTTAAATTTATATATTATATGTTATACATATATATTTAACTTGATTGAAATATTTTTTTCATATCACATGGAACTGTGAAACTGCTAGTCTCCTTTTTGCAGTTTGAGTTATATTTTAAGCTTTTTTTAAGTTGTCTTTTAAATCATATTTTACTCCTTGCTCTTTTCTAATTTGTTTTAATGTTTTGTTAGGTTCTTATATCTAGCACCATTCCAACCCTTATATCACCCTAATCCCATCAAACCTTCAAACTCTTGGTAGGAGAGAATGTTAGAGGGGAAAGAGGGCATAGATCTCTTTAGGCTACTTCCTGCTGATTAGGAGTATTGGGTTCCTTGGGCTGAGTTCAATCATTTTCATCAGGACATCTCAAACTTCCTTTAGTCTGTTTGGTCTCGACCATTTGACAAATTTTGAGGACCAGCCATAGCTGGAGCAGTACAAGGGGAGCAACAGCTACCACAGACCCTCTAAGGACTCTCTCATTTATACCCTCTACAGAGTCCTCAGAATAAAAGAATTTGCAGCTGGCAAAAAATCATAACCCTGCTAGTGCAGTAGGCAAATCATAATCACTTGCTGTGTAGCAGCCTCTTAACCCATGCCTGGGATTAAAACAAAAACATTTTCCCGTAACAGGTATTTTATGACACTAAAATTGTCATTACACTTTGCTGTCACAACTCAATGGATGAGTCCACAATTTCTTCAGTTAGTCACCTTCTACCATCTCTTTCTCTTCTTATGCTCAGATCATCTCACTTGCTGACCCTCAGTTTACTGTATTGGGATATTCCCTGGAGACAACTTCTAGCCATATTTTCTCTTTCTAGGATGGCATCTGAACTTACCATAAGATTATTTTGTTTGGAAGCATTTTTTCTAAGACATACATTAAACTGCTGCCAATTTAGGTGAGTAAATAAAGATATTACTTCAAAAATTTAAATAATAGAAAACATATGGTATAAAGTAAGCCAAATTGGTTGTCTCTTGTTTGTATTTACTATAGAAACTTGTAATACTTTTATTACATTGCTAATGTAACTGTAGAAGGAAATCAACACTGAGGTATAATTTTTTATATTAAACAGTTTTTTAAAACTGTGAAGTCCATACACTTTTACAAGGATTAAATGACATATTCTTTTGCAGCTATACTTTTCTTCCATAGAGTACTATCTTTCTCCTTGTTTTCACAATATAATGTACTTTTTCATAAAACAAATGCTTATAATATCTAAACAAAAAACAGAAACTCTTGCATCATAGATCTCAATATGACAGTTCATGGGAAAACACTGTTTTAAGTCATCTTTTACCTGTTTCCTGTGTAGTTCACTTTCATATATCTGAACAATACTATATGTTTGTGTTATAACAATATTTATTACTTGCTTTCTGTTGTTGTGATGATAAAATGTCATAATCAAAATAACTCAAGGAAGTGTTTATGGTGTATTCATTTCTAGAGTGCTAGAGTACATATGGCAGACACAGCATAACATGGCATGATTGAAGGAGAACAAAGCAGCCTGATCACAATTTTATCCATATACAGGTAGAAGTGAGAGGGAGAAGGAGAGGGAGAGGGGAAAGGAGAGAGGGAAGGAGAGGGAGGGAGAGGGACAGAGACAGAGAGACAGAGGGAGACCTAGAAACTGATATTTTTCCTTCTAGTAAATCTCCAGTTCTAAAAGTAAAAATGTCTTCTTGAAACAACACCAAAAACAGGAGACTGAGTGTTCAAATACATGAGCTCACCAGGTATTTCTCATTCAAAATAACAGAATAGTTAATTTTCTCATTGTTAAATAAAAGGAAGTGTAAATATAGCATTCTGGCCTCAAATCTATGTACTGGTACTTTTCAGTTTCTTGATCCACAAATACAATCACGAAATTCTTGTTTGTTAGCCCATATATTTATAATAATTCTATACCAAAGAAGTATAATTATCTAATCTGTCATACATTTTGTCTTAAATTAATAATTGATTTCATTTTTCATTTTCTTACTCCCCAATATAGTCATTTTCCCCAAATCCTTCTAAATAACCATAGATTTTCATTATACATCAATTATTCTACCAGTTTTATTTTTCTTTCTTCTTCCTTCTGCCTTCTGGGTTTAATGCACATTGGAATCCTCCTCTTTCCGTTTACACTCTTCTTAGGGATCTTTATCATCATATTCTAGATTAAATTTTCTAAAGGTGATTTTCCCTTGAATTTCATAGTTTTCTTTTCTTCAGAAGACTAGCCAATCACCTACTTTGTGGATATGTAGAGTTTTTGCAGTTTAAGGAGAAAAATCTGTTATTTTCAGCTTATTTTAGAAGTAATTCAGTATCATTGATTTGTCTGCCTACAACTTCAAAGTGCTGGGATTTTAAATATGAACTATCCTGCTCAAATTCCTATAGTGTGTGTGTGTGTGTGTGTGTGTGTGTGCGCGCGCGCGCGCACAGGGGGAGGGCACACACCTGTGTGTATGAGTGTATATATGTATGTGCATATAAACAGAATCTCTGATCATAATATTTTTAGAAACATTATTCCAGAAACATAGTGGTTTATCTTACAAAACACCAGCAGTTTTCAGCATGATGTTCAGCGAAAAGTTTATAATAGAAAAAGAAGGGAGGAAATAACCAAAATGTTTTCTAACAAGGAATTGATTGCATAAGCAATGGTCTATTCATAATAAAGAAGTTCTGTGCCAATTTTCAAAAGCAGAAGACAGATTTGTTGTTTTAGGGATATAGTATATTTATTAAGAATAGAAAAGAGTTTAGACATACATTCTAGTTATTAACAATAGAAAAAGTTTACATTCTGCTGAGCCAGTCAGTAATGTATTCCCTTGGATAAGACACTTAACCTTTGTGTAGTTTATTTTTATTTTTGTAAAAATATGCACAATATTAGCCAGTTCACTGGATCATTTGGAATATTGTCTGTCATGTTATTGCCTTAAAAATATTGTCCATTATCATTTTTAAGCACCAACTTTCAAATAAAAACAAATATTTATTACTGCATTTTCAGAAGAGTTTTAACCATTTATGGTTTAACTGCATTCTTTAAAATTGTGTTGTATTTCTTAGTGTGCTTTATGTGTCCATTGAAATTCTATGTTCAATAAGGCATAGACATCTGATAACGGGCACACAATAGGAAACATGTTCAGGGAGCATTAAGTGATTACTTATTCCAGAACACTGTTGAGTCCATAAACATTTTTAGAGCAGATGTTCAGTAATACATTTGACCTTTGGGAAGAGAAAAATATTCATTTATGCAAAAGGCATATTGCCAATCTAGAAATCATCCTTGAATAAATTCATGGTTACATTGCTTGATTTTGTACTACAGTAATGAAATATCAAGACATAAAATTGGCCAAAGTGTTTGGACCATATCTAAAAGGGTAGACAGATCTTTGTTTGTAAAGGGCCGCAATAACATTCGCCACTACTAGATGGCGCTGGCTTCCACTGCGCCCCACGTGGAAGGCCAGGTCAGTCAAGATGGCGCTTAGCCTTTACCGCAGTAAGCCGGCTCCCTATCGGGAGATTGGCTGTGTCGACATGTGCAAGAGTGCCTTCATGCCAGGTCTTTGCCCATTTCGGGCGTACCTGATGAGGTCATGAGTAAGCAACCAATCAGGTGTGGGTGCGTACACGGGGGATAAATAGAGGCACCTGGCCGGTGCACGGGGCTTCCACCAGACAGAAGAGAGAAATAAAGTTGTTGTCTATAGTTAGAATTTCGGTGTCCGCGTGCTTCTTGCCGGCTAGAAGTAGCGCGTTGGACATATTGGTGCCGAGACCCCGGGAACCAGAGGCCACACCATCGCATCGTTGGCGCCGCGGAAGCCCCCGTTTCACGGGAGAAATTCAGAAGCTATAGGACGCAGGTAAAAACTCTGAGAGAACATGTTTAGCCTTGACCTGCTCCGACTCAGCCCCTTGCCGGACGCGGCAGGTGCCGTTGTGGTTGCTTTGGCAGCCCTCGGGTGGTTTCTATTGACTCTTGAGTTTCTAGTTACGGCCAAACGGCGTTTAACAGCAAAGCGGAGAGCGTTGGGGGTGGGGCGAGACAGTGCTTCAGAAACAGAGTTAGAGAACGATTCAAAGAGTTTAAAGGGAAAAAGTGCACTTAAGAAAAGAGACCCTCTCGAGGACCTTAGAACCGAGGGAGAGAGAGAGTGGGGAAAAAACGCCCCGGGTGAGTTAAAACAGAAGGGAGAAGAAATCTTGAAAAGTGGAAGTCTTTATCCGGTAAAGGATTCAAAGACTTCAGAGCTTGATAGCTCAGGGACAGAAAGCAGAGAGAGGATTTAGAACATAAGACAGCTGTGAAAAAGAAAGATGCTACCCAGATGAACAACGAGCTAACAGCTTGGGTAAGCAAAAAGGAAGTGGAAGGCGGAAACCATGCGGTTTCCCAGCCTATAAGTCCCAGCGCCTCTCCATCTTGTATGGAGAGATTCCCTCAGATTCCTTCCTCACTAAAGAGGAACAGAAAAAGATACAGCTGGCATTTCCGTGTTTGAGGTCGCCGATGGAGGCCGCGTTCACGCCAATAGAATATGTTCAAATTAAAGAACTTGCCGGTGGTCCGTAAAGAACTATGGAGTTAGTGCCAATTTTACTACTGCTCAAGTCGAAAAGGCTTGCTACTCTGGCCATGACTCCAGGAGACTGGCAGACAACAGTAAAGGCTACGCTTCCCAATATGGGACAATATATGGAATGGAAAGCCTTATGGTATGATGCCTCTCAGGCACAGGCCAAAGTCAATGCCATTGCTGAAGGCAATCAGAGAGACTGGACGCTTGATCTGTTAACAGGACAAGGGCAATATGCCAATAATCAAACTAACTATGACTGGGGAGCATACGCTCAAATTTCCGCTGCCGCCGTTAAGGCATGGAAGGCACTTTCCAAGAAGGGAGAGTCCGGGGGACACTTAACGAGAATCATACAAGCCCCCCAGGAACCATTCTCAGACTTTGTGGCTAGGATGATGGAGGCAACAGACAGGATCTTTGGAGACCCTGAACAGACAATGCCTTTAGTAGAACAGTTGGTTTATGAACAAGCCACACAGGAGTGCAGAGCAGCTATTACGCCTAGGAAGGGCAAGGGATTACAGGATTGGCTGAGAGTTTGCCGAGAACTTGGAGGCCCGCTTACTAATGCCGGGCCCTCAAGGCTGCTATCCTACAGAGCCAAAAACGCTCATGCACTGGTGATCAGCAAGGTCTGCTATAACTGTGGCAAACCAGGACATTTGAAAAAGGAGTGTCAAGCCCTCGCTAGGAAGAGAGCACCAGGACTGTGTACTAGGTGTGGGAAAGGCTATCATTGGGCTAGTGAATGTCGCTCAGTTAAAGATATCAGAGACAAGCTTATTCAGCCCAGGCCTCCCCAGACGGAAGAGGGTGAAAATATTCCAAAAAACGGGTATCTGGGCCCCAGGTCTCAGGGCCCCAAAACATATGGGACTCCAGCTTACAACAGACGGACTCCACGATTCGCAGAGCCACTAGAGGCTCAGCAGGAGTGGACCTCTGTTCTACCACCCAATTCATATTAATGCCACTGATGGGTGTACAACCCGTCCCCACTGACTACAAAGGCCCCCTACCGGTGGGAAGTGTTGGCCTTATTATGGGACGGTCCTCCTTAACTTTAAAGGGACTAATTGTTCACCCTGGAATAATAGATCAAGATTACACGGGAGAACTTCAAGTTCTCTGTTCGTGCCCTCAAGGTGTTTTTTCCATTTCCCCAGGTGATAGGATTGCTCAGTTGATTATTCTTCCAAGCTTACATGATCATTTTCCTTCTTCCGGGGTCCCTAGAGGAACCGCTGGTTTGGCTCTTCCGGACTGATTCTGCTTATTTAATAATGGACCTCAATTCCAGACCCTCTTTAGAGTTGAATGTAGAAGGGAAAATTTTAAGGAATTCTAGATACAGGGCTGATAAGAGCATTATCTCCTCCAAGTGGTGGCCTAAGGTATGGCCTGTCACTCAATCATCCCATTCCTTACAAGGACTAGGGTATGAGGCCAGCCCCACTATCAGCTCACGCTCCTTGATTTGGCATGCTCCAGAAGGCCAATCAGGAAAGTTTATTCCTTATGTCCTCCCTCTTCCTGTTAACCTTTGGGGGAGGGATGTCTTACAGGGTCTAGGTCTGACATTGACCAACGAGTACTCTCGACAAGCTGTCGAGATTAGGAAGGAATTAGGAAAAAGGGAACAAGGAAAATTAGAACCGGCTCCACAAGAAGGTAATATAGAAAGGCAGGACCTGGGATTTTCCTAAGTGACATTGAGGGATCTATGCCCATACCCTTGCTGACAGAGGAAGTGATATGGGTTCCTCACTTGCATCTATCCTCTGAAAAAATTAGAAGCTGCCACTAAATTGGTTAATGAACAATTACAGCTTGGTCATTTAGAACCGTCTACCTCACCATGGAATACTCCTATTTTGTGATAAAGAAAAATCAAGAAAATGGAGACTTCTCCATGATTTGAGAGCCATTAATGCACAGATGCGTTTATTTGGCCCGATCCAACGAGGCCTACCCTTACTCTCTGCTTTACCTAAGCAATGGAAGATAATAATTATAGACATTAAGGATTGTTTCTTTTCCATCCCCTTGTGTCCACAAGACAGACAGAGGTTTGCATTTACTATACCAGCTATTAATCATCTTGAACCTGATAAGAGATTTCAGTGGAGGGTCCTGCCTCAAGGCATGGCCAATAGCCCCACTATTTGCCAACTATATGTGCAACGAGCTCTTGAACCTATAAGGAAGCAATTTCCTTCCTTGTTGCTGGCTCATTATATGGATGACATTCTGGCATGTGACAAAGATTTAACCACCTTACAGACCTCATATCCCATATTAATCAAAACATTGGGACAATGGGGACTACAAGTCGCTACAGAAAAGGTTCAAATTACAGAAATTGGCTCATTTCTGGGAACGGTCATTTATCCTGAAAAAATAGTTCCCCAGAAATTAGAGATTCGTAGAGATCATTTACGTACCTTAAATGATTTCCAAAAATTATTGGGAGATATAAATTGGCTGAGACCATTTTTAAAGGTTTCCTCTGCTGAGTTGAAACCTTTATTTGATATTTTGGAGGGGGACTCTCATATCTCCTCTCCGAGAGCATTGACGCCAGCCGCAAACCAGGCCTTACAAGTTGTAGAAAAAGCCTTACAGGATGCTCAATTGCAGCGCATTGATGAGACCAAGCCTTTTGATTTGTGTGTTTTCAAAACTATGCTATTGCCAACAGCTGTTTTGTGGCAGGATGGGCCTTTATTATGGGTCCATCCCAATGCATCTCCTGCTAAGATTATTGACTGGTATCCCGATGCGGTTGCTCAGCTTGCACTCCGAGGGTTAAAGGCAGCTATTACTCATTTTGGGAAAGAACCCAAAACTTTGATAGTACCATATACAGCCATCCAGGTTCAAACATTAGCTGCTACCTCAAATGCTTGGGCAGTGTTAGTTACTTCCTTTGCTGGACAGATTGATAATCATTATCCAAAACACCCGATCCTACAGTTTGCTTTAAGCCAAGCCATTGTGTTTCCACACATAATGTCTCAGAAACCACTTGTTGATGGGGTTGTAGTGTATACAGATGGGTCAAAAACTGGTATAGGTGCTTATGTGGTCAATAATAAGGTAGTATCTAAACAGTATAATGAAACCTCACCTCAAGTTGTAGAATGTTTAGTGGTGCTAGAGGTCCTCGAGACCTTCCCAGGCCCGCTTAACATTGTGTCAGATTCCTCTTATGTGGTTAATGCAGTTAAGGTTCTTGAGGTGGCTGGATTAATCAGGCCTTCCAGCAAACTTGCTCAGATTTTTCAACAAATTCAATCTACCCTTCTCAACAGGAGATCCCCTGTATTCATAACACATATTAGAGCTCACTCGGGCCTTCCTGGGCCAATGTCTCGCGGAAATGACCTAGCGGACAAAGCTACAAGAGTGATTACAGTTGTCTTGTCCCCTCAAGTAGACGTAGCAAAAAAATTTCACAGACGATTTCATATAACGGTAAAACTTTACGCCGCCGATTTGCTTTGACTAGAAAAGAAGCTAGGGAGATAGTTACCCAATGTCAAAATTGTTGTCAATTCCTGCCTGTACCACATGTGGGAGTTAACCCACGAGGAATCCGACCGCTACAGGTTTGACAAATGGATGTCACTCATATCCCTTCTTTTGGAAAACTTCAATATTTGCATGTTTCTATTGATACATGCTCTGGCATTATGTTTGCTACACCTCTAACAGGAGAAAAGGCCTCACATGCAATTCAACATTGCCTCGAGGCGTGGAGCGCTTGGGGTAAACCCAAACTCCTTAAGACAGACAATGGACCAGCTTATACTTCTCAAAAATTTCAACAGTTCTGCCACCAGATGGAGGTGACTCATCTGACTGGTCTCCCGTATAATCCTCAGGGACAGGACATTGTAGAGCGTGCCCATCGCACTCTCAAATCCTATTTAATTAAACAAAAAGGGGGAGTCGAGGAGACTCTACCCTCAGTACCAAGAGTAGCTGTTTCCATAGCACTCTTCACCCTTAATTTTTTAAATCTTGACGCCCAAGGCCATACTGCGGCCGAACGTCACTATTCAGAACCTGATAGACCAAAAGAGATGGTAAAATGGAAAGATGTTTTGACTGGTCTATGGAAAGGCCCGGATCCTATTTTAATAAGATCCAGGGGAGCGGTTTGTGTTTTCCCACAGGAAGAAGACAATCCATTCTGGCTACCGGAACGACTGACACGGAGAATCCTGACGCCTAGAAGTGACTCGCGGATGGATCCCTCAGAAACTACCTCTAGTCCTCACACTACCTCTTTGGATTTGGATTCCTAGTACTTCTAGGAATGGGTGGGGGTGGCTCTGTTTGGTGCAGCCCTATGCTGTGAATTAGTATTCATGCTATGGTTGGTTTGCAAACTCAGACCTCAACAAAAAACGTGACAAGGCCGTTTTCACTCAAGCACTTACAGCCATTTTGAACAAGGGGCCTCCCCTAAAATTTGGTTATCTATCTTCAAAAATTAGTTGGTATCTGAGTTCTCTGCTCTTGCACCCCCATGGGCCTGTGGGCCCACTTACACTGGGGAGAGAGAGACTCAAGATTCCTTTGATCAGCCCTTCTACATCGCTGAGGTTCCCTCATTGCACGCGATAGGGTGATCATGACCTCCCCACTAACTCACCTTCTGGCTGGCCTCTTTTTAGAGTTCGCCCTAGGTCATTATTCAGTTACTGTCACACAGCACTGTGGTACCCAGGGACGGGCAACTTTCCTCATGCACAGACCGATCTAAGACACGGGGCCTGGTGGCGATAAGGTTACCCTTCGACGGATAAGGCTGTGACATAGAGGATCGACCTAAGACAGGGGCCACAGCAGATGGACGTAACTGCGGGGACCTAGACCAGCCTAGACAATAATTTACGCTATTTATTAATAAAAAGTAAAAGGGGGGAGATGTAAAGGGCACAATAACATTCGGGCCACCACTAGATGGCGCTTGGCTTCCACTCGCCCCCACGTGGAAGGCCAGGTCAGTCAAGATGGCGCTAGCCTTTACACAAGAACCCGGCTCCCCTATCGGAGATTGGCTGTGTCGCATGTGCAAGAGTGCCTTCATGCCAGGTCTTTTGCCCATTTCCGGCGGCGTGCCTGATGAGGTCATGAGTAAGCAACCAATCAGGTGTGGGTGCGTACACGGGGGATAAATAGAGGCACCTGGCCGGTGCACGGGGCTTCCACCAGACAGAAGAGAGAAATAAAGTTGTTGTCTATAGTTAGAATTTCGGTGTCCGCGTGCTTCTTGCCGGCTAGAAGTAGCGCGTTGGACATTTGTTAATTCTGTGTTTTTCAAAAGGTCAGTTAATGGTCCTTGCGTTTGCTGAATCTCTGACCCCATAAATGCATTAGACACTGCAACTCTCAACACTCTGTTTTCTTTAAGATCCATGTGTATGACTTTTCAAATGCTGTATTATATCCACAGTATAATATCACAGGCAGCAACCATATGAATTCATTAATAGTTTTATTCTCACTTTATAGAAAAGAGGATGGATAGTCCTCGTGAAAATCACTTGTGATGATCAAGACATGTAAATGATAAAACCATATTTTAGACTTAGTCTGCTAAAGTGAGAAAAGGTGATCTTTTAATTATGGCATTCACTTATTCATTCTTCCATCTAGCACAATAAACAGATTTTTTGAAGACATGTGCTCAACAGAATTTCAAGGAATAGAAGCAATCCTTACTTTCTGTTAATTTGACTAAGGAAAATTGGTTTAACAGAAGCTATTATATGGGAGTGTAACAATGGGAGTGTTTTTATTTTTTCTTTACACTGTTTTTAAAGTTCTAACAGAATCACAGTATATGCTGTGTTATGTGGTTTGAGATAATCAGTGAACTAATGAAGGTTGGCACATAATAACTGCAGTAGAAAAGGCAGTAAGCACACATTAAAAGTATTTCCTTTAGAGACAGGGCAAAAGGAATGGAAGGAAAGGACTAGGAAGATAAACTTAGTAATATGGAGCATTGCAGGTCTGAGTAAGGGGCCAATGATGTTCCAAGAAGTAGGAGATGCTATTTGACAGACAAATAAGGTTGGAAAATGTGAAAAGTTTCAGGAAAACACAAAGGACAACAGTAGAAGATAAATTTTAAAGAGCACAAGAGTTAGGAGGAGGCAGTGATACTCATATTCATCACTCATGAAACATTTAAGCAATAAACTTAGAAAAGTGATAAACTTTACCATATAATTGTTTTCTTCTAACCATACAAGTAACATTAAACAGACTAAACACTTTATATTATAAATAAAGAGATGCCTTGAATTTTAAATAAATCAAGAAGGTAAACATGGATTGTTTTGAAATAAGAAAAGGTAAGAGAAAATGATATGTTATATCATAATCTCAAAAATATTTAAAATCTACTTAACAGTGACTAGGTTACTTTACTTAGTATGATATTTTCTAGTTCCATCTATTTGCCTATGAATTTCATGAAGTCATTGTTTTTAATAGCTGAGTAGTACTCCATTGTGTAAATGTACCACATTTTCTATATCCATTCCAGGGAGATCTGTGTTCTTTCCAGCTTCTGGCTATTATAAATAAGGCTGCGATGAACATATTGGAGCATGTGGCCTTGTTATATGTTGGAGCATCTGTGGGTATATACCAAGGAGTGGTACAGCTGGGTCCTCAGGTAGTGCAATGGCCAATTTTCTGAGGAACCTCCAGACTGATTTCCAGAGTGGTTGTGCCAGTTTCCAATCCCACCAACAATGGAGGAGTGTTCCTCTTTCTCGGCATCTCCACCAGCATCGGCTGTCACCTGGGTATTTTTATCTCAGCCATTCTGATTGGTGTGTGGTGGAATCTCAGGGTCATTTTGATTTGCATTTCCATTATTACTGAGGATGTTGAATTCTTTGTTTGGCTTTGGTTAGCCACAACGAAAGCTCAGAATACCCACAATACAATTCAATGACCATATGAAACCCAAGAAGAAGGAAAACTAAAGTGCAGATGCTTTAGTCGTACTCAGAAAGGGGAAGAAAATAATCGTGGGAGGTAGAGGGAGGGAGGGATCTGGGAGAGAGCCAGGAGGTAAAGGGAAAAGGGGGGGAAATCATGTGTAGGAGGAGACTGGGGGAAAATACACAGCGTCAGGAATTTGAATGAAGATGTGTAGCTGTGGGGGCTGGAGAACTGGGGATAGCCACTGAAAAGTCCCTGATGCCAGGAAAGCAAGAGGCTCCCAGGATCCAACAGGAATGACATAAGCCAAAATACCCAACAAAGGGGAGATAGAGTTTGTAGAGACCATATAAAGAGGATAAGCACCAACCCTGGTTGAGAGATGAGGCCACCCATCCATGCCCAAAATATTAATATTAATCCAGAATTGCCCTTACTCAAATAAGCATGTTTCTCTACCATGTTCATATGCCTTCTCTCAAACTTATCGTCTTTTTTCTTTGATTCTTAGTGCTACATGCCATGGACCCATATGCATAGGTTTGCACAAAGATATCAATAGAACTGCCGAGTCCACTTTGTTGTTTATGTGTATATGATTTCAGAGTCTTCCATTTCATATTAGAAAACGGTTTGGGGGATCTTATCATTAGGAGAGGCTCATACCCCTATTCTAGTAGTGACTAGTTTTCCTATGATTCTTTGTCTATGGTTGGAGCCCCATGAATTTTTCTTCCTTCCACATAACATGTCTATTGATGTTGCCAATATTTTGATCTTGATTTTGCAGCCATTTCTAGGAGACACTATTTCACAACAGATTTCCTGGTATTCTGGTTATTAGAATCTTTCTGTGCCTCTTCAGTGATGCCTATGTACAGGTAAGGAAACTGTTAAGTGAAAAAGAAGTCCACAGAATTGGCGAGAATCTTCTCAGCTATACATCAGTCAGAGATATAATATCCAGAGTATACAAAGAACTCAAAAGCAAACAGTCAAGGAGATAACTGACTTTCAATATTAGCTAGGGATCTAAACAGAGTTCCCAATAAAAGAAATAAAAATAATTGCCAAGAAATGAAACAAAAATATTCATCACCCTTAGCAATAAAAAATGCAAATTAAAACAATTTTGAGAGTTCATCTCACCCCAGCCAGAAAAGCTCACAAATGTTTACGACATTTGGGAAATAGAGAATCCTTATTCATTGCTGGTGAAGATGCAATTTGGCATAGACACCCTGGAACTTAGTATGGATAATCAGGAAGGAGAGGTAGAAGTGATATATTTATGTTAAAATCTCAAAAATAAAATAAAAATAAAGAAACAAATAAATAATATGCTTAAGAAAAACTTATACCAATATAAATCTCTCATGGGGACCAGCTATATTATTTACTGGCAAATGGCAAAAGGACTTGACATCTTACTCAGATATCCATTGTCTATTATTTTAGTTTATTACATAGTGACCAAACCAGTGCCAAAAGTATTATTCCTTTAAGAAGTTGGAGGAGGGGCTGGGGATTTAGCTCAGTGGTAGAGCGCTTGCCTAGCAGGTGCAAGGCCCTGGGTTCGGTCCTCAGCTCCGAAAAAAGAAAAGAAAAAAAAAAAAAGAAGTTGGAGGAAACAATGCATTGTCTGACTATTTCTGAAGTAAAAGTAAAAGCATATAGAAACTTTCTTGACAAAAGAAAGAATTAGTTGTGGAGGCAGAGGAGGCTTTTTAAAACTTCAAATCAGAAGAATTTTAAAATAAAGGAGTGAGGGATTCATATGGTGGTTGATATTTCCTTTGTCTATTCTCTCATGCAACAGCTCCCCACCCACCCCCACACCTGTTTTCAATGATTACCAGTGGATTATTTTTGCTCTTTCCTTTTCTTAACTGTGTATTAATATTTATGAAATGTAGCCATAACAAATGAACAACCAAACCATACAACAACAGTAAAACTGCTTTCAAGTGTTCTTTAGGACCAATATTATTAAACATTCTGCCTTGTACTCTGAAAGCACATGAGGAAAAAGATACAAAGTGTGGCTCCTGACAACACACTTTGTAGGACATGAATCTTAAAACATGGAAAGACTTGATGAAAGCGTTTTACATGATAAATAAATGCTTGTAGAAACACGTAGATAACGTGGGAAACAGTACTTTAATATTTGTGATCATTTCATAGGATGAAAGACATAAAAATGTTTTAGATTTTATGAACTAAGTTTAATGGGGAAGGTACAGAGTTAACTAGTACATGGTATTTTATATTTCTAAGAGAGCTGTGGTTAGTTTGGATTAATTTGTTAACTTTGGGAAATATATACAGTTTGATTTATATATTGGTAATTACACATTTCCTGATCTTAGTTTTTGTTTCATAATACCTGGTTGTAGAACAGCAATAGAGTAGTTTCTAACCAACTACGCTGTCACTCTGTCACTAAGATTTTATTATAAGCAGTATAAAAGTATGTACTCTAGAAAGTATTTCATTTAGATGAGTACTTGCCCTATTATTCTAACAAGAAGCACTCTTTTCTTCTTCTATGACTTCTCTCTACAAGTGGGAAGTTGAAGTGAGCATTGCTTTCAAAGTAATAGCAGAAACGCTGATATAAATTAGCCACTTGGCTGAGCTTATTTATAAAATTCACCAATTAATTGGTGGAGTTTTTACTTCACTGCCTGGTCACATGCAGGGCAGAATTCATGCTTAACAAGAGCATATTAATATGACAGTTTATGGTAAATTTTTGGAGATTACTGTCAAGTAAGCAAAGAAACATTTGTGTACATATATCAAATACATACACTTATATTTATACTATAAGTATATCCTGCAGGTGCTTGAATTTCTTGTTTATATTTGGTGAAGAAATTCTCTTTTATGATATTTCCTATAAATTCTGGAAAACAACATGTGAAAGAAAGTTAGGAGAAAAATTGTCTTTCCAGTGTGTGCATTATTTGGGCTACAATTATTACACTTTCCTCTTTGAAATGCCAAGTCATAGAACTCATGCTTTTGTCTTCAAGCAATTACAAATTCATTGAGAAAAATATAATCATAGAGAAAACTGCAGATGTGGTACAATTAGCAAGCACATATCTTTGTCCAGAGAAAGGGTTCAAGGAAATTTTAAGTAGTGTAATATGTTGAAAATAAATGTGGCATGCAAACCACTGATCAAATATAGGCAAACCCACACTACTAGTAGTATTACATACACATATACATGCATAAATACATATATGCATAAGCAAATGCAAGGACACAAAAACATAGATCCAATATTAAGTTCTAAGACATTATCTTAAATAACAGGAATCTTAAAATCTCAAATAGTGACTATAAATAGTGATGCAGAGATTCCTGTACCAGAGTGCAGAGGTTAGAAACACTTATGTATTATACTATATTTCCTAATTTACAGCTATAATATTTTCAAAAGGAAACGGCTCCAGTAAGAAAGTGATGTTATTAGCTAGTGGATTAGCTAATCTGCAAGATAGTTTCACAATACAATAGGAGACAAGTAAGGAAATCCAACCTAGTGAAACTGTAGAGTCATTTCTGATCATAAGGTTGAAAAGAGTTAGACACAGGGTAGAACATACCAGTAGAAGTTAGGATAGTGATCAAAATCATAGTGCATGTAGAAGTTAGATCCTATCCTGTAAAACCTTAAAACAAAAAGTGAAACAATGGTCATTAAATTTTATTTAGAGTCCCCTCTGAAAGGAAAAATAAAAGTTTTTTTAAGAGAAATAGTTTGTGATTTGTTTCATAAGAATATCAAAGAGAAAAATAATCCCACACTTGGAATTATTTCTATTATGAAAAGAAATACAGGGTTGGTGGCTAGAAAGGGAGGATAAAGTGTAAAAAGAGAGGGACTAGGCAGATAGGAGAGAGAATGCAGGGAGAGACAGCTAAAATTAAGTATCATGTGAGGGGAATATGGTGTCTTAGTCAGTGTTCTATTGCTATTAAGATACACTATGACCAAGGCAGCTAACTCTTAGAAAGCATTTAATTGGGGCTGGCTTGCAGTTTCAGAGTGATAGTTCATTTTCATTATAGCAGAAAGAAAGGTAGCACACAGGCAGATATAGACCTAGAGAAGTAGCTCTGAGTTCTACACCTGGATTTGCAGGCAGCAAGACAATAGAGAACAATGGACATGGCTTGGATTTTTGAAACCTAAAAGTCTAGCCCTATTGAAACTTTCTCCAACAAGATCACACTTCTTAATCCCTCCCAAGTAGAGCCACTCACTGATAATTAAATATATGAGTCTATGACAACCATTTTCATTCAAACCTCCATAAGCCTGTAGCCATATCATAATGAGAAATGCCATCAGTCCAACATCAAACGTTTCTACAGTCTATAACAGTCTCAAAACTGTTTAAAGATCTAAAGTTCAAAGTCTCTTCTGAGACTTATGGCAATCTCTTTGCCAAAATCCTTTGTAAAAGAAAAATCAAAAGGCAGATCACATATTTCTAATGTATAAAGGTACAGAATATACATCACCATACTTACCTCCCAAAAGGGAGTAAATGGAGCATAGTAGGAAAATACTGGAGCAAAGCAAAGTCAGAAACCACCAGGGCAAACTCCAAAATCTGTACCTCCATGTCTGATGTCAAAGCACCCCAAATCTCTAACTCCTTTCAGCTTTGTTAACTAAAGCACCTTTCTTTCTCTCTGTCTCTCTCTGTCTCTGTCTCTCTCTGTCTCTCTCTCTCATCTCCTGTCTCTCTGTCTCTCTGTCTCTCTGTCTCTCTGTCTCTCTCTCTCTCTCTCTCTCTCTCTCTCTCTCTCTCTCTCTCCTTGGTCTAACACCTGGTCTGTGGTAATTCTTGACAATTATCCAATAGTTCTAGCATCTCCAATATCTTGAGGTCTCCACCAAAATCCAGGCTCCACATTCATAACTTCACATGACAACCTCTCTAGGACATCCTTAACACATGCCTAGCCTCATCACCTTTCTTTAACCATGAGGGAGATTCCATTACCACATAAATCTTAAATCCTTGACTCTAAAGTTTCTTACATGTTTGAGTATTTACTTATAAAAATGATGGCTTTGAATAGTTTATGGACACATACAAATTATTAAAATTATGATTTATCAATTATTAAATAAAGAACAAGTGTACTTCAACTCATGAAGAAAAGATGTAGCAAAATTTGTACATACAAAATGTTTCTATATGAAAACTGATTTATATATAAAAATTCTGAGATAATATGCTATATTGATCTTATGAATAATAGATGACAAATAATGAATTCAAGTAAAGAGATCAGAAAAGCACAAAAGTTAATTTAGAAAATGAAATTTAAAGTTATATTAATAAATCATCAAAACTCACTTATTTCATTCAAAAAATGGCAATCATCAGAGGATGAAAGGTGAGATTGCAAAATAAAGTAATTGTTTAAAGGTTATAATCACAGATATTCTAAAGATTCAAACATGATGAGATAATTCACAGCAGCAAGTAGTCACTAAATTTTAAAATTAAATGGGGCTAAATTGTACTAGAAAAATTTAAAATTGAAACACTATGTGTGTGGTATGTTTATATATAGTGCTTTTAGTTTTTAAATTAAATCTGATACCAAAATTTCAACTTCCTTCTTAGAAAGGGGAACAAAATACTCACAGGAGGAAATACAGAGACAAAATGTGGAGCAGAGACTGAAGGAAAGGTCATCCAGAGACTGCCCCACCTGGGGATCCATCCCATATACAGTCACTAAACCCAGTCACAGCTGAGGATGTCAAGAGGTGCATGCTGACAGGAGCCTGGTATAGCTGTCCCCTAAGAAGCTCAGCCAGAGCTTGATAAATACAGAGGTGAATGCTTGCAGCCAACCATTGCACTAAGAACGGAATCCCCATTGGAGGAATTAGAGAAAGGATTGAAGGAGCTGAAGGAGTTTGCAACCCCATAAGAAGAACAACAATATCAATCAACCAGACCCCCCAGGGACTAAACCACCAACAAAAGAGTACACATTTTGAGACCAATGGCTCCAGTCACAGTAGCAGAGGATGGCTCAAGGAGAGGAGAGGCCCTTGGTCCTGTGAAGGCCAGATGCCCCAATATAGAGGAATACCAGGGCGGGGAGGAGTGAGCGTGTGGGTAAGTGGGCGGGGGAGCACTCTCACTGAAACAGGGGGAGGGAAGATGTGATAGGGGGGTTTCCAGAGGGGAAACCGGGAAAAGGGATAACATTTGAAATGTAAATAAAAAAATCCAATAAAAGAAAGAAAAAAAAACTTGTTCAATTTGAATGACTAATCATTATTCCATGTTTAAAACCTTTTATTTTTCTCTTCTAGAAATCATTTAAAAATACATTTGATGAGAAGATCATGTACTATAGGCACTAGTAAAAAATAGGCATCTGAAATACCACAAAAAACAATGAAGGAAATTATTGAAAAATTATAGCAAGAATACTACCCCTTATCTTGTGTTCTTTCATTCCATGCTTAGTCTTTGAAGTCTCTCATTGGAGGATGTAACCTCTTAAACAGTGAGTAATATGTGTAACCTTGTACCAGAGCCACTTAACAAAGCAACTTGACGTATTGTAGTGGCAAATGTCCTGGCTCTTCCAAAATTTGTCGTGGAGTTGTCATCACACTGTCATAGCCTGCTGAAGTTAGGATGCTCAGTAATTCTATTTTCTGATTTGGGAGTCACAACCTGTGCACCAACACAGATCTGGCCATCTTCAGTTAGCCAAATAAGGGAAACATTAATGGTGGCTTTAGGGAAAGGAATTTTATTCAATGTGGCCACATTATGAAGAGGGACAAAGAGATCCAGTGAACCTCCCGAGTTTGTTGTCAGGACCTTGAAGTGAGATCTAAGTTTAAATCTCAGGGGCCTGCCTCTACCAAAAGGAGATTAGCAGACCTCGTCCGCTCTCTGCCCGCTGGCTTTACTCTGCTTGGTACTTAATCAAAGCTTAAGTGGTTTCACTCTGCCTTGTGCCCTTGTGGAGTGTCATCATGTGTCTTAATCCAATGAGGTTCTATAGACTAAGAGTATCTACAAGTATGAGCCAAAATAAACTTTTCTCTTCTAAGGTTGGTTTGACTAGTGTTTTCACAGCAATGTAAAGCTGGCATCACAATGATTAATTTCCTCCTGAGAACCACATAGCATGGAGTCCAGATACTGAGAGCATTTAGTAAGGATTCTGTTCAATTACAGCCAGTAGTGGTGACTGTTGTTTATTTGTTTTTTTTTTCTTTTGGACATTCCCTTATCTACATTTCAAATATTATCCCCCCTTCCTAGTTTTCCTTCCCAAAACACCCCATCCCATTCCCCTCAACCCCTGCCTTGATGAGAGTGTTCTCCCCACTCCCTCTCACCTCCGTGCCCTGACACTCCCCCACACTGGGGCATCAACCTTTCCCAGGATCAAGGGCTTCTCCTCCCACTGGTGCCCAACAAGGTCTTCCTCGGCTACATATGCAGCTGGAGCCATGGGTCCCTCCATGTATACTCTTTGGATGGTGGTTTAGTCCCTGGGAGCTCTGGGGGTCTGGTTGGTTGATAGTGTTGTTCTTCCTATGGGATTGCAAAGCCCCTCAGCTACTTCAGTCCTTTCTTTAACTCCTCCATTGGGGACCCTGTGCTCAGTCCAAACGTTGGCCGAGCTTTCTCTTTGGTCCATTTAAAAGCTTTTAAAACTTTAAGATTATAATTTCTTGGAAGCAATGTATCTCACATATCTTTGAGCTTACAGCCATTACTTTTAAGGATTTTTCTTTGAAACCATAGAAGCTGAGAATTCTATTCTCCCCATAGCTCTTGGCACCACTTCTGTAACAAGAGCTTAAAAGAGCGAAGAGCTATATTTCAAGGCTGCTGGAAAATAACCGATTTTTTAGGGCATGATCCTAACATATCTGATAATATCCCAGGCTGGAAGAATTTAGACTTTTCTTTTGTCTTGCTAAAACTTACTCTATAATGCAAGAGTCATTTTATTGACCCACCTGGCCCAATTAATCTAGGAATTATATTTTTAACCTTACCACTTCATTGTAACTGTGAGAAAGTATTTCAGTTTGACATATTTCTTCCTGATCTGAACGTCTTGGTATAAAAAGGCAAGAATTTGTAACACTAGGTATAGTTATAAAATATATGAACCAGAAAGAACTGGCACAAGTGAGGCTTCGATCTAAATCAACTCTGACAAAAGGGAAATGTCAAAAAAAGAAGAAATGTTTCATTTTGTATTATGTAGCTTACCATGGCTACAATACAGTTATGCCTCCATATGTATTCATGCATAACTATATCCATCTATTCGTATATACATCAACAAAGAGATTATAAGCAATGTGTATGTTATTACCCCAGTTCCATTTTATGAACAAAAATGGAAAGTTTAGCAGCCCTCTTTCAAGGTCATATAGTTAAATGATATTTTTAGAACTAATGTTAAGATTTGGTTGTTTACTTTGTATTGGGATCTAAACTAATTTGAAGATGGCTACTCACTACAAGTAAAGAAATAATAGCTCTGTTAGTTTTATTACTTACTAGGTAATAACATTTTAATTGCATCCTCAGAAAACAATAGCATGTTTGTCTTATTTACCTCTTTTAAACAAATTACTAATCAATTTCTACTGAAACAAACAAGGGTTAGAGTCCATAGACTCCCATAACTGAAGGCAGTTCCAATAAAGTAATTGTCATTTTTCTGTATGTGTGCAGAGAAGAAATTACTATTTGCTGAACAGAACGTTTTCCTAAATGGGACCATAAATAAATTTCTTATCGAAAGGTAAGAGAGAATACTGAAAATGGGGGGGGGAGATACTATTCATAATTTAGAATCTATGTCCTTAACATACTCTCATAGATGTTGAAAATTTAGTCTAATTCATTTTTATTGGTTATTTTCTTTTTTAACAATAAATGTTTTTAATGGAGAAGGCGTACATCCCAAATTAAAAATAAAAATTACAGAATAGTAGACATGTGGGCTATTGTTATAGTCATTTATTATCATTATTAAGTAAAATCTTCTTAAACTGTCATTGGAATGACAGTGTATTGGGTGTGTTCACACCAGTATAACTACAAATACATTTATAATGCAGTGTTCTGCGTGTCCTGATGGCTACAAGAGCAGAAAGTTAGAGAAGCTTCACATTTCAAATATTATTCCCCTTCCCAGTTTCCCCTCAACAAGCCCCCTATCCCCCCCCCACTCACCCTGTTTCTATGAGTGTGTTTCCAGAGCCACCCACTCACTCCTGCCTCAGTGCCCTAGCATTCCCCTATGCTGGATCACCAAACCTCCACAGGACCAAGGGCCTCTCCTCCCTTTGACTCCAGATAAGGTCATCCTCTGCTACATATACAGCTGAAGGCATGAGTCCCTCCATGTGTACTCTTTGGTTGGTGTTTTAGTCCCTGGGAGCTCTGTGGGGTTTGGTTGGTTGAAATTTTTGTTTTTCCTATGGCTTGCAAACTGCTTCTGCTCCTTCAGTTATTGCCCTATCTTCATCATTGGGGTCCCTGCGCTCAGTCTCTGTGACTTGAAATAAGCTCTGACACCCATAACAAACTCATGTCACTGATATCTATCTACAAATATTTTTTTGGCTATAAGTGCTACTGTAATGTGGTCCCTGGTTAGTTCAGTTTTATTATGGAGAACAAATCTGTGTATCTAACTAAATTTTCTTGGAAGGGCTTACATATATATGTTTTACTTCTAGAGGACAGTCAACTAATAACTCCAAAGTTGAAAAACTTTGTGAAAGTTCCCATGATGTTATAAAACCTACTTAGATATGAGATGTTGAAATTGCACTTGATTTCATACAACCAGTTATTTATCAATTCAAATGCATTTTCATGTCAAACACACACAAAAAGCTTCTGCCTGTGTTCCCACTCAGCTAAATTGTCACTCATTTTCACAATGGCGAGCAGATTTGTATTGGAGACCCTATACTGTAATGGTATGTAAAAATTTTCCTATATTAAAATGCGAGAATTAATTGCACCTTAGCAAAGCTATCATAACTAAAGCATTTGTTCAAGCTGTTGAGAAAATACAATTAGAGTACATGGGTAAAGGCTACATATAAATATTAACTGTTATACTTATTTTCTGATCGTCTTAAATAATATATAATCATGCTTTGCTAAAACATATAATATTAATTTGTTCTCATATGCATAACTCCTAGAAAATCACTGTTACCACATGAATCTTGCAGAACTTAAGGTAAATATAACCTTCTGGGTGATACCCCATGAAGATGTTCCTTTGTTAATTTGTTTCCTTATTTTGCACATCCATTGCCAGCAGGCAGCCTTCTATTCCTGCCTGCTACATGTTAATATGCACTAAAAAACTTACATGGAAGTGCTGAGTATATTTAGGTCATTTAACAGCAGTAGTAAAATACAAATTAACAGGAAAATTGCTGACATCATTAGTATGAAGTGTTAACATCTGCAGGTTACACATGCCAGATGCATAATATCTGTTAATTATAGTTGTAATAGGAGACCATTGGGAACATGAATCAAGATTCATGTGAAAATTTTGCTACTTTCAGAAAGTCAGGATTCTATTAAGTTGACTTTTAAAGATGAAGGAAATTATGTGGGCAGGGGTACTGATAGGTAATCCAAATATTTCGTGAATGAAAATCTATCCTATTTATATTTGAGCACATTTAAATAACCTTAAAATTAATTAAAATGAAAACATAAACTTTAAATTCCTTTATTAAAAAAGATAGCAAACATTTAGTTAAAATTACTCCTATGATATCTTCTATGAATTTTATTCATTACTAAAATATATTGACTCTTATCTGCCATTACTATCTTAACCAAAACATTTTATAATCAGTTTTGTTAGGTATATGTCATTTGTATGTTTGTCTTGGTTTATGCTATTTTGAATTTCTGTTTTAAGATATGAATAAATCTGATATCGTATTATAAATATCTGCATCTAAAGCAGGACAAATAGTTCAGTGCAAAAGAATACTTGGTGGTCTTCTAAAAGACGAAGGTTCAAGGTCCAGCAACCAAGTCCAGTAGTTCACAACTTCCTGTAATTACTGCTCCAGAAAATTGAGGACCCTCTTTTTTCTAGGGTTCATTGGTACTTACAATCTCTCTCTCCTCTCTTCTCTCTCTCTCTCTCTCTCTCTCTCACACACACACACACACACACACACACACACACACACACACAAACTAAAAAAAATCTGTTGGAATCACACATGGTCTGAAATGAAATATTTAATGATTTGATTAATTTACATTCACTCAAAGAGAGAAGAAAGTTTCAGGGAAATGTGCTATGGAAGTGTTAATAAAAGAAGGAAATAGTTATTCTTATCCTCAAATTTTATTAAATATAATTTTCAAAAGAATCCTAAGAATAAATTGTCCATACATACTAATTGCTGGGTGTGTTGTGTGTTTGTGTGTGTGTGTGTATGTGTGTGTGTGCATGCACGCATGGGTGTTCTCACACATGTTCATATACATATGTACAGGAATAAATCTATGCATGTGCACATACATATATGAAAGCCAGAGGTCACCTTCAGGGGTTGTTTCTCCTCAAGTGCTTTTCATCCTGTTTACTTTTGATATTAAGAACAATGTCTCCAAAAATTATCTCTGAGTCCCCAATTAGGATAGGCTGGCTGGTCAGGGAGTAGTAGGGTTCCCTTTCTCTGGCTTCCAAGTGCTGAAATCTTTTGTGCAGCTTTTTGGTTTATTTTGGACATTTTATTTTAATTGCACCATTTCTCCCTTCCCGTTACTACTTTCCAACTTTCCCATTATACCACTCGTCACTCTACTTCAAACTTAGGACCTGTTTTTTCAATAATTGGTGTGGCGTGCATATATGTATTTTTCATATACATACATATTCTTTGCCTGGTAGTTTTCTTTGTGTTTGATATTTGAGCTCAATTTTCATGTTTTAAACTGCAAGTACTTTTATTCAGAGCTAGCTTTCCAGCTCCTGAATTTTTTGTTTTACCTAACTTTTTTTCTCTCCTTTTCTTATATTTTTCTTCTTATCGGGAACCCCAGTGCAGGGGAATATGGGGGTGCAATAAGGGGGATGTATAGCAGGAATACCCATATGGGGGAGGGGGAGGGGAGGGAATGGGAGCTTATGGACAGAAAACCAGGAAGGGGGATAACATTTGAAATGTAAGTAAAGAAATATATCTAATAAAAAATTTAAAAAGTTATTGGCCTGGAGAGATGGCTCAGTGGTTAACAGCAATGATTGTTCTTCCAGAGGTCTTGAATTCAATTCCCAGCAACCACATG
The DNA here is from genome assembly GCF_011064425.1 of Rattus rattus. Taxonomy (NCBI): domain Eukaryota; kingdom Metazoa; phylum Chordata; class Mammalia; order Rodentia; family Muridae; genus Rattus; species Rattus rattus. The sequence continues at coordinate 126,073,208 of NC_046172.1, read as the reverse complement.
GTGGCTTACAACTGTCTGTAATGAGATCTGATGCCCTCTTCTGGTCTGCAGGCATACATGCAGGCAGAAAACTGTATGATGTATACCATATATATGTTATTGTCTGCATAGGAAGATTTTAAAAATGTACTTTTCTAATCACATGCATAGTAGTCTTACTTCTATCCATCCAATATTAATTTTTACTAAAATTCATTTAAGGATCATTTCTTAAACTCCTTTATAGGTATAGAAAATTATCAGCCATAGAGATGTTTGCAGATCTTCCACCTAATAGCATATTTATACACTCTCTGAAGTAGTTGATGATAGATGCTATAGTTGACCTTTTCCATCTTTGACATGAACCACATTTTTGCCATGTTGAATTAGACAAAAACATTACACTTGCAAAGATCAAGCCATTTTGTTTCCAAACACATTAAGCAGGTAATTTCTTTATTGTATTTATCTTTCCTATCAGAACATCTTAAATATTATTCAACTTTTGTTGGCTTAGTCATGTTTGCTATTATACAACTAGTCAAGTAACAACTGACGCTTCCTTTGATGCCCTGATTTACAACCCTGACGTACTTAAACCAAATTCTAAAACCACATCTGTATAGATGTTGAAAAGTTTTACGTTTCCCTCTGTACTTAGGATTTCCTCCTCCTTAAAACTTTTATACCTGTTTTTTTAAATCAGGTTAGCTTTGCCTCATTTAACTATTTGTTGTAGTAAAAATATTTAAATATTCTAGACTTTTAAGATACTATTAGACTCCTCTTGCCAAAAATAAGAATCGTCTTCCAGTGATACTTTGCTTTTTAAAAATATATTTTTTAAACCAAAATAATTTGTACAAATGAATGGTTAAAATTTGTTAAGATTTGTTAAATTCAATATAAAAAAAGTGAACAGAACTGAAAAAATATCATCCTGGATAACTCCAGATTCAAAAAGAACATGCATATACTCACTAATAAGTGGATATTAGCCAAAAAATACATACGATTACCAAAGAAACTGTCCAGAACTCAAAAGGTTAACAATCCAAAGGGCCAGTGGTGAGGGAGGGAGGACATAGGGGGAAAAGAAGAACAGGGGAGGAAGAGGAGAACATGATCAGGTATTGGGAGGGGAAAAAAGGATTGAAACCCTGAGGGCCAGCAGAAAAGAATGGAAATGGACAACCTTGGGAGGTAGAGGTGGGGTGACACCCCTAGAATGTACCAGAGACCTGGGCGTGTTGGAGGCTCTCAGGACTCAAAAATAGGGGACCCTAGATGAAATGCTCTACAGTGAGGAGAGGGAACTTGTAGAGCCCACCTCAGCAGAAAGACAGGGCATCAATGAGGGATGGGGTTACCATCATACAGTCAAAACTCTGACCCATAATTGTTCCTGTCTGAAAGAACTGCAGGGACACAAATGGAGATGAGCCTGAGGAAAAAGAGGTTCAGGGACTGCCCCAAAGTAGGATCCATCTGAAGGGGAGGCCCCAAGGCCTGACACCATTACTGAGGCTATGGAGTGCTCACAAAAAGGGACCTATCATAACTGCCCTCCGAAAGACCCAACAAGCAGCTGAAAGAATCAGATGCAGATATGTGCACCCAACCAATGAACAGAAGCTGCTGACCCCTCTGGTTGAATTAGGGACAAGCTGGAGGAAGCTAAGGAGGAGGGTGACCCTGTAGGAGGCCCAGAAATCTCAATTAACCTGGATTCCTAAGATCTCTCAGACACTGGATCACCAACCAGGCAGCATACACCAGCTGAGGTTAGGCCCTCAGCACATATACAACAGAGGACTCCTAGGTCTGGTGTCAGTCAGAGAAGATGCACCTAACCCTCAAGAGACTGGAGATCCCAGGAGAGGATAGGTCTTGTGGGATGGGGGGATATTAGGGTGAAGACATCCTCATGGAGAGGGTGGGAGGTTCTTGTGGGGGAGGGAGGCATGGAGTGTGGAATAGTCAGAAGGTAGATCAGGACAAGGATAATATCCGGTGTGTAAAAAAAAAGATTAAATAAAATTTAAAAAAGAAAGTAGCAGAAATTGACTGTATTTTACATTTCAATCAATGTTCATACTAGCACAACTTAGAGATGGTACAGGTATTATCTTCCAAACTTTCATGGTGAGCTTTCATTAGCATTGCAGTTTCCATGCCTGTCATCTTAGTCATGTATTTGCCTTCTTTTAGAAGAGTTTTGCCTATTAATTTGATATAAATGAAATTACATGGAATACTTTGTTTTTATTGACATATTTATGAATTTTATTTTAAGATTTAGTCATATTTTTCAGGTATACATGCCTAGTTAATTTTCATTTTGTATAGTATTCTACTCTGTAATTATTTGACTGCTGGTGAATATTTGGTTGGTGTCTTTATGTTTTATTATTCTAGATAAAGCTACAATGAAAGTTGACAAACAAGTAATTATTACACCTATGACGCATGAGCAATCTAGTTGATTCACAACCTCACAGGCATTTCAATTAGCCAACTCAGGTTTGCTCTCATTTCCTTCATTATTGGTGATATGAAACATCCTTTTCATTTGTTCATTGATGATTCATATATCTTATATTTAAAAATGAGTATTTAAAACTTTTTACATTTTGTTTGGTTGTGTGTGTTATGTGTGAAATAAGGAGGTTTTATACATAATTTTCCCAGTACTTACTTTGCATTTTATTCTCTAGTCAACACCTTCCTAAGATCACATGTACTTAATATTTATAAAATCCAATCGTATTTTTCTTTGATATGTACTTTTTGAGTCCCTTAAAAGGAGCATGCCTACTCCAATATTATGAAGGTTTTATTTCTTCATATTACAATTTGATTCTGTTGTCTTTCAGATCATTGTTTCTATTCAGAAATACTGTTTTTTCTTCTATCATATACTCTTGCTGGTTTTCCTTACTAGTTCCATTTCCTTTTTTTGTAGATTCTTTATGAACTTCTACAAATATAATAATGTCCCAATAAGTGAAGATAATAAATATCACTTTAACTTATTCCTCTATAATCTCTATGCCTTGTAGTTCCTTTTTTTCTACTTTGGTCATAGGTTAGCACATCTAATGTAAGATGGAACATTTTCGAAGGACTTGTATTTTACTTTAGGATGTGTTGGATAATTATAATTGTCTGCATAGTAGGCAGTTTAAAGACTTGGGTTATGGGGCCTTTGCTAATTATGGATACCCATAGTTCTTGACTAGTAAATTGGTATTCAACTTCAGTAATATAGGGAATATAGACTTTCAAGAAACATTAAGATATTGTTTCATGGTTTTCAGGTTTGCAAAACTTAGTGACCCACTCCAATTGTTAGGGGACACACATGAAGTCCAAACTGCACATCTGTTACAAATGGGGGTGAAGCTAGGTCCAGCCTCTGCATTCTCTTTGGTTGTTGGTTCAGTCTCTGTGAGCCCCTGCCCCCCCTCCCCCCGCCCCTGTGAGCACAGGCTAGTTGACTCCATAAGTCAGTGTCCTTGACTCCTCAGGTTTGCTCAGTTGTATACTTAATTCTTCCACAAAAATTTCCAAGTTCTGACTATCGTTTGGCTCTGGGTCTCTGCATCTGTTTCTGTCCTCTGCTAGATGAAGTCTCCCAGGAGAAAGTTATGCTAGGTACCTGTCTGCAAACATAGCAGAGCATCATTAATTGTGTCAGGGTTTGGCTCTCTCCTATGGGATGTGTTTCATGATGGGCCAGTTATTGGATTGCCGGTCCCTTAATTTCTGTTCCACTTTTATACCTGTAAATCTTGTAAGCAGGACAAATTTTGGGTAAAAAATTATTGGGTGGGTTGATATTCCCCTCTTTCCACTGGCTAAAGGACTGTGGCCACTTCAGCCTCTATATCTCCTGCTGGTAGTAATCTCAACTGGGTCATCCTCATGGGCTCCCAGTATTCTTTCTCATACCAAGTCTCCATAATCCCAAAGATGTCCCCACAGATTTCATTCTCCTCCAAGCCCTAAAAGTACCTAGGTAATAGGATAGCACAAGGATGTGTGATTCTCACTCAGAAAGGGAAACAAAATAGTCATCAGAGGTGGATGGAGAGGTGGAACTGAATGGAAGACAGGGTAAGGAGGAATATGAAGATGGTGATGAGTAAAACAAAAAGCAAAATGAATTCCACGGTGTGTATTTTATCCCAATTAATACTAAATAAGAATATATAAGGACACATTCATATCTAAAGAAAGAGATTTTACACCTGGAAAAACAAGGAAATAAAAATATAAAATAAGCCAAGATCTTATGCTTATAATAATGATGAAAACATGCAGTGAAGTAAAAACATTCTCTAAATTTCAATTTTGAATTTAAAATAATGTAATGAATTAAATTTCATGCAGCAATAAATTGCAGATTAGCTATATTATGATATATTCAATGTGACCCATTTTTAGGCAGACTGATGTGAGACTTATTACTGAACATGATTTGATAGGGTATAGGAGAGCATTGTGGAAACCCCTCAGGAATGTAGGGCTCTCCATTTGTTCAGGAGACCGTGATTCAGTGTACATTTGAGACCACAGCATTCAGGAATGAGCCGCTTCTCAGAAACTATGTCTTTAAATATATCTGCATTAAACTTGGTTAAGCCCCACTTTCTCTCAGATGTGGATCTTCTGGTGGTTGGGGAACTTAAACTTGGCTCTGTGCAGATCCTCAGTTACATGTTCTTTATTCTGCAGCTTGGTTCGTATGGACATGATGACCTGACCAATGTAAACCCTGGGCACTGTGCCCTGGGGCTTCCCAAAGGCACCATGCATACCTGTCTGGAGCCTGTTAGCCCTAGCACAGGACATCTTGTTGATTCTGATGACATGAAAAAGATGAAGTCTCACTCCAATGTGAGAGCCATCCTTGCCACAACTCTTTATCATATATTTGTTGGCACAAATACTGACAGCCTCTACTGCTTTAGAAGAGAGTGGTTTATATTCATCTAAAACCATGTGGCCAAAATGTGAGAATTCATCAATTTTTGCCTTCTTCAGTCCTAAGTCAAAGATGTGGATCTTAGCATCACAGACACTTTGAAAAAAGTGAGATTTTGGTTATAGTTTGTTCTTACCATACTGGTAATACCCTGCATGGCAGCAGCCCATGATGACAATGGGATTGGATTGTTGGTGGCACATCAGAGGAAAAGAGAGTATGCTCCATTTTATTTTGAATATAGCCTTAAAACTTTCTAAGGTGCATAATATGTTAAAGGTATTTATTACAACAGGGCAATAGCTTGTAAAAGGGAACAATGTTTGGATTTTTCTAATGTCTTTCCTTCTTCTTTATTTCTTTTATAAATCCTTCTCAATAATACTTTCATAGTAAGAGAGATAACTCTTAGTTCCTTAGTAACATATAAATAAGACAATTACATCGAACAAAATGGCTGTAAATTACCACAATTACCATTATTATTTTTTAGGTCACAGAGACCTAATAATACACTAGAATGTGGTCTAAGAGAATACATGCCTTGTAGAGGTCAAAACCATTTAGCTATTGCTACAGCAACTTCTTCGACCACTGAAAAAGTCATTGCGTAAAGGCAGGATTTTATCATTCTTTTGGAATGGTAATTATTTGTGATACTAGGTCTGAGGGACTATTACTTTTGACAGAGGTTATCATTGTAATATTTAAAAATATCACAAGTTAAATAAGACTTTAAAGCAAGAGTAAAATTAAGCTAGTAGTTAATTCAATGAGGATGTATTTAGAAATGTAAATGTACCAAATGAAAGGCAAAACAAAATTAAAATATGATGAACATGAGAAAATTCTGCTATTATAAAAGAATCAGGAAAAGCCTTTACATTGGAAAAAGTATATGTAATGGTACTAAAAAATATCATGACACACTGATAATAACTCTCAACACAAATAATAAAAATATCATTTTGATTAGATTAAGGAAGTGATTAATTTAACATGACCAGTCAAACACATCAGGAGCAGAACATCTATTCATTTGCACATTTCTTGTAGGACTATTTAAACATTTGGTGTAGAATTCTTTGATATTTGCAGAGCTATAGAAACTTAATGTAATTCTGTATGTTCATACATAGTGAATTAAATAACTGTTTCATCAAAACTTGCTATTTTTAAAATTGCTGTCTATAAAGCTATAAAACTTCTTATATTTTGTGGATTTTGAGCTCAGTGTGGACTTATTTTGCCTCCATCATTATGAAATGTGAATTTACTAAGTTCTTGAAGAAATAATTCCTATTTAGCTGTGAACCCTATACTTGTTCAGTTTGAGAATGGTTTTGATTCTTTGGAATATTCAACTCTTTGCGTCCTTACGTATTTTTATGTTCAAACTCTTTGAGCATGACAATTTTTCATACTAAATGTGTGTGTATATGTGTGTGTGTGTGTGTGTGTGTCTGTGTGTGTCTGTGTGCATGTGTGATAGGGGAGTGAGAGAGGAAAGATATAGACAGACAGATGGACAGACAGACAGAGACAAAGAAATATATTGATTTAAATAATATGATTTTGGATTTTCTCTGTCTTGCCTTTTCATTTTAGAGTCTAAAGAGGAAAAAGAATTCAGAATTACTTTTTCCCTTGGGTAGAGACATTGGGCCCTTGTTTCAACCCTCAAAGAAAGAGAATATTATAAATTCATCTATCTCAAAGGTAGTGAAACTTTGATGATAGGTAGAGATACATACCTTGTTCAAAGGTCTGGGGAATTTGTATTAGGTGAAGTAAAAAAGATAGGTATTGTTTGCCATTTTCTGCTTTATCTCCTATTTATTTGGCAGGTGAAATTGGTAGATCTATCTATTATTACCCATCGGGGAATTTGAAAAAAAATGCTTCATGTTGCTTCACTGCTTGTTTCTGGTAGAGATCTCTTTGATACTATTTTTTTCTTCCAATAAAAGTTGAGATGCACATATCAGCTTAGGGCAAAAAAGAATCCCTAATTTCAATGATCACATGACCACCTTTGTTTGAATTTATTTCATATTCATCAGTTAGGCAAAAGAAGAAAACTGAAGATTCAGGCTTTCTTACATGTTATTTGTGACATCATTTTTTTCATATTCAAATATTTCCCATCTACCTTTTTTCTAAGATAACTTCATTGTGTTCAGATAGGCATTTTCAAAATCATATGACGCATTTTGCAATATCATCATGGTCAATGAGTATTGGAAGGAGAATCTACTAGAATGAAGGGTAAGGACATTCATTTTTTTCTTTTTACTTTTTATGCTATACCATATTCTAGTGCATGTTTATCCTATTTTACATTTGTGTATGGCATTGTTCTATGTGGCACCAGGAACTACTGTAACTACTTGCCCATAAGCTGGAGGAAGATGGACATGGAAGAGTAAAGAAACAATGAACCACAGAGTGAGGCTTTAGAACTCTGACTAGAGTGTGACTATCATTGGTATTTAAGAAATCCTATCATGTTCTAAGCTAGTTTGATTCCAATCATTTTGCTCTTTATACATCTGTATTCAAGTGATATGCTAGAAATATGCATTAAGGTTTGCCAGTTTGCTTAAGTGGCTAAAGATCTAGCTATCAATAAATGCAATATTGTGGGCTACAAAGATGGCTCAGTGATTAAAAGCACTGGCTGCTTTTCTAAAGGACCCACAATCAATAAATGTGATGTTGCTACCCATGCCTTTTAAGCACATAATTAAATTTACTTGTGGAGAGAAGGGATAATAAAATGTGGCAGGATTTGGGTTTACCTAACTCCCTGAATGAATCAAATGAAAAAAACCCCATGTGACTAAGGCTGTTTACCTCTCCATTTCAATGTTTCCATTAACAAACAGCAACAAATCCATCCATTACTAAAGGAAAAAATATCGATTTCTTTTAATAATCTTGAAAAGAATCTGCAGGCAATGAAAGATCTTAAAGCACTCAGTCCTAAATGGGATGACTCCATCAAATCCTTCAACTCAGGGTTTAGAAGGAGAGGCAGAAAGATTGTCAGATGCAGAGGTGATAGATGATATGAAGCAAAGAATGTCTTCTAGAACAAGATTGTAGCACATATAATCTTAAAAACACTGTGGCAGCTTGTACAGGACCTACAGGGAATTGGGGCAGATGAGGGTCTCAGCATTGCCAGAAGAAGAAGGCACAAGCGTCCATTCCTAACTCAGAAGCTACATTTTTTCATATGGAGTCTCACTGGGTTTACAAACTATTCTTGAAGACAGGCCCCATGTGCAGCAGCATATTGCCCATGCAAAATTAACTCAAACCTTTTGTGCATTAATTATGCATTCCAGTTTTGTGTTTTTATATTTCTCTGTGTGAATGTGTGTGTCTCGATATCTATGTTTTTGGTTTCATTTTTAAATTCTTTTTCTTGACTTGTTTGTTTTGTTTTCTACCACATTGTTTTAATTTTATCACATTTTATTATTGTTTGATATTCCTGTTCATTTTCTAAGGTTAGAGAGAGAAAGAAAACACATGTGTGTGTGTGTGTGTGTGTGTGTGTGTGTGTGTGTGTGTGTGTGTGTGTGTTTGAGGAGGTGTGGGTGTAAAGGGAGGTGGAGAGGGTCTGGGGAGGGAAAACCATAATCAGAATATGGTTGTATTCAAAAGTCTATTTCCAATAAAAGGAAAAAAAAGAAATTAAAAAAAATACCTGAAACAACTCTTAACATTTATTCATACATTCATGTATTCCTTTAGCAAAAAACTAGGCAACAGGGAACAATCTTCCAGGTCAGTACCAGCTTGATTTTTCCATGTTCTATGATTTAACTACATTGTATTTTCAACAACAGAGTCTTAATGTCAAGTTCTTGAGGATAACTAAAAATCATTGGCAACAGTCTGTAGAACTTGGGTCTGTAGCATCTAGAGAACTCACTGGTCAGCAATTCAAAAGAAGTAGCCCAGTCTTAGCAATGGGACTTTTATTTGTTAGCCTGTGGTGTATAGTAAAGGCATTGCTATCCCATATGCACAAGATTCAAAAAGTGCAAAGACTAAACACCAAACAATCAAACAAATCAATGACAACAAAAACAATTGAAAAATGGGCATGGTACTAAGCAGAGTTCTCATAAGTTGAAACTCAGATGACTGAGAAACATTTACAGATATGTTCAACCTCCTTGTTCATCAGGGAAATTCCAATTAAATCTTTGATATTTTATCTTATCCTAGTCAGAATGTTTAAGATTTAAAAAAATGGTGACAAATTCTGGTATGGCTGTGGGAGAAGTTATTCACTTATGGTGGGTATGCAAACAGGTATAGCCACTATGGAAAACAGTGTGTTAGTTTCTCTAAAATCTGAGATAGATCTACCATATGATCAAGATATACCACCCTTGGACATATACTCAAAGGACTTTATGTTATTACAGTAATATATGCACATTCATGTTCATTGCTGCTCTATTGACATAGTTAAACTATGGAAACAGTGTAGATGATCATCAACTGATTAATGGTCAAACATTACCAAATGTTGATGTGAGGATGTGTGCCTGATCCTATTATATCTTGTTATGCCATCTGTCACTCATACCCCTGGGAGTGCTGCTCTTTTCTCAAAGGAAAAAGAGAAGCAGTGGATCTTGGGGAGAGGGGAGGTAGGAGGGTAATTGAGAGGAGTGTACAGAAGGATGTCTGTGGTCAGGATTTAAAATATGAGAGAAAATTAAAAAAAAACAAAAAATGAAATTATAGTATTCATAGATTAATGGCAATAATCACTCTGAATGCAATAACCTAGACCCAACATTACAATTTTCTCTCAAATACACATGTTAGAGCTGAATCCTTAGAGATTTGTGCTTCATTTGGATTACTCGTAAATATCAGAAAATGCATTAAAGGACATGGGTAGTAAAAATTGAACAATGAAGCAAAAAGGACTAAAGGGAACTAATCTAACAGCGTGCATTAAGTGGGATGGGCAATAGGAGGGCAGTGTACCAGAGCTAGTGCAGGAAGGGGCAGAAAATATTCTAGATGTTTCATAAAGTTTATAGTGAAGCCTAATACTGTAGAAACTTACATATATAGTTGCAATGAAATGCAGCTCATAAGTCAAAAATCTTTATCTTGTACCAGCATGTTTGTTTATTGTAGGTAAGGGAACAACTAAGTAACTAAGTATGGGAAACACCATTTTCTCTAACTTAGATGCCCCTGCTGCCAACCAAACTCATCAAAACCTTCATCCTGATGCCAATTGGATTGCAATTTAGCCATTTCCAAAGGAAATGCAGGTTTCTCAGGCTACCATTAAATATCCATGGCCGAATAACATGATTAGTCTCTGGATTTTTCCTTCAATATCAGATTTCAATAAAATTCCCTCATCGCATGCTGGAGGGATATGATTACCAGGGCTGTAGAAGTGATGGAACAATGCATTATGATATTATGGATGATTCAATTTCCTTGTGACAAACTTGCCAGCAGGAAATAAGAAAGAGGAAAAACCATTTTCTCTCCCTACTCTCCCACAAACTGTCATGAACCTATTTCTCAATATATTTTTTTGCAGACTTCAATATTGTACAATGCCTCTTATTTTCTATTAAACCATGTTTTGTTAATTCATTGATTTCTTTCAAGTAATTTTATTTTACTTCTTAGTATCATTTTGCTGAAATATTTTCCTATCCCAATATTTTGGTATCTCAAATACTGCTTTAGAATTTTTCCATTTTTCTCAGAAACTGGAATTAGGTTTACTGCTAACTCTTTGATAATTTAATACAATGCATTTTAATCATATTCATACCTTCTTCTCCAGCTCTTCCCAGATCTAACCCTCTATACTACACAACTAACTTTGTGTTTTCAGTTTTCAAATCATTCAAGTCCAATTTGTGCTGCCAGTATATTCTTTTACCTATAGTCTTTCATGGGAGTGGAGCTGACTTATCAAAGGCTATGTTCTTAGAGAAAATGAATCCTACATTTCCCAGAAGCTATCAACTGTCAATAACTCCCCAGCTAAAGGTGAGACTTCATGCTTATTCCCTCTCTTCATGCTGAGATACCTGGATTGATCTGACATATGCCTTCTGCATACTGTTACAATAATGTGAATTCATATGTGCAACTGCTCTGCTGTGTATAAAAAACATTTTTGCAGTAACCCACCACTTTTGGCTCTCATAATAATTTGCAGAACAGACCTTTTGAGAAAGTCATATGGAAATATATTATTGCCTTAGAAGCTTCAATATGTGTGTGTGTGTGTGTGTGTGTGTGTGTGTGTGTGTGTGTGTATGAAAATAATTTAAATAGAACTATAATATGATTGGCCTTGGAGGATACTCCTCCAAGACACCACAAACTATCAAATAAGCAGCTCAATACAGAAAAAAATGGATTAATTCTTTTGATATTTCAAGTTAATGCCAATACTTTTAAGTTACCCTCCAGAAATTGAGGGTTAAGATCCTATTACTGAAGACTCCATATACTTTAATCATGGAACATGAAGAAACCAATCTGGAATTAACCTGGAAGCATCATCCCTACTAGTTTTCATAGTGTGCTATGCACACTTTCAGAAGATAAAATTAATCATCAGTCTTATCAAGCTGTGAATCAAGCCCACTAAAATAATATTTGTCCTGATAAGACACTTCCACTAGTCCAATAGTAGCATGAATATCATGGGAGTTAGCGACCACTTTCTAGTTGGATTTAAATCCTCTCTACAAGATGAAACCTGTACTTGGCACCCTTACTGGGGCCATGAAACTGCCTAGACAAGTCATAAACCCTTGGGGGACAACCTACAGTATTATTCTGGATTTATTGTTAAACAGACTCTTAATGATTTGTTGCTATAATCATAGATCAGGGCATTGTCCAACCCTCATAAGAGAAGCTTTTTTTGCAATAGATAGAAATGAACATAAATACCAATAACTGGTCAACGTAGAGACAATATGATACTGTAGCATACTCAGTCATAAATGAATATTTATAACACTCTTCCTTCCAAGGCCCAAAGATCCGTTATTTTAGTATTTTAATATTTTAAAAATTACCATGTTTATTTATTCACTTACATATATTCTTTTTTTTTTATTATTAACTTGAGTATTTCTTATGTACATTTCGAGTGTTATTCCCTTTCCCGGTTTCCGGGCAAACATCCCCTTCCCTCCCCCCCTTCCTTATGGGTGTTCCCCTCCCCACCCTCCCCCCATTGCCGCCCTCCCCCCGACAGTCTAGTTCACTGGGGGGTTCAGTCTTAGCAGGACCCAGGGCTTCCCCTTCCACTGGT